>NC_135579.1:89938329-90245060 GCF_965152235.1 Eretmochelys imbricata | reverse complement strand
CGTAGAAAGGACAGTGAATTCCACCTCTCATCTAGAGAGGAAAGTGCCACAATATTTGCCTACACTTTTTGAAAAGCAGATGATCTTTAAGGTAAAGAGTGGTCATAGAAAGATTGGGAGTAGGCACTGCGTAACCAAGGATTTCTGTCAGCAAAAAATAAACTGTATGTCACCTAAACTGTGATATGAGTATAGTAGGCTTTGTGGCTCAGGTCATGACTAGCAAAGATCAGGGCCAGATTCTCTGAGGCAGTCAGTTTTGTGGAGTGTGGCAGAGCTGGCGGAATGGTAGGGAGCCAGTTATAGCTCACTGATTCTCTGCCCCGACACTGGTTAGAGCATTTGAAGAGGGAGAGACATGATCCAGACGGGGATTCCTTCATGCTGAGAGAGTCTCCAGCCAAGGAGTTATGGGTGGTCTGCTCTCCCTTAGCATTGCCTGAGTGGTGCAGAAAGAGGAGAGCAGGCCAGTGCATTTGGCCCTTTATGACAAAGCTGCTCTTTCCTCATATGATTCACCTTGTGTAACTTAAACCCTTATAAAAAGAAAAGGAGGACTTGTGGCACCTTAGAGACTAGCAAATTTATTTGAGCATAAGCTTTCGTGAGCTACAGCTCACTTCATCGGATGCATTCAGTGGAAAATACAGTGGGGAGATTTATATACACAGAGAACATGAAACAATGGGTGTTACCATTGAAGTGTTCACATCAGCCACACTATCAGAGGCTCGTTCACCTGCACATCTACCAATACGATATATGCCATCATGTGCCAGCAATGCCCCTCTGCCATGTATATTGGCCAAACCGAACAGTCTCTACGTAAAAGAATAAATGGACACAAATCAGACGTCAAGAATTATAACATTCAAAAACCAGTCAGAGAACACTTCAGTCTCTTTGGTCGCTCGATTACAGACCTAAAAGTGGCAATTCTTCAACAAAAAAACTTCGAAAACAGACTCCAACAAGACCCCACTCCCGCTGTTCCTCAGATGTTCTTGTCAACTGCTGGAAATGGCCCATCTTGATTATCACTACAAAAGGTTTCACCCCTCCCCCCCCCCGCTCTCCTGCTGGTAATAGCTCACCTTACCTGATCACTCTCCTTACAGTATGCATCCGATGAAGTGAGCTCTGGCTCACGAAAGCTTATGCTCAAATAAATTGGTTAGTCTCTAAGGTGCCACAAGTACTCCTTTTCTTTCTCCTTACAGTGTGTATGGTAACACCCATTGTTTCATGTTCTCTGTGTATATAAAATCTCTCCACTGTATTTTCCACTGAATGCATCTGATGAAGTGAGCTGTAGCTCACGAAAGCTTATGCTCAAATAAATTTGTTAGTCTCTAAGGTGCCACAAGTCCTCCTTTTCTTTTTGCGGATACAGACTAATACGGCTGCTACTCTGAAACCTGTCATTAAACCCTTATGACACTTCTGTAGCCAAGCATTAGAGCTGTGAGGCTTTATGGACAATTTTGGTTCCAAGTTGTCTAGTGACTATAAATATACTGAGATACACCCAACCAAAAATGATTTTCTCTAAGGTAAAGCCAGCCCTTTTTCTTCATTTCCAGGGATTGCTTTGGCGTGTTGGACTGTGAGTGGTGTATGGTGGACAGCGATGGAAAGACCCATCTGGATAAATCCTACTGCGCGCCTCAGAAGGAATGCTTTGGTGGCATTGTGGGAGCTAAAAGCCCTTACGTGGATGACATGGGTGCGATAGGTAATTCTGGTCTTTTATTGAGGATACATATTTAACTGTTAAACTGCCAGTATTTTGTTATATACACCATCAATGTAGGTGCACAAAAGTCATGTACTGAAGCCTTGAGTTTATTTTAATGTTATAGAAATGCTGATTTAAACCTTTTTGCAAGATATTTATGCTCTGGTTTTTTATTGGTTTTCGGGTTTTTTAAGGAGATGAGGTGGTCACTTTGAACATGATAAAAAGTGCTCCCGTTGGTCCTGTAGCTGGAGGTATTATGGGATGCATCATGGTGCTCGTTCTGGCAGTATACGCGTATCGTCACCAGATCCACCGGAGGAGTCACCAGCACATGTCACCTCTTGCTGCACAGGGTGAGCTGATAACTCATGAGGGAGATATTAGCAGTGAGGATAAAAATTTAGCTGTTTTGTACATTCTTCTGCCTAGTTTCAAAGATCATTTTTTGGTTTATCCCTTGGGAATCCTTTATTGCTTCTCTTCTGATCCCCATTTTATCTCCCACTCCCCTCCTTACGTAAATGATGTATTTACTGTCCAATGTACTTGTGTGCTACTGCCCGCTGCTGGGTACACAGCTAGACTTGCTGTCTCCTTGGGAAGACCTGGACAGAAAATGCTAGGGCAAGTCTCAGGATGCTGTGGATATGACTTTCCTCGAGGTAAAGCAGTAAACCCAGCTTAATACCGGTCCTGTTACTTCTGAATAGTAGATTGTTTTCTAGCAAGTAATAGGTGCTGTTGCCAGCGGTTTATTACAATTATAATATTCAAAATTCCTCCGTCGGGGCTGCTTTTTGGTTGTATCTTTTTCTCCCTGGCTCCTCACTTGCACTCTGAGAGAAATTCATCATTGTGGCATCTTTTACTTACAAAAGGAAGGGAAGAAGAGCAAAATTTTGAATATTATTATTATTTGTAATACATGAATACTAAAAAAAGCTCCAGCTGAAACTGGGGCTCTGTTGTACTAGACACTGTATGAAGGCATTCAGGTTTGCAATCTAAGTAGTCAACCACACAAAGTGTGGTAGGGGAAATAGAGGCATGAGGAGGGGAAGTGATTTGCCCAAGTCTCAGAGCTGAGAATAAAACCCAGGTCTCCTGACTCCCTGTCCAGTGCCTTATCCACTGGACCATACTAACTCAGTCTGAGCCTGTTCTCTAAACTTTCTGCATCGCTCAAGTCTTACACATACAGTTCCTTTCAAGGGTACCGGCATATCCTCTTCCTGGTATGTCTAGTCCCCAACTGGCCCCAAAACAGGGATTCCCAAGCCCCTTCCCAAAGCATAGTACTCCAGCACAATAATGCAGAGTGCTTCCACCACTCCACCAGGCTGAGAGTCATTAATGAGTTGATCCAAAATTTTTCTCTTAACAGTTGCATTTTTCTGTTTGTAATGGTGTGTAGAAATGTCAGTGCGTATGTCCAACCTGGAGAATGATAGGGATGAGAGAGATGATGACAGCCATGAAGACAGAGGAATCAGTAAGTGCTGAGCTGTGTCACTGTAAAATATGCCAGTATTAGGCTTAAGATTTGGTGAGCTTCTTGCTTTGGCTTGCTTTAATATTAAAAATATGCGGAGGGTTTTTCTTTTCTCTTAACACCTTGATGTAACAGTGTGACCTTTGCTCTACAAAATAACAGGGCCAAAGGATTAACTGACTTAGTTTGTAACCCTTCGTGTCCTTCAGTCTCACCCCAAAAAATTATTCTTAGTTTTGGGCCATATAGTGCCCACTAACGTGCAGTGGGAGCTTGCCTGTTCTGCCACATATTACAGCGTGGCAAGCTCTCAGAGAATCAGAGAAGATTAGGGCTGGAAGATCGCTCAAAGCAGGACTAACTCCAATGAGATCATCCCAGACAGGGCTTTGTCAGGCTGGGCCTTAAAAACCCCTAAGGATGGAGATTCCACCACCTCCCTAGGTAACCCATTCCAGTGCTTCACCACCCTCCTAGTGAAATAGTGTTTCCTAATATTCAGCCTAGACCTCCCGCACTGCAACTTGAGACCATTACTCCTTGTTCTGTAATCTGCCACCACTGAGAACAGCCAAGCTCCATTCTCCTTGGAACCCCCCTTCAGGTAGTTGAAGGCTGCTATCCAATCCACCCTCACTGTTCTCTTCTGCAGACTAAATAAGCCCAGTTCCCTCAGCCACTCCTCATAGGTCATGTGCTCCAGCCCCCTAATCATTTTCGTTGCCCTCCGCTGGACTCTCTTCATTTTGTCCACATCCTTTCTGTAGTGGGGCGCCCCTCTGTGGCCCAACCAGCTCTGGGAATGGCTCTTAGAGAGCTGAGGGACTGCAGTTATGACTGCATGGGGTGTGTAAGCTCCTGCCCATGAGCAGCCTTGGAAGGGGCAGGCACAATCTGGCCTTTTAATTCCTAGTTTCAGTTCAACAAGAGAGTTAAATGAAAAATCAGTAAATCCTGTTTGCACTTAATTCTTTGCCATTCAGTTATGACTGTAATATTGTGTATAATAATTCTATTGTATAGTGATGGGCCCCAAGGCCTCTGGATTTTGGGAGAGATCAGAATTTCCCATGTGGCCCTGTCTTTAAAATGGGCTGAATCAAAATTCCAGATCTGAACAACATCAAAGGTTCAAAAACCAGAGCTGGATCTGAGTTCTGCAGCTTGTATCCATTGATACTAATATAGCTCATGTTAGTAAGTCTTGCTTTTCAGTTTAAATGTTGAGCAGGCTTTAGATGCCTCCGAGGTCTCTGTGTTCTGGCATTGCTACAGGGAACCTTCATAACTTTCATTAATCAAAGCAGACAGTGGGGTAAATCAGAGTTATATTCATCCTGCTCTCAGCACTGGACGAGGACATGCACTTCTCAGCAAACCTTTGTCCCATCATTTCTGTGATGTGGAAGCTCGTAATCCCTATAAGAATTTCATAGCAGCATCTGAAAGAAGTAGTTTATAAAACATGTCTGATTCCTTGTTATTGAATTGCTCCATTAATATAACTTAGTAAAAACACTCTGTTTAAAACAAACCCTGCTCTCTTTTCTTTCCTAGTCAGCAACACACGGTTTATAGCAGCTGTAATTGAGCGGCACGCACATAGTCCAGAACGTAGACGTCGGTACTGGGGGCGATCGGGAACAGAGAGCGATCACGGTAAGACCTTTAAACTCCTAATGACTCTGCATTCTCAGCTTGTTTGGCAACATAGGAGATAATGCCAGACCCAAAAAAAAAAATCTTTGCTCCATATTGCTTCATAATTAAACAATTTTGACACCTCTGAATGCATGACACCGTCCAGCAATGAAGCTATTTTTGTGAGAGCAGTGTTATAACACGAGCTCTTTAGCTTAATGCCCCATCCTCTGCCTGGATTGCACCACCTCTAGAATGGCTACCTGATACCGCCGTCCCAAGCTCCTCACAAGACCCAGGACCCTCCCAACACCGGTGAAGTCCGACCACTGCCGGATACCATCTTCGGCTCCGGCAGCCCAAACAGATAGAATCTGTCTCACTCATGGGAGATCCAGATCCATGGCTGCGCTACAAGACATATTTACTTTTCCCAGATCCAGAATCCCCCACTCCATCGGGAGCGTCCGTCCCCAGAGAACTCATCTCCCCTGAAAGATCTGCCTGCAGTGCTGAGCCTATCATCCCCACCACGTATTACATACGTGTCTCTGGCAGCACCAATGTTGCCATCGTTGGAACCCAGGCAACCTTTTCTTCCTTGGGGGATTCAGACCCACCGGAAGAACTGCCTCTCCCATACTGCTCTTACTCATTTCCCAAAAGACTTGCACGACCCTGGGAACAGCCACCGCCACATCTGCCTCTGAGTCATTGGCATGGGACCTCCACGAGCATGCATCGATCCCTCCAACTGGCCATATTATCAAGCACTATTGGCTAAATTTATTATAATTTATTATAATATAATAATAATCATCTGGACCCATGGAAAAGAGCTCTTGAGGAATTCCACCATGATTTCAACAATTTCCATCCCACCATCAACCTCAGCCTGGTCCAGTCCACACAAGAGATCTACTTCCTGGACACTACAGTGCTAATAAACGATGGTCACATAAACACCACCCTATACCGGAAACCTACTGACCGCTATACTTACCTACATGCCTCCAGCTTCCATCGAGACACACCACATGATCCATTGTCTACAGCCCAAGCTCTAAGATACAACCACATTTGCTCCAATCCCTCAGACAGAGACAAGCACCAACAGGATCTCTATCAAGCATTCTTAAAACTACAATACCCACCTGCTGAAGTGAAAAAACAGATTGACAGAGCCAGAAGAGTACCCAGAAGTCACCTACTACAGGACAGGCCCAATAAAGAAAATAACAGAACGCCAGTAGCCGTCACCTTCAGCCCCCAACTAAAACCTCTCCAGCACATCATCAAAGATCTACAGCCTATCCTGAAAAATGATCCCTCACTCTCACAGATCCTGGGAGACAGACCAGTCCTCGCTTACAGACAACCCCCCAACCTGAAGCAAATACTCTCCAGCAACCACACGCCATGCAACAAAAACACTAACCCAGGAACCTATCCTTGCAACAAAGCCCAATGCCAACTCTGTCCACATATTTATTCAGGTGACACCATCATAGGACCTAATCACATTAGCCATGCCATCAGGGATTCATTCACCTGCACATCTACCAAAGTGGTATATGCCATCATGTGCCAGCAATGCCCCTCTGCCATGTACATTGGCCAAACCAGACAGTCTCTACGGAAAAGAATAAATGGACACAAATCTGACATCAGGTATCATAACATTCAAAAGCCAGTCGGAGAACACTTCAACCTCTTTGGCCACTCAGTAAAAGACTTAAGGTGGCAATTTTGCAACAGAAAAGCTTCAAAAACAGACTCCAGCGAGAAACTGCTGAGCTTGAATTAATATGCAAACTAGATACCATTAACTTGGGTTTAATAGAGACAGGGAGTGGCTGGGTCATTACACATATTGAATCTATTTCCCCATGTTAAGTATCCTGACAAGCATTCTTGTCAACTGTCTAAAAGGGCCATCTTGATTATCACTACAAAAGTTTTTTTCTCCAGCTGATAATAGCTCATCTTAATTAATTAGCCTCTTACAGTTTGTATGGCAACTTCCGCCTTCTCTGTATGTGTGTGTGTATATATATATATATATATCTTCTTACTATATGTTCCATTCTATGCATCCAGTGAAGTGGGCTGTAGCCCACGAAAGTTTATGCTCTAATAAATTTGTTAGTCTCTAAGGTGCCACAAGTACTCCTGTTCTTTTTATTGGCTAAATACGATTTCCTCAGTTAAGCTGTTTGAGGAGTTCACCAGCAGTCAGTACCCATTTCCAAGCTCTCATTGAGGAAGGTAAATTAATAGCCACAACTGCATTCTTGGAGGGGAAGCAGGAGGCTCAGGAGGAGGATACTAGTCCATTCTTCAGGATTCCCCAAAGAGATCCAGAACACCCTGTACCCATCCCTTCAGGGACCACTCTCATGAGAGTATTCTCACCCAAGATGTGAGCTCTTTACTGCAATGAGGGGCAATAGCACAAGTTACTCCACCACAATATCTTGGAAATCCAAGACTCTCAACACAAGCTTTTGAACATCCTCCATACTTCAGCACCCACAAGAGCTGGCTAGAATGATGTGGCACACACCCACCACTTGTGCTCCTACCCTCAAGGGTGTGGAGAGACGCTATTGTGTACCAGCTAAAGGCTCAGAATTTCTATTTTCCCACCCACCTCCCAATTCTGTGGTGGTTCAGGCTGCTTCCAAAAGATCCAAGCAGCAAAATCCTAGATCTATGCCACTAGTTAAAAAGGAAAATACTTAGACCCATAGGCGCCAACTACATGGGGGCTCAGGGGCTCAAGTACCCATGGAAAAAAATAGGGGGTGCTCAGCACCCACCAGCCATACTGGTTCCGGCCCCCAGGGCTGACTGCCAATCAGCTGTTCAGCAGGTGGGATGCGCTGGGGAAGGGGGGACAGAGAGGAGGGAGTAACAAGCAAGGAGAGCAGGGCCTCGGGGGAGGGGGCAGAGCGAGGTTGGGAAGAGGTGGAGCGAGAGCGGGGCCTCAGGGAAGGGGACAGAGTGGGAACAAGAAGAGGTGGAATGAGGGCAGGGCCTTGGGGGAAGAGCTGGAGAGATGGTGAGGCCTCAGGGGAGGGGTGGAGCGCCCACCAGGAAAAATACAAGTCAGTGCCTGTGCTTAGACCTACTGGGGAGGGGTTTTCTCATCGTCCAGTTTACAATTCAAGATAGCCAATTATCAAGCGCTATTGGCTAAATATTATTTCCTCAGTTATGCTGTTTGAGGAATTCACCAGCAGTCTCCCACAGTAGGACTCTACCCATTTCCAAGCTCTCATTGAGGAAGGTAAATTAATAGCCAGAACTGCATTTGATGCGGCTGATACTTCCTCTAGGGTCTTGGCTACGGTCATCATTATACAAAGAGAGCCCTGACTCCATTCTTCAGGATTCCCCAGGGAGGTCCAAAACACCACTGAGAACCTCCCCTATGTTGAATCCCACCTCTTGAAGATGGACAATTCCCTACACACCCTCAAGGATTCTAGGGCCACCCTTCAATCACTGGGCATTTATACACCGGCCCCCAAAAGGAAGTTTCATCACCAGTCAACCACACCCGCAGTATAGGTACCTACACTTTCACCACTGAAGGCCATCCAAACCATCAGGTAAAAAACAAAAGGTTCAAAGGTCCCTCTTTCCCATGCCTCCTGCTACTGCCTCGACATTTCAATCTCAGCCCCCGGCCAGGAGATATTTTTGATGCGAGCTCGACATCCGTGAACCAATAAGCTTAACACCTCATAACTGCACTACTCCATTTGGGGGTCGTCTAGCACTCTTTTTTGACACCTGGAGTATGATAGACAAGTGGGTGCTGAACATCATCCACTATGGCAATACGATCAAGTTTGTGATGCAACCTCCTCCAAAACCCCCATACCCATCCCTTTGGGGACCACTCTCATGACAGTATTCTCACCCAAGAGATGAGCTCTTTACTGTAGTGAGGGGCAATAGAATGTGTTCCTCCACCACAATATCATGGAATGGGATTTTACTCTACCTACTTCTTCATACCCAACCACAAGGGCGGATGGAGACCAATCCTCAATCTCTGTCATCTCAGTTGCTTCATCCGCAAACTCAGATTTCGCATGGTCATGTTGGCAGCGATAATTTCATCATTAGATAAAGGCACATGGTTCATGACTCTCGATGTGAAAGACTCGTACTTTGACATAGACATTCGTCCCTCCCACAGACACTTTCTCAGATTTATGGTGGGATCCGACCATTTGCAATACAGAGTGCTACCATTCAGTATTCACAGGTATTTTCAGTGGTGGCTGCTCACTGCCATATCCCGCCAAGAGGCCTACACATCTATTTCTGTGATCCTCCTCACCTCTCTGGAAGTCAGTGTAAACATCGAAAAGTCTGTGTTCACCCCCACACAGTCTGTGCACTTCATTGAGGCAACTTTGAACTCTATCACTCTGAGGCTTACCTGCCCACAGACAGGTTCCAGATTATGAACGAGATCATTAGCTCACGTTATGAGCAATCCTCAAGTGACGACCAAGGCATGCCTGTCCATACTTGGCCACATGGCCTCATGCCCATAGATCACTCCATTCATGAGACTCAACCTTCAAGCAAGTTATCTTCAAGCAAGGCTACAGTCAGTGTGCTCACCAAGTCATCTATGAACCTTCCCTTCACAGTTCCCACCAAGGTACTGTCCTTCCCTCCAGTGGTGGACAAACCCTTATCATGTATGTGTGGGTGTCCCCCCTCTTCTCCAGACAAAGCTTCCATTACCATTGCATCCCGACTAGGCTGGAAAGCTTATGTGAACAACCACACAACCACACAAGGGACATGAACACCTCAAGAGACCAGGGTGTGCACACTGATGTCCTGAAACTTTGGGCAGTAAGGAAAACATGTGAGTTCTTTCTCCCATTTATCCACTCTTACTACATCCTGATAATGTCGGACAACACTGCAACTGTATTCTATATCAACAAGCAAGGGGGAGCGAAATCGCCTCAGTTGGAAGCACAAAGCGAGCCAGGACATTTGGACGGACCAACAGCACTGCTGTCAAAACTCTCCGACCCTGGGCGTGTGGTGCGGATATGTAACCTCACAGTGGAATACAGGTAGGGACCACACATCTCAAGAATCTCCAGTTACAGGTAAGTAACCTCCTCTTTTAGATATCCATAGCTTCATCACAGATAGGAGAGATGAGACTTCCCCATCATCATATCCTTTCCTGGTTTCTCTCAGTCATAGGGACACAATGACTCAGATTGTGAAAAGTAACTAGTGATTTCAGGTGCCCAAGGTGAGACATCTTTAGAGAACCCTGATTTTCAAAGGTGAATTTGAGAAGGCAAAAATTGAGGCAGCCAAAATCACTAGCCACTTTTCACTACTCTTGGCCAGTATCTTCTCAGAGAGGGAATTCAACAATCATAAAAACTACCGATCGTACAGATAACAAAAATAGTGTGCTCTTTGGAATGGGAGAGGTTGCCTGGGAGTAGAATACAGTTGCTTATTGGGCCAGGGAACGAGGCACTCTCCAGCAGGGTTGTGCACCTTCCTATATGTTGTGCACCTTCGTATATGTGAAAGATTTGCAATTTAACACTTGAGTCATCTCAGGTGCCTCATACAATTCAGTATCCCTTCTCTCAAAGAAATAAGAGAGAGTTTTTTTATGTAGAAGAAATGCAAGACCAGAAAACAGCTAGACAGAGGTTGCTAGACCACACACCAAATACCTGGTGAAATCAATAGAATTAAACTGTATATTTTAACAGTCCTGTAACCAGTCTTGCAACTAATTTACGTTAGTCTCAAGACCCTAAAACAGTTGAAAGGTAACAAAATATAAGCCCTTATTTAGCAGAGAACAAAATGTTCTATTTTTTGTGGGTTTTGTTTTCAGAGCTGTAATACTGTTCTCATAGTTACAGCACATAAAGTAAGTTCAGGAAATGCCATGACCAAACTGAAATTCACTTTTGGTATTCTAGATTAAACTAGCTACATGATATGAAAGCCTTTTTAGGAGTTAGGTGATATAAGATGTATTTTGATTATCTTCCTTTCTTGGTAGACCAAATTAATATTCTTGTCAGATATCCAGTCTGATCAGTTGCAAAGGATGCGGTTTCTTGAACACAGGCGTACCAGGCTGCTTTGAGGGTTTTGCAGTAGATATGCTGTGGCACTTGTCTGAGATCAGGCAAGATTTCAAGTAGCTGGTAGGCTGGGTACATTGTGATACTCAGAGTATTTCCCTGTCTCCCTGCTGTAGTCATTTAATTTCATGAGATTTTAGCCAGAAAAGGGTTTGCAGGATTTGGCTCGATTAATCCATTTGAAGTACTTTCTTATAGATTCACTAGATCTAACTCCTCAACACAGTGTGTTTTATATATATGTGTGTATATTTTGTTACAAAACATGTCTACTCAGCTGTCTACAAGCAGATTGGTTTGGCTGTCACAAATCTGAGCAGAGCAGCTCATAGGTAGGTACTGATGGATGCTTGCAGTATATTCAGCAGAATATTAATATTCTGTCACTTCTGAAACTTTAAGGAAAGTTCTGTAATATTTTTTACAAAAATTTCAGAACTTTGAAAATAGAACACTTTCATCTGCAAGGACCTTTTTCATTTTAAATATATATATATCATTTTAAAAAATCATACAGTAATAATGTGAAGTATTTACAGTTAGAATAGTTGATGGCTTTTCTAAGGAAGTTTTAGTTTATTAGGAATGGGAATAATGTACAATTTAAAGAGTATAGCTCAAAGTTGACCTAGTTTTTGTTCCTTATCTATTTGCAAAGTCCAAATAATTTTCAAGGCTTTTGCCTCCAAAACCATACTTCTTCTTTATTGTGTATTTTTAAATAAATGCCAGTAGGTAGTAGGTTTGTTTGTTTGGTAGGGAACCAGATATTTCAAAGTGAAGCTGCCAAGAGGCTATTTAAAAGCAGGGGAGAAGAGGGAGGAAGGAACTATTTTAAAACTGTACAAGATTGTCTACTGTGTGTCTTTATTTGAAAACTGTTTGTTGGGCCCTATTCTGTAAATTACTGAGTTCCTCCATTAATTTCAATGGGTTTTGGGGTATTCAGCACCTTGAAATGTTGGGCCTTTTGCCCTAGACTATCTGTTCTTTTGTGTTGTTTTGTGTTCTAGGCTATAGCACTATGAGTCCTCAGGAAGACAGTGAAAATCCTCCATGCAATAATGATCCACTATCAGCTGGTGTTGATGTTGGAAACCACGATGAAGATTTAGATCTGGATACCCCACCTCAAACAGCTGCACTCTTGAGTCACAAGTTTCACCACTACAGGTTGCACCATCCAACTCTTCATCACAGCCACCACTTACAGGCGGCAGTCACAGTGCACACTGTGGATGCGGAATGCTAATAGACTTTATTCTTTGGGAAAAGATGACAAAAGAAATGCAGTTCGTTAGCAACGATCCATACAGCAATGGGGAGCTTTGTGGTTGTGCTTTTACCAGGAGTGGTTTAACTACCTTCCTAAAGAAGCTATTACACGCACACAACCTTTACATTTACAAAATGTAACGTTGGCTCTGGAATGGAGGGAAAATGAGCATGATGAATGGACCTGCCATAACATTTTAATAAAATGCAGCAGGAGGCCTGTTAATCCTCCAAACACAGGGATAAAAGTTTATACAGTAACTGAAACTTTAGGAACCCTGTTAAGCTGAGCCAAGAGAAGGGAGAGCTCAAAGAAGATGAAGATGTTTTACTTTTCTTAACTGGAAGAGTATAAATCTGTGCAGCCAGAGACAAAAAAGGTGCTGGATACAGAAATGGGTTTTTTGAGGTTTCCGTTTGTTTTTTAGAAAGTACATTGCTCTTACAATTGCTGTGTGGGACCTGGGACAGTGCATCTCAAGATTTTTAAGTAAAGGATTATTTTTCTACTATTTATTGAACTTGAAACATTCATGAACTTTGGGGGGAGGGGAAAACACATTAGTGACTATTGACAAGGACAGCATACATTCTGTGCGATGGTGAAGTCATTCTTCCAAGGAAGGTGTCTGTTTCTTATTAGCTGATATTCATCCACAGCCCCACTTTGCAAAAAGGGAAAATGAAGAATCACTCTCTGATTTGTTTACATGTTTTCTAGCCACAGTCGTTTTGTGTAAACTTTACCACCTGATTTGTAATAGGCTGGGTGTTTTTAAATTTGCAAAAGGGGAGAATCCTCTGCTTCCCTACCAAAGCACTAAGTATTCTCCCTGTCTTTACACCTCTGACCACCCTTAAAGACCCTCAGGATCTGGCACAGGATTCCTTTCACTGTAATAATACAGTATTTGAACTGCATTAACAATCAGAGAATTCCAAAATGAAATACATCCCATTTCTCTGTTTCCTTAGACCATTGGCAAAACCAGAAGGTGGTAAAACACATTGTAAAATTCAGGTTGTTACAGAAGGTTTCTGTTGAAATCGTAATTATAAGCTGCTGCTGTTTATCTGGAATTTAATACTGCTTTGTGATTCATGCAGGGATTAATCAAGTCTCTCTAATACAACATGGGGCATCGTAATTTTAAATTAGTTTTAAATCACAGTGTTGTATTTTAGATTCACATTGTGTGATTAAAATGTTATAAAAACATTCTTGCACTGTGCATATGATAAACATCCATTTATGTAGGTTTTTTTTTTAAAGATTTCTGAATACTGTTTTAACAAATAGGGTACTTAATACTGTATTATGTAAAAAAAATTGGTTCATAAACAGTACAGTAAAGTAAGTATACGTGTGATATCAGGATACCCCTTTATACTATGTATAAAATTTCAATCTCTAGTGAAATAAACTGTATAAAGTATAGTTCTGTGAATTACCTCTCGTTGAACTCAGATTATTCTCTTTCATTTCCCTCTCATTGTGTGGCTGAATTGGCATCTCCAAGGAAAGTTCTATGAACCCCTTGATAGTCAGGACTCATCTCTTATTTCAGTGGTTCTGTCTCTAGTTCTGATGGGCTTGATTTTTACATGCAGTTTACAGTATTTGTTTTAAAAAATCTATTTTAAGAAGCCCTGTTTGTAACTACTTTGAACATTAAATCTTCTGGGAAAGTTCAAGCACAGTGCAAGCTTACCATAGCCAATAATAACAGCATATAGAAAAAATAAGGTATTGAAAACGTGGTTGTGTCTGCTTTGTTGTTTGTTGCTGGTTTTATGGGTCTTTTGCTGAGCAGGCAGTTCCTGAAAGATCTTAAATCCTGTTCATGTTTTGAAATATTCATGCTAGAATCTTGTTTCTCTTTTTGGAGCACAGAATATCTTTGATCTTTGTGCCCAACTTACTGGGAGTTCTGAGTGAGAATCAAAGGTAATACCTGGCTCTTGGGCAATAAGCTATAGGTAACTACTCTTTTCATGTTTGCCAAGGGAAATGGAAAATATGCCATCTTAGCATTAGCATGAGGCAAAACAAAAAGCATATGTAGTTAAGAGGCAAGAAACGTTAAGCATAAAAGTGAACGTATGCGTCAGCCTTCAAAGATGGAAATTGCTGAAATAAATAAAAATTGCAAAAGATTTTGTTAATAGTTTGTACTATATATTAAGCACAATCCTGTAGTTACTCTTAGATAATTATCCAGTCCTGTAGTACCCCAAAAGGTCTCTCATTTAAGTCCACTTTAAAGTGGATTGATCTAAGTCACAAAAAGGCACTCAGTGCGAAACGAAAGTGTCCATGCAGGGGGTTAGTACAGAATAGCTATGGCACTTCAAATGCTAGCTTATGTCACACTAACTTTCCCATATAGACAAGCCCTTAGTAGAGGCTCTTGAACTAATGGAGTATACTACCTTTTCCCCCAGTCCTTTAGTTTGAGCTGTACCAGAATAGTTTTCTTTATGTGTACAGTAGTATAAATGGAAATGAAGGAAAAAAATACAATTGGCCAGATCCACACCTGATGTAATTAGTATAGCTCCACTGAAGTACAGTCTGATTTACACCAGCTGAGGATGTGGCCCCTTTTCGCTATCAGAAAGAGGCCGTGTAAGTAAAGCCCTAATTAAACTAACACTACTATTTACAGAATGTAAATTTGTTAATCTCATATTTATGAGCTAGAAATCAATGTCCCATTACTCCAATGTATTCACTGTAACTTTTTAATAGCTTCAACTGGAAATCCTATGTATAATATCTAATTATTTTATTGATGTGTGTGAATGCAGACAACATAAAGGAAAACAGATTAATAATACTTCAACCACTTAGCAGAAAGTAAATTACTAATTTTTTTAACTGAAATATTTTACCTACTTGTTTTTAAGTTAAAACATTGCTTACTAATGTGGATAGGAACAGACAGCAGTGTGTTCTCAGTAGCAAGGCTTAGTTTCTGGAAGTTGCTTCTGTCAGAAATACATCTAAGCTGCATTCAGGAAGCATCGTATGACATATCTCCTTTGTCCAGGCTTTCTGCTAGTTGCTTAATCTAAAACCCCAGCAATCGGCCTTGAAGGTTGCTGAGCTGCAAGGGGTCATGGTGTGTGTATTTAGTACCTGTTTTGTTGTTTTTATTCTTAACTATTTACAGTATGCCCAGTTCCTATGGAGAGGGACACCTGATATGTGCTTGCAATAATGAGACCAGCTGAAGCT
The DNA here is from genome assembly GCF_965152235.1 of Eretmochelys imbricata. Lineage (NCBI taxonomy): Eukaryota > Metazoa > Chordata > Testudines > Cheloniidae > Eretmochelys > Eretmochelys imbricata. The sequence continues at coordinate 90,229,500 of NC_135579.1, read as the reverse complement.
TCTGCTATTACATAACTTGAGAAATAAGAAGAGGTGTGTTGGCAGACTATTAACTTCATTATGAAAGTTTCTAGATCTGTAGCCATCTTAAAGCCCTGAGCTGATAGGTGGTACAAGTCTGAAACAACAAGGTATCATTAGTGAGCCTGTGAATAGCTCCATATAAGCCCCTACCCTGGCAATCAAAGTAGTTGTACTGTGATTGTCATCTCTCCCAGGTGAATGGCAAAGTTCTTAGCCCTTTCTCACATGTATTCCTTCCTAGATTTACATAAGGACAAACATACTGTCAACACAGTGCCCAGTTCTTTGCCCCAACCCTTAAATCAGCCACCCTGAAAAGGGAGTAACCGTTCTCTGTTTTGACCTCTCAATTTTAGCTATTTTTAGATGCAGTTGAACACAGGACGACTGTAATTTCTGCGATACCCTTGTTTTATTGTAGAGTGCCAAACAAGGACACAGTTTCATAGTCTACAGAATGTACAGGTGAATCAAATCCCAAATCCAAGCACTTTGGTAGCTGAAAGCTGGCCATGTCCATTCAGGGACATATGCTCTTGGCGAATCTGCTTCACTGTGAGACATTTATTGGACTGACAAAACAAAAAGTCCAGTATATAAAGAGGTGCGAGTGTTTGTCTACAGGAGGATGCTTAGTGGAGTGAGAGAATGAAATAAATGTACCCAGAAAAGATGAGCTGCAGCATTTTTCTTTTTAATGAGGGTCTTGCTGCCATTCTCTCCCCAGTTAGTCAGCTGTGTTGACTGAGGTTCAAGGACCTACAGTGAACTGTGTGCTCAGATGAGTTCCCAGGAGCCTGCTGGATCTTAGCTCTAACCAATAGACCATGTGGCCTTTCATTAATTTTTACTTAATTTGATTTCTGAAACTCTGTCAATTAAGTCAGCCTCATTACACACGTTTTCTTTTCATTCTTCCAGGAAAATGAATTTTTTAAAGCCTGTTCAGTATTAAAGATATGATGCGCTTCATTATATATGGGTTCATTGATCCTAAATGATCTTAATGCCGTCAGTAATTTTAACAGATTATGGTGTGTTGATGATTTTATGGCTATTGTGTAAGTATGGCTTTGACAAGTAACCCAGCTAGTTCGCTCAGGTCAGTGAAGTTGTTTACATGTTCAGGATTTATAGCTTCACAATGGATCAAAGGAGATTATTTTTACTTGTTGGAATTATTGCTTTGGCAATGTGATTTTGAAAGGAAAGTTGGTTATGAGTTGTCTAGAGGCATTTTATCAGGCACTTAAATCATGAAAAGTTATCTGAACCTTGCCCATTCAAAGTGAGAGAGGGAACAGAAGATAATTCATGAAGGACTCACAAAAGCAGCAGTATATGGGTGCTGATGATAGTGAGTACTAGGGTTGTAAGGTTCTGTTCAAAGAGGTGAAACAAAAATTATGGTCACAAAAGAAATTTGTTCAAATTGTTGCAAAGCTGGTGACACGTAAGAAAAATCTGATAAAAGGAAGAAAGATACTTGCTGCACAAGGCTATACTGGTGATCTGGGGAAGGAGACCCAATAATTCAAAAGCATCTGGCCTGTTGGTGGTGGTCTAAAGGCTGGAGAAGGGAGCCTGTTGCACCATGCCATACAGAAGTCCTTAAAAACATGCCTGTCTTCGTTCTTTATTTTGTATCTCATGGTGTGATGGCAGTTGAGTAATGGACTGGTCTTGCATTAGAATGTTAAACATTTCCAGCTTTATTTTAATAGATGGATTAAACTGATAACTTAAAACCATAACTATAGGTAATAAAATCAGACGTGTGCTGAAATAATTTGGCAAAAAAGAAAGTCTGTGAAATAGTTATGGTCCAAATGTATATTCTGTCTCCAATTTTCTCTCTCAGAGAAATTTTATTTAGTTGAATTCTACTGTGAATTCCAATGGCATAATGTTGAATTTCTGTTTGAGTGTCACACAGTTTCGAGAGTTGCAAGTTCTAGTAATGAATCTACAAGATGTAATTCTTGCACAATAATATTAACAGTTCAAAATCTGTTTATTTTAATTGCAGCCAGACTGAAAAAAATGTTTCTGAAAACATAAACCAAAGTAAGTTATTTTTGTAACCTCATCCAGAAAACCTGGATAACAGGAGAGTGGATTTTTTTTTCCTCCTCATAAAAACAGAAAAAAATATAGAAGTCAGTCTGAGACATCAGTAAGTGTTTTTGTATCTCACAAACAGCGAAAAAATCACATTACAGTTTCTGTGGAAACCATTCCTTTTTATTATTGAAGAGCAAAATAGTTTAAACTCACATAAATTTAAAATGTCCATGGGAAGGTTTCCGTGTTGCCAATTTTCCACATTTTAATAAGTTATTGCATTTTTAGGGACAGAGTTATGAATTATTGTGTAATGTCCACTCTAAACTCTAATGTCTTGCAATGGTAAATTACAAGCTAGCTGTCAGACTGAACACCAATGACAGTGAGATGTATGTGACCCTCTCTCAATATGTGCCAGTTATTCAGTCACTTACTATGTGACTTGAGTGACAATGCATTACAGAGATAGTCAGAACAAAACACATACAATTCTCAATACTTCTCTGGATTTTTGTCAAGTTCTTCTTTCCACAAAGAGCCATGTTCTCAGTTGGTGTACATGAGAGTAGTAATGGGGCTATGCTGATTTACACAACAGAGCGTCTGGCCCAGTGGTTTGATTTCACAATTTTCATGGTACTTTTCATGGTTCGGTTTGGTTTGGGTTTTTTGGTTTAGTTTTCCTTTCTCTTTGGTGACCCTTCAGTCTCACTTATTTTGTTTTCTGTCCCTAGAAACTAATTTTGACATCCTTTTCCCAATGAATACAGAAACAGTTTCCCAGAAGTCCCCTGTCTGATACCACAATATTCTTTTCAGCATGTTGCCCCAATAGCTTGGTTGTCCATACTAGGAAAATTAGAGTGTGTACCTTAGCTCTGGTGGAGCAATGGTGAAAGCTGTAGTGTTGACAAGTTCTGGGTTAGATGACCCTGTGATAAAGAGAGTCTGATCCCTGTGTACATTGCATTCTCAACAGTGGCGTAGCTGTGTGAGTGGTGAAATACCTGAGTAGGTACATTTGACTTTTGTGATCATTTCGTCTGACCTCACATAACACAGGCCACAGATTTCCCCTGAATTAATATAATTAACTAATAATAACAGCACTCCCCTGTTTCATATCCAGTAGCTGTGGTTGAACAAGAGCGTATATTTTAGAAAAACATCAAATCTTGATTTAATAATTGCTAGTGATAGAGAATCCATTATAACTCTTAGGAGGTTGTATAATGGTTGATTAACCCTCACTGTTTAAAAAAAAAAAGTGTTTTATTTCTAGTGTGAATTTGTCTAGCTTCAACTTCCAGGTATTGGATCTTATTATACCTTTGTCTATTGGAGAGACCTCCGTTATCAAATGTCTGTTGTCCATGTAGATCGTTAGAGACTGTGATCCAGTAACTTAACCTTTTTGATAAGATAAATAGATTGTTACTTGAGTCTCTCTGTAGAACATGTATAATGACTGTGCGGAATGAACTCCCCATGAACGAAGGAACATCGCAAACCGCACCACTTTCTGCTCTAAGTGCAGGGTGCATTTCTTTGACCTTGCCTTATATAAACACACAGCCACAGGTATATTTACTTAACCAAAACAAAAACAACCCTATCAAAACAAGACACTCCACTGCACATACTTCTCCTTATGCAAAGAAGATGAGAGAACAAACAACACACGACAGATGTGTAGTCATGTTGCTTAATGCACTCTTGGAAGGAGCTCAGATACTATGTTGATGAGCATGGTATAAAAACTTATTTAGAATAGATTTTTTCCAATCTACAATCATTCTTGTGGCTCTTCTCTGACCTCTTTTCTATTCATCAACATGCCTCTTGAAGTGTGGACACCAGAACTGGACACAGTATTCCAGTAGCAGTCTCAGCCGAGCCCAATACAGAAGTATTATGACCTCCCTACTCCTACTTAATATTTCCTTGTTTATGTATCCAGTGATTGCATTAGCTCTTTTGCTCACAGCATTGCATTGGGAGCGAATGTTCAGCTGATTATCCACCATAACTCCCAAGTTTTTTCAGTCACTGTTTTGCATGATAGAGTCCCCCATCCTGCAAGTATGGCCTACATTCTTTCTTTGTTTTGTATGCCCTTGCACTCGACCATATTGAAATGCATGTTGTTTGCTTATGCCTAGCTTAACAAGTGATGCAGATTGCTCTGCATCAGTGACTTGTCCTCTTCATTATCTACCACTCCTCTAATCTTTGTGTTGCCTGAAAATGTTATCAAAAATTATTTCATGTTTTCTCCCGTGTCATTGATAAAAATTAATTTTATAGGGACAGTCCCGATTTTTGGGTCTTTTTCTTATATAGGCTCCTATTACCTCCCACTGCCTGTCCCGATTTTTCACATTTGCTGTCTGGTCACCCTAATACTACTGGCTCCAGCCCCTCCCTTGGCACAGCGCAAAGGTAGCATGTACATACAGGAGAGGCTGGGGAAGAAAGGACTTCTGGGTCTGGAACTCAGATTTGCAGCATGCTGAAGAGCAAGATGGCAACCATCTAGCAACCTGCCACTAGATCAGCCATGGACACAAATGACAAAGGTACACAGGACTGAACTCCAAACACACTGTGTTACCCCATCTGCTTCTGACAGATACCCAAGGAGTCTTTTTCTTATACAAATGTTGCCGAAGCATAGCTTGTCAGGCCAGTAAAGTCCCATTAAAATTGATGAGGGAGAATGAGGCCCATGCAGGTGGAGGAAGGATTTATTCTGAAGCAGGGAGGGAACTGTGCTAGAATGGGGTGTGATTGTGTGATGCTGGGGCCTGGGGTCTCATCTTGAGTATAGTAACCTACTGTGCAATTTACTGAAGAGAGGTATACTTATCCTTAGGGCCCTAAGGGGTAATATTTCTGCTCAGTCTCATTCTCTCTGGTCCTGAGTTATGACTCATAGAGATGAGCTTGTTTTGTGGTGGTTTGTTTGGAGATTCCTGCTGAGTTTAAATACAGCCTTCAAAGTGATCTGGTGAAGATATGCCCTGATCAACAAAGATTATAAATCCTATTGTAAATACTGCAGTTCTGAAAATAGACGAAAGTTACGTTTCATTGCATTGATTTTCTTTGAACTGCTATTTACTTACTTTACAAGTTATATGAATGCATACTCTAAACCAAGTACAATATACATAGAAACCCTACAACGATCTAACAATAGATAGGTGAGACATATCAATATTTAATTTTTAGTGCTCTGTACTTAATATAAATGGATATTGTTGCTGAAGCCAAAATTGCTATTTATTTACAGATATTTTTCTTGTCTCTATGCTACAAAATTGGTAACTGAGTACTTGCAGTCAACCAACCACGTCTTTTTATTGAGGCAATGTCTACAGTAGGAGTGATATATTTTTATAGGAATACTGGTATAGAGCACTGTCAAAGCACTCCTAGTGTGGGCACAGGTATACTGGTAAAGGCATGCTTTGTACAGTAAACCCCCCCACCCCCCACAAGCAAAACAAGCTAAACTGATAAAAGAGCAGCTTTGCCAGTATAGCTGTGTCTACATTAGGGACGTTGGTTGGAACAGCTGTGTCTGCGAAGGATCACATTTCAAACCACTTGCTGACATAGCAATGCGGGCAAAAGTCTATAGTGTAGACCTGCTTGTTGATGCATTATTTCTAAGCACTGAATAACTGCACTGTACCATCTTTAACAGCTACCAAGTTCCAGTCAAGAAGTGGATTTTCAGTTGTAGGCAAAGGCCATATCTACACTAGCATGACCCCATAGTGTAGACAAGGGGTCTCAAACTCGAATCACCAGGAGGGCCACATGAGGACTCGTACGTTGGCCCAAGGGCCACATCACCCCCCACTCCACCCCTGCCCGTGGGGTGCAGGAGGGAGTGTGGGGTGCAGCAGGGGGCTCAGGGCAAGGGGTTGGGGTGCAGGAAGGAGTGCGGGGTGTGACGGGATTGGGGTGCAGGCAGGGGGCTAAGGGCAGGGAGTTGGTGTGCAGGAGGGGTTTGGGTTCTGGCCCGGCACCACTTACCTTGAGCGGCTCCGGTGTGGCAGGGGCGTGCACCGGGGCTAGGGTAGGCTTCCTGCCAGCCCTGGCCCCGCCCCGTGCCGCTCCACTCCGGGAAGCGGTGGGCACCCTGTCCCTGTGGCCCCAGTGGGAGGGGAGCAGAGAACTCCGTGAGCTGTTCTTGCCTGTGGGTACCTCCCCCGAAGTTCCCATTGGCCGCGCTTCCCTGTTCCTGGCCAATGGGAGCTTCAGGGGAGGTACCCACAGGCAAGAACAGCTCACGGTGTTGGGGTTCTCTGCTCCCCCTCTCCCCGGGGCTGCAGGGAAACGGTGCCCGCTGCTTCCCGGAGCGGCTCAGGGCCCTCAGCACCATGAGGTTGGCAAATCTGCGGGCTTGATCCAAAGCTCTGAGGGGCCGGATCCAGCCCGGGGCCATAGGTTGCCCACCCCTGGCCTGGAGGTAGGCTGGGGACACGGTGCGCTGGGGAGGGGCCGTGGAGAGCGTGGCGGGCCGCAAGGAAGAACCCCGCTGGCCGCGTGTTTGAGACCCCTAGCATAGACACAGCCTACAGCAATGGAAGGGGTTTTCCCATTGCTGTAGGAACACCACCTCCCCAACGCAATAGTAGCTGGGTTGACGAAAGCATTCTTCCATCAACATAGCCACATCTACGCCGGGGGTTAAGTTGGCATAGCTACAGCAAACACTGCTGAGTGCCATAGCTACATTTTAAGTGTCGACCAGGCCAAGATGACTCCCATGAGCATTTTGTGTGTCAGTTTTCAACATGCTTTAGCATCTTTATGGAGGTCAAGTTGCAACAGTTCAGAAATGTCTGATTTTGGTCATATATTGAAATACACAGAGATATTTAGTGTCATTACATATGTTATGTAGACATATGTGCAAGCAAAGAGAAAGCAGCCTTTTGTTGACTCTGCATCTCTGCTTGAATCATGCGACCTGGTAGTCTCTGAAACAATCCGGTGCTAGCCAGCTGGCCACTGTCAGACAGGACACCTAACTAGATGGACCTGAGATCTGACCCAATATTGCAATTCCTATGTTCCTAAGTACTTGGAGAACTAACCATTAATTGAAATATCTCCTGTATTAAAATAAGCCTAACAGTTAAGCAAATACACTCCTCAACTCACAACTCCTGACTCTCAAAACTTCAGTCTGAGTGTCTAGAATTATTCTGATTGCTAATCACCTAGTTTATAATCATGTACATCACAGTCAGCTGACCCTGCATTCTGCAGAAGACTGGAGATTATGCAACAGATTCAGATTTTTTATTTCAGGTTTTTATTTTACCATAAAAATGAATAACTCAGTAACGATTACCCCTGTCGTGTTTCATTTGATATTAAATCATTGCCCCAAAAACTTATTTTCATTGTGCTTCAGAATTTGGTATTGAAAATGCAAACTATAGTTAGCACCTGTGGTAGCTGTTGGAGCCAATTTACATTTATGGGATAAATATGTTTGGTGGATGCTTAAATGATCAGCATTGAATTCATTAACATTTGACAATAACATGTAAATCTTTATATTTCAAAATTATACCACATTGCAATGGAAGGGGCAGCTCTTACCTCAGGGTTTATTCTTTCAAGCTGTATATGAACTCTGGAAAATACTTTTTAATTGGTTTACACTCTTATTTGCATTAAGTAGGGCTAGAAACTTTTTTAAAATGAAAGTTTGCATTTTGCTGCGGTGGATGAATTCTGGACCCTGGTCATAGGAATGGTGGATTTCAATAATGAATAAATGTGTTCCAGAGTTCAGAAAATATGCAAAAGGGAGACATAAGCAAAGTAGCCATTTTCTGGAGGGTTGCAGTTATATATTTCCTTCATCTCCTACTGGAGGGAGGGTGGTGTAGATTTTCCCAATTTTAGTGCATGGCTCTAAACCTTGGCTGTTACTACATCTACACAAACACTAGTTTGTCTGAATCTTAATATCATTAGAAATGTGTCCAGATGTCACTGAATTTTGGAGAAATTTAAACCCAGATACTAATTTTGTGGCTCAGATCCATCTCTAATTGGTATGTAGGCAACAAATCTCATTATTTGTACAAAACGGAGATTTTAAGATAGCAAAGATTTTAAAATTTATATTTGATTTAAAATACTAATAACAAAAAAATAAGAGGAAAAGTTAAGTTCAAGATTAAAATTTAGCAAAACGCAGTGTAGGGTCAATCCAAGGACCATGTCATGTCAATGTATAGTTGTATTCATGAATGAGGGTGTCAGTGATCAATACACTATTTTTTTTTATAGTGTAAAAACATGTTAAAGAACCAAATTACTTCCTACATTATGGGCTTATGCAAATTCACTGCTCAAGCCTATTTCTGTATTGGGCTGAATCTGAACACCCCAAAATTTAAGACAGTTCAGATGCAGATTTGAATCCTCAAATTTAGGAGTATTCACTTATAGGGCTTTGATTACAGGTATGGGCCTGAACCAAATCCAGACAAGATGGGTCTGATTCCCTTCTTCCCTACATCAGTGTAATTCAGTTGACTTCAGTGGAATTATTCCCAGTTTACACAAGGGTAAGTAAGAATGCAACTGCTTTAGGGCTGTAACTCTTTTATACTGCTTTCAAAGTGACATAAACTAAATTGGAAAAAAGCACTCTTATTCTGGAATAAGCGAATCCACCTGGGGATTTATACCGGTATAACTACAGCAGTATAATTATACTGGTATCGCTATGCTGGAAAATTTCACTGTGTAGACAAGCCCGTAGAGCAGGGGTCTCAAAGTCCAGGCCCATGGGCCATCTGCGGCCCGAGAACCTCCCCACTGCAGCCCACAGAGGAGAGACGCAGCTGCCGGCAATGTCTGCTGCAGGCACTGTCCCTCGCAACTCCCATTGGCTGGGGAGAGGGACAGCGATACCATCACTAGTTGCCGGGCAGAGTCAGCCATGGAGGCAGCCTCACTTTTTTCCACGATAATAAATACAAGTCAAAATACTGAACACAACTATCTGATGCACACCTTGCTGCAATCCCAAAGGTTTCAACTGCTCAGTCACTGAGGCCAAACATCAACAAACTGACAGAACTGAAGCATTGCCAGGTGTCTGGCAAACACTAAAAACCATCTGGCAGGCGAAGAATTGTATAAAGTTGTATGACGGTTTTATTATTTCTAAGAAATTTGAAATAAAAAATACAATATAAACACCATCTTCAGTGACATTATTGGCCTGCTGGGAGGATTTGAGGATGGGCACTAGCCCTAAGGTAAATGAGTTTGAGACCCCGCCACAGAGTTATAGGGAACATAATTTCCTCTTATTTGCACTAGTGTAAAAGGGAAGTAATTCCATTGCCAGTGGGGTTACACTGATGTAGGTGAGAGAATCAGAAACATGTTTTGATTCGGTTTTGGGGGGTTTTGCTTCAGGCACATAGCAAAATAAAAATATTCATAAAAATACTAAATTTCAGGCATCCCACAGCAATACCCAAACCAGCAAAGATATATGCACGTGAGTCATTTTACTCAGATGAGTAGTACAATGGTTAAAGTTACATGCAGAAGCCTTTGCTGGACTGGACCCTGCGTGTGAATCCAAGTACTTAATCTGGATCTCTACTGAGAATTTAACACTTTATAGAATGAGACTTGAAAAATGCAATGTTCATATAATAATTTAATAGTCCTTTCTGTCAATGCAACTGGCTTCACATGATCGAAGTAATAAATACTTGCTTAATCTTTATCTGTAAGATTTAGCTCTTTAAATGTCTCTAAACAAGAAAAAAAATGGATAGACTTATCTGACCTATTAAGCACTCACAGTGCAATAGGCTCTGACATGTTTTATTCCACTAATGAAACAAAACTATATAGTTTCTGAACCATTTCTTTTAGCATGGCACATTAACCTTCCATTACCTGTATTCAGATACCCTGCAGCCCATTTAAAAGCCAATAAAGTAAGCAATTTTTGAGAAGGTAATCATTATAGGGAGGATTAATTGTCAATAACATAATTAACTAAAACAATCCGTTTTCTAAAAGTAGGAATATTTTTAGTGGGCTCAATAATTTAATTGCTCTCAAAATCTGATTATTTAATTGTTATATGGTGCTTGTATCTTGAAAAATAAAAAAGCAAAGCTACAACTGAATGATAACTTAATCTAGAAATGAATCTTTCTAACAGATTATAAAAGTGTTTCAGTACTTTTAATAGAGCTATCAACTTTTTCATGGTCCAAGAAATACATTTTCTAAATAGTCGACAACATGATTTGTTTGTGTACTTGATTTGAGGATATAGTACTTAGCATCAATATTTCAATAATTGGTTGATATGAAAATCCTTCTCTGGCAAAATTGCCTCATTTGAAGAAATTAAGACTTTTCATTGGCAGATTTTATCTTTCCCAAGGATTTTGTATAACATTGGATATTATCCGTGTTGTAACTATAACTTTCTTGGAGCATCTATCACCACTAAGGACTGAACTGCTGGCAGAATAGTCATGCTAAAAGTATTTTTCTAGTTTCCTTTCTTTATTAGCTTTACTATCAGTGGTTGAGGCCTCTAGGTTCTACTGTAATAAAAATAATAATTTGTAAATCCTCTAATAGTAACAATATAAGCCTGCACCACGTAGTGTGTGCTGAAAGACAAATTTCATCGCTTCAAAAATGTCTGAGATGTTAAAAAGTCTCCATTTGAGATTTGGGAAGTATCAGCTCCTAGACTCTTAAGAAAAAAGATGTATACTCCTCCTTTGGACTTGTGATTTCTAAACTTTTTAAATATATGTAAAGGACTGCAGGAGCAATTTTATTAGCTGATGAAAATTCTGGACTATGAGATTAAGGGGTGGTAACCCAATGAACTGAAACTTGTTTGCCTCGCTGAAAACTTTCAGATCAATATGCCAAAAGACAACAGGCTTTTTTTTTTCTTTACTAGATTTTTAAAAATAATTTTAATCCATTTGAAACTAATTTTAGAAGTAACAAAGGCTCCAGGATTCTTAGGAATCTTAACTTGCTAAATTTCAGAGTAGCAGCCGTGTTGGTCTGTAGCCACAAAAAGAAAAGGACTTGTGGCACCTTAGAGACTAACCAATTTATTTGAGCATAAGCTTTCGTGAGCTACAGCTCACTTCATCGGATGCATGAACTTGCTCAGGTTTGCTAAATCCATTCTTTCAAATTTAGCCAAATTGGTGTCCAAAGTTTGTGAAGTTGCACTGTACCAAAGCAAAATTTCTGCAAAACTTCATGCATGTGTTACTAGATGACTTTTCCAGTGGCTCATTTGTATTTCGTCACAAAAGGATGACTTCTATTATTACAGCACTGTGGATCTGGTTTATTCATCTGATTTGATTTTTCTATAATTGGTTTTGTCTGTTGCTGATGAGAAATAAGATCAGAAAAAGAAGACCATCTTGGCCTAGGCCTGCTATTTCACATCTTTTATTTTGTTTTATCTAAGGTCTAGTTTACCATTTTTCACCCCCATTCACTTCACTCTCCTCTAGAAACCTAAGAATGTGTTTTCACAAGGAAATTCTAGAAAAACTGATGAAGGGGTGTTAGACCTAAGAAACCTAGTTAGTTAGCAGGTTTAACTAACAAAATGGTAAATACGCCAGAGCTGCTGTAACATGGCTACAGTAGAGGCCCCACTAGATTTCTGTTCATCTGAATGGGTGGCAGGAGTGGGAATTCTCTAATGTAACTGAGGCTTAAGTATTTCTTGAATTTATTTATATTCTGTGCTTAAATCTCTGTCCTTCTCCAATAACTGATTATTTATTACCTTTTGTATGAAACTGCTTCCCCTTTATTCGTACGTTAGCAAACTGTCAAATGCTTGAAATCACTAGTGTGATACGTTTTTCTCCCAAGTTTATTCTACCTCTTCTTGAAAATCTGTTCTCACCTTAAAATACAGCCCAATGGAAATCACCTCCGACCTCTCTTATTTTATATCGGTGAGACCTGTTACCGTTTTGTTGCCTTTATGCTATAGCCTCTCTCCACTAGTATCCTTCCTGTTGTGCCATGACCAATGCAACAAACAATGTTCCATATGGAGGGAGAGTCTAATAAATGCCTGGTATAGGGACACCACTGATCCTTTGATAAACGTTTTGGCCTACTGTACTTTATTTACACAGTTCAGCATGTGGCTTTCAGTAAAGTCCTGCTTTTTTTATGTAGTTTTTCATCTGAGATAAGTAAGGCTATGTCTACACTACAGCCTAAGTTGGTATAACTTGTGTCGCTGAGGAGTGTGAATAAACCATCCCCCCCGAGTGCTATAAGTTACACCATTTAAGTGCTCGTGTTCTGCCATTTGCAGAGGTGGGTTTTTTACGCCAACGGGAGAGCTTTCCCGTCGGCATAGAGCGCCTTCACCAGACACGCTGCAGCAGCACAGCGACATTGGTACAACTGCGCTGCTGCAGCGCTGTACATGTGGACATGGCTTAAGAGAGAGAGAGAGGTTAAGTGTTTTAACTGACATCATAGGGGATTTAATAGGGAAATAAAAGCCCCAAGATCCCTCTAGTTTCTATTCCTTTCTTCACACGAGCAGAGCAAGGAGGTTGCTCCTTGAAAGAGAGACCAGTAAATGGGATATGAGATTTCAACTTCGCCAGGCAGATGGACCAAACCATGCAATTATGAGACTTCTTAGGCCTGATAAACAAAGCATTTTGGGGGCATAAATTATTGGGGCTAATCAGTCAGTTGACACACTGATAACTTGTTCATATCTGATCCTTATTCTTACCAGAGTTGTACTGGAATTTGGCTCCTTCTGTCTTTCAAAGAGACTTTTCTTTGCTTCATAATATAAATTCCATAATAAAAGTCATTGTTAGAGACTAGAAGTCATTAGAAGTTTAGAGTGTAGTGTTGCGGAGGATTTGTCAGTTCAGCAAAATGGGCAAGGATAACAGAGAAAGCAATTAAAATGTTTCTATTAGAGTTGGTTAAAAAATTACAGGTTTCAGAGTAACAGCCGTGTTAGTCTGTATTCGCAAAAAGAAAAGGAGGACTTGTGGCACCTTAGAGACTAACCAATTTATTTGAGCATAAGCTTTCGTGAGCTACAGCTCACTTCATCGGATGCATACTGTGGAAAGTGTAGAAGATCTTTTTATACCCATAAAGCATGAAAAAATACCTCCTCCCACCCCACTCTCCTGCTGGTAATAGCTTATCTAAAGTGATAATTACCAGCAGGAGAGTGGGGTGGGAGGAGGTATTTTTTCATGCTTTATGGGTATAAAAAGATCTACACTTTCCACAGTATGCATCCGATGAAGTGAGCTGTAGCTCACAAAAGCTTATGCTCAAATAAATTGGTTAGTCTCTAAGGTGCCACAAGTACTCCTTTTCTTTTTTTAAAAAATTACAAAAATTCTTAACGAAATTTTTATAAAAAATGTGTCCTATTTTTCAACTAGCTCAAGCTTCACTAAGAGTGAGGTGATAAGTAACTTAGAAAATATACAGACTGATGTACCATAAAAACTAGAATGACGTGACACTTCCTGTTGGGGGTGGAATCTATTAAATGAGACATAGCACCAAAAGTTCTGACCATCTGTATTTACCATATTTCCGTAAGACTTCACACAAGAATGGGAATGTTAAGAACAGTGTCTTAGCCAAACGCCCATCTTGGGTAATTATATTTTGCCTACCTAAAATCCTCCCTGCATTTTTAATAAGATACAGTATCCTTGCTAACTTTCTGTCCTAAATTGTTGTATTATTCATGTGCTGTGAAGCAGCTGTCGCCCCACAAGTGATTCTATTTCAGCTGGTCCTGAGGGCATGTACATAGCGAAATGTGTATTATGGGGGAAAGTGGAAGACATGGCAAGGTGGGATCTTGAGCTACAGGATGCAGAATTTGAAAGGATATAGGGTGAAGCAGAATGAAATGGTGTCCCAGAGGAGTGTGGGGATCAAAGGGAGCGTGCATAGGGCGGAACAAGTTTATCTGCTGCTGGATCTTGGTGGAGCCAAGCACAAGGTGTAGATTTTATGGATGTAATAGCACTGGCTATGTTTATGTAAAAAATTCAGCTACAGCTGGCTTTTTACCCTTTCCTGTGGAAGACCTAGGGAGAGAGAACAATTTATAAGAGGAAAGGTCAATGGATTCCTGCTGTGAGGGAGTGTATTGTGTATGGAGGTTTGGAATACAGAAAAGGTGCAGTGATGTGCCAGCTGCATTGAATAGTTGGGGATAAAATTGGGGTGGCAGGCTGTGTGCATAGTGGGAGTCTTAGGAGTGCAGTAGGTACTGGGATGTAGTACACTCCCAGGGAGAAGAGGTTGGGATGTAGTAGGCTCTCAGGGAGAAGGTTGCAAGTGGGAGTCCTGGTAGCAGTGGCATTCAGTGAGACCGGGGTAGCAATGTAGAGATCCTGGGACCATGGGCTGGTGGACAACAGTGGAGCCCCAGGGTCAGTGGGTGTAGGGGGAGGAGGTGCACTGTGCAGGGGGGTACAATACAATCCCAGGCTCAGTAGGTGAATGAAGGAGTGTAGGGGGGGCAGGGTACAGTGAAGTCACAATCACTGTGGGGGGAGAGAGGGTGCACTGAGGGGCAGGGTAGGGTACAGTGGAGTCCCAGGCTCAGTGGGAGGAAGGTGGAAATTGGGGTCCTAGGCTCTGTGGGTGGGTGTGGGGGGTCTACTGCGAGCAGAGAGGGTGCAGGGGCATACTAGGCTTGGCGTTTGGGAGGAGCAGGGTCTACTGGGGTCAGTTGGCTGGGGTGCCACAGTGGGATCCCAGGCTCAGTGGGGGGAAAAGTGAAGGGGGTGGGGGGAGCAGTGGGTTCCCAGGGTGAGGGGATGGGTTTGAGGGGTACACAGGGAGCACTGGGGTCCCAGGCTGGGGGTGGGGAACAGTGGGGAATGGGTGGCCGAGGGATGGGGGTGCACAGGGTACTAGGCTCAGAGGGGCTGGGTGTACAGGTGCAGGGGTGCACGGGGGTGAGGTGGAGGAGGGTGGCCCAGGCGGCGCTGAGCGGGCTGAGGGTGCCTGGGCAGGAGCTCCAGTGTGGGAGGACGGGAGGCGGGCTGAGAGGTGTGCGGGGCAGGGAGTTATGGGGGTCGTAGTGCACGGGGGCGGGGGAATAGTGGTGCCTCAGACGGGGGCGGGGGGTGAGGTCGGGTTCAAGGATGCGGGGGGGGGGGGGGGGCAGAGTTCATGGGCGGCTGGGTGTGGGCGGGCTGAGGGATGCGAGGGCGTTGGAGAGCAGGAGGGCTCGGCGTGCACGGTGGTCGCGGAGCAGTGGGGAGCGAGTGGACGGGGGCGAGAGTGGGGGGGCTCGGAGCAGTGGTGCGCCAGGCTCGGGGGCCACGGGGGCGGGGTGCGAGGGGGGAGAAATCGTGTCCCAGGCTCGGGGAGGCGCATCATGGTGCCTGGCTCTGGTCCCGGCTCTGAGTCCCGCGGACTTTCCTAGCCGCTGCAGCGGGCTGCCCCGCCCCGCCGGCTCGCCCGCCGCCTGCCCGGCTCCCTCCCCCTGCGGGCTCGATGGCTCTCTCTGGCTGTAAGATGGCGGCAGCAGCAGAGCCGGGCACGGAGCTGTCCGGGGCTCCGCGGGAGCCGGGGCGCGGCGGGAAGGCGGCGCCCCTCAGCCCGCCCGCGATCGCCAGGCGGCTGGAGAGCGCCCGCCGGGAGCTGAGCAACAGGCGCAAGGTCTTGCTGAGAAACCTGCCCGAGGAGAGCAGCAACCAGGTACCGCGGCGCCCCCGCTCCGGGAGAGGAGCCAGCCGGGCCGGGGGGACCCCAGAGCCGACACAGGGCAGGCAGGAGGCGGCCGCCATTCTCGTGCCCTCCCAAGGGGAGTCCTGGAGAGCGGATCCTCGACATCGTCCGGCCCTTCGGGGTCCCGCTCCTAGCCCGCACACAGCGCCCTCCGGGTCCCGCTCCGAGCCGCCTTCCCTCCTCCCCCGCACACAGCGCCCCCCGGGTCCCGCACCGAGCCGCCTTCCTCCTCCCCCGCACACAGCGCCCCCCGGGTCCCGCACCGAGCCGCCTTCCCTCCTCCCCCGCACACAGCGCCCCCCGGGTCCCGCACCGAGCCGCCTTCCTCCTCCCCTGCACACAGCGCCCCCCGGGTCCCGCACCGAGCCGCCTTCCTCCTCCCCTGCACACAGCGCCCCCCGGGTCCCGCACCGAGCCGCCTTCCCTCCTCCTCCGCACACAGCGCCCCCTGAGTCCCGTTCAGAGCCCCCTTCCTCCCCCCCCCCGCACACAGCACCACCCCTCCGGGTCCCGTTCCGAGTCCCCTTCCTCCTCCCCCCGCACACAGCACCCCCCCTCCGGGTCCCGTTCCTCCTCCCCTTCCTCCTCCCCCCGCACACAGCACCCCCCCTCCGGGTCCCGTTCCGAGTCCCCTTTCTCCTCCCCCCGCACACAGCGCCCCCCTCCGGGTCCCGTTCCTCCTCCCCTTCCTCCTCCCCCCGCACACAGCACCCCCCCTCCGGGTCCCGTTCCGAGTCCCCTTCCTCCTCCCCCCGCACACAGCACCCCCCCTCCGGGTCCCGTTCCGAGTCCCCTTCCTCCTCCCCCCGCACACAGCACCACCCCTCCGGGTCCCGTTCCGAGTCCCCTTCCTCTCCCTCCCCCACACAGCGCCCCCCCGGGTCCTGCTCCGAGCCCCCTTCCCCCCCGGCACACACACACAGCACCCCCCGGGTCCCGCTCCAAGCCCCCTTCCCTCTGCGCACAGGGTCCCCCGGGGGTCCCGCGCCCGAGCCCCCTCTCCCCCCGCCGCACACGGGCCCCCCCGGGGTCCCGCTCCGAGCTTTCTCCCCCCTCCCCACTCAGCGCCCAGCACCCCATGAGTGCCTAATTATATTTTCTCACTTGACTTGTGAGAATTTACGTTCCTTTCTGTTTTCCTCGGTAGGATTTGACATCCAATTGTTAAAGGATGTCTTTTTTTATCTAACTGCCTCTTTTACACTGTTTAACTATGACGGCACTCTTTGGTCCTCTTATTGTTTTTATTTTATTTGGGGTAAGCAAATAGTTTGAGCCTCGATTATAGTGTTTTTTAAAAGTTTCCATGCATCTTCCAGGCAGTTCACTGTTTGTGACTGTTTCTTTTAATTTTAATTTAAGTACCTTCCTCATTTTTGTGTAGTTCCCTTTTTTGTAGTTAAATCTACTGTGCTGGGTTTCTTGGGTATTTTCCCCCCTGAAAGGATGTTAAATTTAATTACATTGTGGTCATCATCATTACCCAGTGCTTCAGCTAGATTCACCTCTTGGAGCAGATCCTGTGTCCTGCTAAATCAAGGACTAAATCAAGAATTGCCTCTCCCTTTGTGGGTTCCAGGACAAGCTACTCCAAGAAGCAGTCATTTTTGGTGTCTAGAAATTTCATCTCTGCATCCCATCTTGAGGCGACAGGTTCCCAGCGAATATGGGGATAGTTGAAATCCCCCATTATTATTGGGGGTTTTGTTTTTGTAGCCTCTCTAATCTCCCTGAGCATTTTACAGTCACTGTCGTCATCCTGGTCAGATGACTGGTAGTATATTCCTACTGCTATATTCTTATTATTCAAGCATGGAATTTCTATCCATACTAATATTATGCTTCAGTCTGATTCATTAAAGATTTTTATTATATTTGACTTTATGCTTTCTTTCACATATAGTGGCACTCCCCAACCGGCATGGTCTATCGTTTCTGTATATTTTGTACCCTGGTATTACCGTGTCCCATTGCTTATCATCATTCCACCAACTTTCTGTGATGCATACTATATCAATATCCTCATTTAATACCAGGCACTCAAATTCGTGCATCTTAGTATTTAAGGTTCTTGCATTTGTAAATAAGCACTTATAACTTTTGTCAATATGACAGGTTTCAGAGTAACAGCCGTGTTAGTCTGTATTCGCAAAAAGAAAAGGAGTACTTGTGGCACCTTAGAGACTAACGAATTTATTTGAGCATGAGCTTTCGTGAGCTACAGCTCACTTCATCTGATGAAGTGAGCTGTAGCTCACGAAAGCTCATGCTCAAATAAATTCGTTAGTCTCTAAGGTGCCACAAGTACTCCTTTTCTTTTTGTCAATATATAGTTGTCTGCCTCCATGTGATGTCGCTGAATGGGACTCTCTTTCGTTTGACTGTTTCTCTTGAGTTCTTATCTGTACTTTATTAACTTCTGTCCTTTCCTGTTTACTAGGATATAAACTAGCACCTTTAATAAATCATCCCCTAAGGGATGTGTCTGTCTGAACTGCATGCACCTCAACACCTGTCAGCTTTCCCCCAGCCCTTAGTTTAAAAACTCCTCTACAACATTTTCAATTTTATATGCCAACAGTCTGGTTTTGGTTCCTGCTCAGAGCCCCCCTCACTAACCCCTCACACACAACACCCATCGAATCCTGCTTAGCCCCCCTCACTATCTCCAGGGGGATCCTGTTCAGAGCCCCCCCACCCAACCTTTGCACACTGTCCCCCACAGGATCCTGCCCAACCGCCACCCCTTACTGTCCCCATTGGATCCCATTTGGAACCCCCTCCATGGGGTCCTGCCTAGGCCCCCTCACCACGGGATCCTGCTCAGAGCCCCCTATCCCAGCCCCTTGCGCATAGCACTCCTGCAGGATCCTTCTGGGGCCCCTAACCCCCCCCCCACACACACACTGTTCCCCATGGGATCGTGCTCAGTAAATGCCCTCACCTGCACCATTGCACATGGTGAACCCCCTTGATATCCCCGCTTCGTGGCTTTTCTCCCTTGCACCCTTACATGCAGGGCCCCACAGGATCCTGCTCAATCCTGGCCCACCCTCTTGTGCACACCACCCCTGGGGATTCTGCTCTGTGACCCCCTCACTCACCCTCTCTCATGCAGCACTCCAAAGGATCTCACTCGTTAATCCCCTCAAGCACAGCGCCCCTTGGGATGTTGCTCACTTCCAGCACACTGTGCCCTTTTGGATTCAGAATAACAGATCTACCTAGGTTTCAGAGTGGTAGCCGTATTAGTCTGTATCAGCAAAAACAACGAGGAGTCCTTGTGGCACCTTAGAGACTAGCAAATTTATTTGGGCATAAGCTTTTGTGGGCTAGAACCCACTTCATCAGATGTATAGAGTGGAAAATACAGGAGCAGGTATAAATACATGAAAGGATGGGAGTTGCCTTACCAAGTGTGAGGTCAGTCTAACGAGACAATTCACTTAACAGCAGGATACCAAGGGAGGAAAAATAACTTTTGAAGTGGTAATGAGAGTGGCCCATTTCAGACAGTTGACAAGAAGGTGTGAGTAACAGTAGGGGGAAAATTAGTATTGGGGAAATTAGGTTTAGGTTTTGTAATGACCCAACCACTTCCAGTCTTTATTCAGGCCTAATCTGATGGTGTCCAATTTGCAATTAATTCCAGTTCTGCAGTTTCACGTTGGAGTCTGTTTTTGAAGTTTTTTTGTTGAAGAATTGCCACCTTTAGGTCTGTTACTGAGTGACCAGAGAGATTGAACTGTTCTCCTACTGGTTTTTGAATGTTATGATTCCTGTCAGATTTGTGTCCATTTATTCTTTTCCGTAGACTCTGTCCGGTTTGGCCAGTGTACATGGCAGAGGGGCATTGCTGGCACATGATGGCATATATCACATTGGTACCTAGGGATAACTAAATTTGTGGTAGGGTTTGGCAAAGGCTCATCAGTGACATGACATTGTTTTACTCTGGGCATCCCTTTTCAGGAACTGTTTTCCATACAAAAGTATAACGTGGCCCTGAATAGTTCACTCTTCTGGAAAGTTTTAGGAATGCTAGCCATTCGCTGAGACCTCTGCCCCAAAACTCCACTTGTTCTCTCCTTGATCATATATGTGGGCAGTAAGGCAGCCCTAGTCCTGTTCACTTGGCGGGTCAGAGCACTATGTGTCAAAGGAAACACTCCTGCGGTTAATATCATGGTTGGTGAACATGTTTAGGAGAGGAGGGAACTGCATGATTAACTACTTCTGTCACATTCAGTTGAGGGCCCAGCTCTCTTCTTCCATCCTTAGGATGATGGTACCACAGTGGAAGAGACCCCTTCCCGTGCAAAAGGCACATGTTTCCTTATGGTTCTTTTTCTGTCTAAGTAGTAAATCCAGATTTAGAACAGCCCTCTACTCTGCATGCTCCTCCTGCAGTATCTTGCGTTTTGAGCAGTGACAGTCTGGTCAGAGAAATGGTAGAACAAGCAATGGAGACTGTACGTCTGGCCTGAGGTAGAGGAACCCACAATGAGAAGTTTCATTTTGTTTTAAAATAATGTCCTGCCCGTTTATTGACCAAACAGAATAGGTTAGCTGAGTCTCCCAAATAAAATTTAAGACAGAGCTTGTTTCATGCTTTGCTAGAGGAAACCCCCTTGTTCTCCTTTAGTCTGCAGCCCTCTTTCCCCCCCTCCCCCCCCCCAGTACATTTTCAACTCTTCTGTCCTCACCCTTCATAGAATCAGGTACCTGTAGTCAACAGAGGTGATAAGCAGTCTTGCAAGAAGCTCTTGTTAACCTATCCTTGCTTGATAAGTCTGCATAGGTAGTTCATTGTGGAAAGGGATTTTTAAACTCCTCCTTGCCTTAGCCTGTATGCTGTCCCTTCATTCTTACCCCGTTGA
This sequence comes from Eretmochelys imbricata, assembly GCF_965152235.1. Classification (NCBI taxonomy): domain Eukaryota; kingdom Metazoa; phylum Chordata; order Testudines; family Cheloniidae; genus Eretmochelys; species Eretmochelys imbricata. The sequence goes on along the minus strand of NC_135579.1, from coordinate 90,208,690 downwards.
TCTTTGTAGGAACCAGGGAACAGAAAGTAGAAGAAGATATTACTTCACACAGAATGAGAGAATTGCCTCTGAATGCTAAATTTGGTGGCTACTCTGAACTGTTTCTCACTGTCATTCATTTAAAATGCTGTTAATGTAGTTAAAGTTTATTTTTAAAAGATCCTCAAAATAAGGTTTTTTATTTTTGAGTTTGCAATAGCAAGAAATACTATTTGTGTCTTTGAGCATTTCCTTTGCCCATTTCATTGTGGCTTTATTACTGCTTTTGGGAGTCCAAGGATTTGCATGTTATATTGTAAGCAGTGTACCATTATGTGGATGTTTAACAGTACAGTATCATGGATACAATTTGGCTATACGATATATAAGAAGTTTCTGACTATACCAGAGAGCCTTTTTTTTTTATCAAGGTTGCCATATTTGTTTCTGAAGACTGAGAAATTTAGTCCACTCACAAGTTAACAATTAAGCCGTGAAACCCGAAGGAAAACTACAGAAGTCATTGGAAGTTAATCATGCTGTACACTTCTGCTTCCTGAGGCAAAACTTGAAAATTAGCATAGTCAGTATGCCCGCAATTGAATTATATGATACTGTGAACACTGACTGTTGAAAACCAATGTATTTGAAAATACGGGCTTCAAAACAAACATCACTTACAGCATCGGATGAGGGCCTTTGGAGATAATGCAAATGCACCTAACTGAAAATGTATTTTAAAAGCAAAGCATCCATATTTTTTAAACCAATTATCAGTATGAGGTACCACTGACTAGGATCAATACCTGGTGGCTTCTGCTCATTTAGGATATTCAAACAACCCTCAATAATTAAGATTTTTCAGAATGAAAACTTCCTTTAAAAATTATTCTAACCCTTATGGTAGTGAAGAAAACCTTTCAAATGTGAGCAGAGCATAATCTATGAGGAATTGATTTCATGAGTCTGCAGAGGGCCTGAAATGAGTTCTGAGATTAAATTACTCCACTTCATGTAAATAGTGCATTGACTCTCGAACCTAATAATGATAATGCAATAAACATATATTTAAATAATTTAGTTGCAAAATTGTGCACCTAATTTACACAGTTACCACAGTTGCTTGCAGTACATAAATCAGACCCCTGCATGTATGAATAGACAAAAGGCAGAAATAGTAATTGTTCTATGTTCTCTGTATTTTCTCTCACATTGAATGTAGAAATAACATTACTAACTACAAGTACGTTCACTGTATAAGGATCGATATTGTCTGTTTTTGCAGAACCTTCCATTTTTATTAGTAAAGATCTGCTGTAGATCAAAGCTAGTATGTTTCTGACTTATTACACCACAAACAGTTACGCAGTGTAAATAGGGGAGAACTTTACTGGTTTGTTACCAGTTCCTTGCTTCAGTCAGCCACAACATGCATTGTATTGCTAACCTCCATTTCTGTGTGGTTATCTCAAAAAAATGAGTGCTGTATGAACGGGTGTGTCATCCAATAAAATATAGCCTGTGGGTGTACGGAAGGTTGTGGTTAAATTAGCTCAATCTGATATTGTTTGATTAGGCAACCAGTGCCACAAGGAGATAATGATATTGAAGGTTTTATTGACAAATATAACACACTGGGAACTTTTTGTAACATTTTTATGGTGCCTACGTGTGCCTCAGTTTCCCTCTGTATTTTGCATTGCAACGCAGTGGAGGCAAAACACTGTTCCAACAGTGCAGGAGACAAGGTGGGTGTGTCGCCTCACTGTCTGGGTGGAATGACTGGGTTGTTAAAGAACTGGTTGAAACCGACCTAAATCAACAGAGGATCCAGAAAGACAATGAGAACCCTCAACGACTGAACAGTCAACATCGAACAGCAGGAAATCCTGGCAGGCAGAACATGTGCACTGAGCTGGAGGACAAAGGAGAAAAAGTTATCTGGTGGTGGGAATAAGAGCCGCCCTTTGGAGGGATTCAGCAGCTCTCACTTGAGTCTAAGGGCAAAGGGAAGAGATCCAAAAATGCAACCCGTCATTGCATGGCTTGGCCAGGATGGACTGTGGGTTAACCTTTGTCTCTCTTTGCTATCCCAAAGTCTTTCAGATTCTGTATGGCAGGTGGCTAGTAAATTGTTACCTTGTTTTGAAAAGGCTGCCTGGAATAGTTGCACTACTCACTGAGAGCATTGTTATCTGAAGTGGTACCGTGCATGCCTCCCACAGGAGTCTGGTTCAGCTAGATTTGCTGTAGGAGCCACAAAGAGAAACAGGGATTGCTGGTGCCTGAAGGCCGAGTCTTGGAGGCCCTGGACCTGCCCCTGTGTAACTGTGTATACCCTTGGGATTTGGCGCACTAAAGCAGTCACTCCAAAGGGACTGATTGCAGGCTGGGGCATAGACCAGACCCTGTGCATTTATGACACAACCAAGGGACAATAACTTGTAATATGAAAGTCTGTCCATTTTATTATGATTATCTGGTATGAGTAATGGCATAAAGACATATGTCTGCCCCCTCCCTCCGTCCTCAAGGACCTTGTACTTTTCACCTATTCCACCAGCAAGCCTGGCAGTAATGACCAAGGTGTCCAAGCAAGTTGGTGATCCTGGAGAATAATTGGAAAATGTATTGTTTTAACCTTTTAATATGATTGAGCTAGCAGCATTAGTATGTAAAGCGAGAGTTGGAGTTTTGTGGAGGAGGAACTTCTTGTCCTGATATGGTTTTGAAGTGGGCATTGAATGTTCATGATAGCTCATGTAAGTACAACTATATAACAGATTGGCATGTTCTTTTAAAAGTTACTGTGAAATTCACTGATTATCAAATTATTTCCCTTGGTAAACTCTGTGTGGGTGTCTTCTTTACTGTTGTTCTGTTGAAAACATCTGCTGGAGCCATCACTGTCCCTACCACTAAATTGTAGGGAAAGGAAAAGGTAAAAACAGCTGAAAATGCAGCAGAGTATTATGCTTCCAACCACTGTTTCTGAACCTAATTATCCCCTTGTATTAGTTATTTGGTGTCATTGTCTATTGTTGTTGCAGCTAGAACTGGTTAAAAATGTTCATTTTTTTATGAAATATGGCTTTTTTATCAGAACAAAAATTTCTCCTAGAAATGGCCAACTTTGAATATTTTTATACAAATATTTGTACAAAATACAAAATATTTTTACATTCATCAAAACAAGAAGGCCACATTTTTTTTTTAATTTTGGGGTGTTTATTAAAAAAATTTTGAAGAAAAATTTCAATGAAAATTTTTTTGTTGAAATTTTTCACAGAAGCAAAAATCATTTCATCTCTAGTAATGCCATGAATAACCGTAATTTAGGATAGACATTTACTAACATGTAATTGCTGCGTTCCCTTTGGTTGGAAACTCCCCAACCTTATTCCAGACTCCACTAAGTTTCATATTCAGCATTAATAAAGTGAATAAACTTATTCCAGTATATATATAAAGGTAGTGGCTCAGTCAGTATTAATCAATGTAATCCATATGTTAGTAAACCCATCAATGTTGACAAGCTGGTAGTGTTCAGATATTTAAAAGAGATATGACTTTCTGTAATTTGTAGGTTCTTCAGTCCGGTGCTCTTGTGTCTGCATCAAGTTAAAGGGAGGGTCTCTCTTTCCTGTGGTCCTGTGGCAATTAACCACCGTACAGAAGTAAGCAGCAGTGATAAGCAGTATAAAAAGCTCCAGAGTGAACATACTGCTCAATGTTGTAAGGTGCTGAAAGACCTAAACTTCCACTGACCCCAATGAATCAATATATCAGTTTGAATTTCTTAACCTCATTTTGAGAAACTCATTCCATCCAAGCCCCTCAGGTGGAGCTGCAACTGGAAATCAGAGGCATGGTAAATAGCCAGTATTTTTATACCAGTGTTTCCAGTGGTTTATTTGTTGAGTTGCAGTGAGGGCTTTGTCACAGAATACTTACTACAGGCAAACCAATGGAACCCTGTAAACAGGGGAAAGCGGGCATTGATGGTGTATAGCACTTTGCAGAATCAGGTCCTTATTGAGGTGGAATCAGGCTTGACCATACATACATACATTATTGGTTACAAAGATGAATATGTGTAAGGGAGACATTTGCAAGTGGATGTTTTCCCCTGTTAATGAGGCTATATATTGACTGTGTACTATGCTCCTAATCTCCAGTTGCACCTTGAAGTTCTGTCTGAAGTTCTTTGGTGGAATGACTCTCAAATTGAGGTTAAGAAACTTTACGTGCTTCCCAAGGCCATAGAGCAAAATGTATCTTGGTCATGAAGTTTTTGAAACTTTAATCACAGCTGTGTAGACTATTACAGATTGCGATTAAATATAACTTGTTTGTTTGGGTTTGTTTTTTTTTGCTACCTCCTGGCCACAGATGTGGAGATGTCCAGATAGTGTGGTGATGAGTATCGTATATGAACCTCAATAGATGTTAGAAAGTTTCCCTGTCCATGCATCATCTAGTAACATCTGTTTTTCTAAGAAAATATAGAGCCTTTGCCTCTACAGGAAGAAGATTCTGAAGAAGCCGTCCAGTGCAGTCTGCAGCACCTGATGAAAAAGACTAATGAGACAATGCCGGCCTACTTGGGGCATAAAGTAAAAGTGTGGAAAGAGAACAGGAAAAAATCAAAAATGTGTACTAAAGAGTCTGCCTGCTCAGGGGCATGTTGCTTAACCTGCATACCTTTTCTTGCACAACTAATTCTTATTTCTACAAGCAATTCCACTTGCTATTGATGTGAATAAGGGATTTTTAGATTGGGCCCTTGATGAACGCTTAACCACTACCTTCATTGTCATCCTTGAAAGTCTCCACTTCCACCACTCCTCAGTTCACAGCTTCAGCTGCCGTGCTCTCCAATCCTTTGCCCACTTAAATCCAGTATGTCCCAGTTAAATACATTTTTTGTTCTGCTCTTGTTACCAAGTTCCCAGTATGCACCTTCATTTGATTCCTTCAGCACATTATTTTATCTCATTGTTCTTGATATGACAGACCCTGGTACACACTGTTCTAAATTTTCCATTTCAGCACAGTGTTCCTGTTTACTAATAGACAAATGCATGTTGTAAAAAATTTGGTTCATTAAACTCACATGTACTACGGCTGTCACCTGTCTGAAACTCTGGTCCAAAGAGTGTACGTGCTTTAACTTTTGGTTAGTTTTCTATTGTCAAAATTGTAAAATCGGTTGGAAATTATTTGATACCAGGCCTGGTGTTACGTTTGTTTGTCAGCAGGAGTAAGACTGTTAATCAGTTCCGCTGTTGCTTACAACAATGTACTTTTTTTCAAAATCCTTTTCTACCATATCACCTGTATGAAAGCTGTATTAAAAAATAGCTGTTCAGGTGTTCCTCTAACAGATGGTCAAGGTTCCCCAGTTTCACTCAGACTGTCCTTTCTACTCACACGCTAGGCGGGAGAGGTATTCTGGTGACAACAGGCCTCGTTCTCGAGAACGTAAGATGCCCAGATATGACTCCGATGATACTTCAGACTTCCAAGTTATAATATATCAGTGACTTTTGCTAAATCAGGAGCTCAGTCTGTAGACTATTTCTTTACCATTATCCTCGCTATTGGGAAAATATAGTCAGAGTGCACCAGAGTCCCAATCACTTCCCTAGTTTTCCATGGAGCTTAGCTGGCCATGTCGAGAATGTTGAGCCACTTGTGAGCAGCAGCATCCTTTTACAAAGCTTGGTCTCTAAAGAAATGCTCCTTCAGTCTTTGTAAAGCACACTCCTCCGCATTTAGTTGTCCTTACAAAATTGGAGTGGTGTCATCTGTTCTTATTAGTCAGTTTATTGCTTCATTACTACCCAAGGTAAAAAGGCAGGAGACAAGATGCCAAAGAATCACAGGAGGACAAGGATGTAATTATATTCTCCAGGGTGAGGCAAGAAATATATCTGTCCCCCTCCTCCAATATTCAATATTTTTACCAAACTATCATATGGTGCATCTTTCCTGGCCAGAAAAACGTATATCAGAGTGTCACTATCATAGATAGATTGCCACTGTAATGTCAAGCCTTATCACATAGAGACTTACAGGCAACCTTGATCATTTAATGGTTGCTTATTTATTGTGTGTTGGTGTTTGGTGATCTAGCAGCTACCTCATTGCAAGCAGTCTCCTGCTATTAATCTGTCTTCTGGGGTGTCTCTGTGCTGTCAGTTGTGAGGAATTAATATATTTGCATTGTTGGAGAATACAGCTGCATGAACTGCTATGCTAGCCACCATGTTGGGAATGTCCATGATGCCCTCAAACATACATCATTAATTGAATGATTTTGGAACTTGTATAAAACCTCCAAGAGTGTTCTTAGACACAGGCAGGCACACTGGAAAGTGCCCATAATTCTCTGCCCTGAGAACTGTGGAATAGCTGTGCAGAACTTCCATTATACAAATAGAGTTGTAAACTGCTATATAGACAAGATTTGATTTTACTAGGCTGCGTTCTTGATAAATGGTAAATTAGGCTTCTGTTTTAGTTTTGTGCTTATCCTTTGTGGATTATGAGATTTGTTTCTGATTTAGTTGTCTCAGGGTTCTTAATTATCTCATTAGTTAGTCCTCATCAGTACCTCATTAATTTCAGTATAAGTAGTTGTATATGAATTTGGTATAAATGAGCAGTTCAAAGACATTGATGTCATGCCAGTTAGAATCCTTTATAGTTAATATCAGAATTGAGGGCTTGGTTTTCCTTGTTGCTGAAATTTGCAGCAAGATCTCATGACTTTAGTTTAGGATTAGGAGTCTGAGTAGAGCTGTTTGGTTTTAATGCCCCCTGTCTGCTTTTCTAAGCTAAAGTATCAAATGATTCACTTGCTCTGAAAGAGAAAGGTGTTTTGCACTAAATGGATTATTTTTAAAAGCTGTTACATTGTTCTATCGTCATGCATATTTCTGCTTTTATCCTGTGGTAATTTCTGCAACTAAAGGCAATATCTATAATCTTATGGAAGGGGATTCTCTCCTATAGCAAAAGACACACGGGGGAGAGGAGTTGCAGGAGGACTGAAATCAATTTTTCATTTCAGTTCAGTGATTTAAAATTTTTTTTGACAACCTTCCTATAGCTTGTCAAGCCAAAAAAGAGACAGCTCATTTAGGAATCTGTCAGAGGCAGGCGCAGTCCATCTGGGATGGGGATTTACACTGTGTTTGCGGCTTGATGCCATGTGTCCACTTATTGTTAGTGTCCATCTTTGATCCAATGGCAGGTTGCTACTTAGTGCTATGCCATTTTCATCATTTTTCTCCTTTCTCTCAGGGTTATGCACAATGTTTCCTCATTGCTTTTTGACTGGAAATTTTTAATGAACCCAAATAATTTGAAGGAATATCGTTCTTCCACTCCTTTGTGTCCTTGTGAAGTAGCAAGTCCCTTTGTTTCTCGGTCTCTCCGCGGTCATATTGCTTGTATGTGAAAGGTTTACTGTACTGGATAACTAGTACCTTTCTTGCCCTAGGCTGTCTATGCTCTTTTGTTTGCTGCTTTTCTTTGGTGTATTGTTTTTCTCTTTTTTACTCCCTCCAGTGCGCTCCCCTATTTTTTATCTTCTATTTAGTTTACATGCTCCCCTGTACACCTACTATGGTGATCTAAAACTATAATTCCCTACAACTGTGCTTATCAATACTCTAATCTGGCTCGGCAGATAAGGAAGTGTTTGTTTTTCATTCCTTATGCAGGACAGTCCTTGGGAAGCTAGTGTTGTCATATCTTAATCAATATGCTAGCTCTGTTTTGATAGTTCTGTGTGTTATGGCAAAAATAAGTGGGTGTGAGAGAGTCCATAGGATGGTTGCTTCTTAGGTTTGTAATTGGTGTTGCAAACATGACTTTGAATATCCAGAGAAGGACCAGTCAGTGTTCATTAAATTTTTGCACTTCCAAAGAATAGGTTGTGGCCCAGAATTGCAGACTTGCCTTTCTTTCTAGCTGCATAGATTATCCTGCGAGTGAGGGGGGAATGGTGTGGGTAAAATCTTTAGAGCCCTCCTCAGAGTGGCCACTGCCCATATACCGTAAGCAGGTGAAGGGGATCTCCCTGATCTTGCAGCCCTTACTTATGTGAGTAGTTCAACTGAAGCATGGAGTGAAAAATTGCAAATTCCTTAAAGTGGGGAATATGTCTTTGTATGTGCTAGTACAGGGCATAGCACAATGAAGCCCAATCTTGATTAGGGCTTTTGGGGTGTTAAAGCCCTTCCTGTTGTTTAATATTTATGACTGTGTCTGGCAACTGATGTGTGGTTAGAGGAACTGAGCATCCTTAACCTAGCCAGTCATTAGTTTACAGGAAATAAAAAAATAGTACAATTCATTTTGTTTTTTTATCTATACCTCTATTAATACAATCTAGTGCTGCATGTTGCATTTTTTATACTGTAGCAGATGGTCTCTGATTTTTCCACAATAACTAGCATATATTTTTCCTGTTTAGCAAATTTTCATATTCTCTTGCTTGGTTCCTTTTCCAAAATTGGTTTATTTTATACCTACACTGAATTGCACTTATCTGTTGACCCGTTCATTTAAATTATCCAAAACCTTTTGAATCTTGATGCCTAACTCATTATTTTCTGTGTACTGTCTTGAAACTTGAATGTCTTTTTTCAGGCAATTTTCCACCTTTCTGCTTTGACTGCCTGCACCAATGAAAACAAAGCCTTTTCTAGTTAGGAAAAGATTTAAAAAAAAATTGACTAGCCAAAATATGTTGTTTTGCCCAACTAATTTAAAAACAAAATTTGTTCCCATGTCAAGAATATGTATGTGAAGTTTCACCATGCAGCCATTTATTAAGGACCAAGTTATGAACCATTAAAGTAAGGTTTATATGGGCACCTTCACTAGACTCATTACTATAGGAACCCTGACAGGCACCATTATAATTGTTTTTAATTTTTGTTGCTAAAATAACATCCTGTGCAATGTTTAAACATAGCAACAGAACTTATGTTTAGCATGCCCTGAGGTTCACAACAGAAAAATTGTCTTTTATAAATGGTGGTTGGATATTATTGCATACATTTGTTTGGATTAGTAGTTCCTTGGCGTGAAATAAGCTGTTTATTTTTAAAATAATAGTATGAATTGTGCTGGGACAATAGTAAGTTGGGTGTGTCTATTCTTGGTATGTTTACCATTATACTTTTTTTAAAAATTCAGACAATAGGGCATACAGACACTTCTCTGGAGCAGACATCATTCCCTTTAAGAGATCCAGATCTCAGAATGACAATATACGATGAAAAATAAAATCATAAAGAGAAAGTTAATATTTCATCCAAGATCAGGCAGGACAATTAGTCGTGTGTGCAGGAGTTGAAGTATTTTAAGCGCCGTAGAGAAAATAACAAATTTTCCACCACATAAAGTTTATCTAACTGTTTATAGTGTTTTTAATCTTTTTTTTTTTTCATAGCCCACGTCATAGAATTTGTTTTGGCTTTTAAAGGCTATTTTATTTTATTTTATTTTATTTATTTATTCTAAAGGTTATTTTCTTATTTGAGCTTTAATTATACTAATGCTGTGTAGATTAACTAGTGAATGTTTGTTCAGGGCTCTGAAGATTTAAGGAACTGTGTAAACTGGGAGGAGTGGTAGACACGCTGGAGGGGAGGGATAGGATACAGAAGGACCTAGACAAATTGGAGGATTGGGCCAAAAGAAATCTGATGAGGTTCAATAAGGATAAGTGCAGGGTCCTACACTTAGGATGGAAGAACCCAATGCACAGCTACAGACTAGGGACCGAATGGCTAGGCAGCAGTTCTGCGGAAAAGGACCTAGGGGTGACAGTGGACGAGAAGCTGGATATGAGTCAGCAGTGTGCCCTTGTTGCCAAGAAGGCCAATGGCATTTTGGGATGTGTAAGTAGGGGCATAGCGAGCAGATCGAGGGACGTGATCGTTCCCCTCTATTCGACATTGGTGAGGCCTCATCTGGAGTACTGTGTCCAGTTTTGGGCCCCACGCTACAAGAAGGATGTGGATAAATTGGAGAGAGTCCAGCGAAGGGCAACAAAGATGATTAGGGGTCTAGAACACATGACTTATGAGGAGAGGCTGAGGGAGCTGGGATTGTTTAGCCTGCAGAAGAGAAGAATGAGGGGGGATTTGATAGCTGCTTTCAACTACCTGAAAGGGGGTTCCAAAGAGGATGGCTCTAGACTGTTCTCAATGGTAGCAGATGACAGAACGAGGAGTAATGGTCTCAAGTTGCAGTGGGGGAGGTTTAGATTGGATATTAGGAAAAACTTTTTCACTAAGAGGGTGGTGAAACACTGGAATGCGTTACCTAGGGAGGTGGTAGAATCTCCTTCCTTAGAGGTTTTTAAGGTCAGGCTTGACAAAGCCCTGGCTGGGATGATTTAACTGGGAATTGGTCCTGCTTCGAGCAGGGGGTTGGACTAGATGACCTTCAGGGGTCCCTTCCAACCCTGATATTCTATGATTCTATGATTCTAAGAGCTAAATATTATTAGTTTCCCGATTTTTGCTTCTGTCCCAAGATGTTTAGCTCACAGTTCCTGACATAATCCACATGTTTATGTGTATATCCATCATACTAAAGGAGGCAAAGCCCCACTCTGAACAAGAACAGAATGCACAAGGGAGTTGTGTCAGCCTGGTCTTGTCCAGGATACAAGCACACATTAACACTGCTTTCGCAACAATAGAGATTGGAGGAACACCTGTGTCTGTTTCTAAGTGCCAGCTATAAGTTACTCACAGGAGTATAATTATGCCATGCCTGCTCTGCCTCCTGTACAGAAGTGCATATTGCCATTAATTACAGCTTTGTCTTAGGTTGTTGATATGATACACTAAAATACTATGGTAGTTGTCAGCTATGTCTAGAGGAGTCTTTTCATTTGTAAATAAGAGAAAATTCCTTTAGTAGAGGCAGTTTTAATTTTATTGTTCTGATTGCCATTAACCTGGTTAGATAAACACCATTCATTTGGGTTAAATGAGGGAGCAGTTAAGGACTTTGTATATCATGATAGCTGGAAACAATAGAATCCATAGCCCAAGGCTCTGGGCCATAAGGCCAGGCCTGAGCAAGAACTAACCCAGGAAAAATAAGAGTATTCTCTGGGAGTGGTTGAAAATGCAGGGCTTAAGGGGTAGTTGTTGTTTAACATGCTTAATGCAATAGTGCCTGTGAGCCAACCAAGAGTGGGGACCCCATTGTGGCGAGGCACTGTACAAACATTCAGTGTTTTCCACCGAGTGCATCCGATGAAGTGAGCTGTAGCTCACAAAAGCTTATGCTCAAATAAATTGGTTAGTCTTTAAGGTGCCACAAGTCCTCCTTTTCTTTTTGCGAATACAGACTAACACGGCTGCTACTCTGAAACCTGTACAAACAGAGTAATAGATGTTCCCTGCCTCAAAGAGCAGGTTGTTGGTGCGTCTGTTTGAGAGAGAGAACACCCAGACAGCAGCAGTAGCAGTGGTGAGCATGGCCCTGAGTGGGAGCAGAGACGGAGCCCTGTGGGCATAGAACTGACTGGAGGAAATTGCGAGCACGCAAACTACCTGCTTTGTTTTCACTGTGTCCAGAGAAACAGGACTTCGTATACATTCTTTGTACATAAACAGGATTGCACCAAAACATATAGTGTGACGGGGTCAGGACAGACAGCTATAGGAAAGTGCTCATACTGGGTGCTGGGAAATGGGCCCCAGGATAAGCAGGTCCCTTTTCCCCTGGTAATTGAACAGGGGTTACTCCAGGTTAATTAGGACACCTGGGGCCAATCAAGGGCCTGCCAGAACCTTTTAAAAGCTTCCCCTCCAGTCAGGTAGGCACGCACAATGGCAGCTGTGGGGAGCAGGCATGCTACTGGAGGACCAGACAGCCTGCCCAACAGGGCATATAGCCCTTCTGGGCACCAGAGGTTTGGGGGAAGAGACCCCGCCAGAGGGGAGAGACTGAACTAGGTGTCTGGCCTGTCGCCGTCAGGCACAGAGGAGCTACCAGAGACTAAGAGGCTCCTCTCCCCCTCCCCTGTCAGGGAGGCTGGGAGGAACCCCTGCTCAGATAAGGTGGGGACAATAAACCCAGGGGCGTGGGGAAAATTCCCAGGGAGAGAGGAATCCCCCAGCCTGCCGCTAAGAGGAAGCACAGAACCCACCGAGGCGGAGAAGGAGCTCTGCCACAATAGTTAGGTGTGGAAGGATTTGATTTTAATTGACAGATGTCGGTAAACATTAATTTCATCTGATGCACTGACAATGACAAAAACAAAAATTTATTGGTAAGAGAGAGTGCCACTTCCCCTCTCGTTCCTGCCAGGATCATGTGTCACCAGCCCTGTGGCAACAGAGAAAGCCCTCTGCAGCCTCATTCTGTCACAGTGCAAGGTGCGGGGAAGGCTGCTGTTTTGGCACCTTGCGCCTGCCTGGACTTGGTGTCACCAGCCCTGCAGGTGTGCAGGGAACCCACTGCAGCCCCTGTAGTTTTAATTCAAGCAGAAAGACAGGGTACATTTTTGAAAATGTTACATGCTCCCAAATCACGTAAGTGTGTTTAAAAATTTTACCCAGACTTAAAATAGTTTTATATATAGACAGATATTTACATAAACACTTAAACTAAAGACGTAATCCAGACTTTTAAATGTATTTATTTAAAAAGTCAGTGTGATGTGTTTAATTTTATTTGTTAAAAAGTTTGTTTATGTAAATGATGCTGCCACTGAAATACTACATGCAATCAAATGCACAGATAAAAACCTCAATCCTGCAACTGGCTCCATGTGGACCTCTGAAGCCAAAGGGAGTTTCTATAGGCTCAGGGATCTGCCTGCACAGAACCCATTAGCTCAGTGGATTGCTTTTCTTCTGAACAACTGTTTCTATTGTTAGTTTTCCATCTGTTACATATTACTGTGCTAACTTTTCAAAGAGGTGCTTTCAAGGTTGAAAGGCTACACCTTTCCTTTTTTTTTCTTGCTTTTGATTGTAAAGTCCAAGTAATATTTGGTGCCTTTCCCCCAAAGAAATACTTCAGTTCTTACGTTTTGTCACTAAAATAAATCCATGCTATTAGCCCCTCGCTTGTGAGCAGCTGTACAATAATGTACCTGTGTCTGAGTGACATAGAACACATCATTTTGGTGAGATTTTAGCCTCAAGCTTTCATAGGATTGTTGCAAATGATTTTTTTTAAATTATGAACAAAATCTTGTGATTGTTCTTTAAAATTGCTTTACTTTTTAAAAAATACTTTTTTTGCTTTTAAAATCCATTCATGTGCTCATCTCAATTTAATCATCACCAAGATGATGCTTTTATCACATTCTGTTTTCACGCTCAATTAAATTTCCAGCAAGATTACAGATTATTATTGCTGAATGAAGATTTGGTTCAGAAATGGTTTTCAGGAAACGCCATCATTATGCATTTGGACTAATATTTTGCTGTTACTACATCACATAGTAAACTGTTCATAAATCTGATTACATTATTTTTGTTAAAGATGAAACAGATAAGAACAGTAGACCTTGCCCACCTTGTGTAAGTGGAACAGCTAACAACTTCCTTGGATTCTGCAACATTACTCTCTAGCTAGTCCCTAGGAAGAACAAAAGTGCAAAGAAAACTGCATCCTCCACCAATCTGCTTCTCATAGATGAGAGTCTAGCATCACAACTCTCTTGAAGAGAGTGTACTCTTCTGAGCTACATACAAATAACCTACAAGTTCTAAATCTTTGGACTACTCCTTGTGTATTTTGTTATTTAGAAGCCACATTCACATCACATCTGAGTATGGGATGGCTGAACATCAGAGGAACAGGTTTCAGAGTAACAGCCGTGTTAGTCTGTATTCGCAAAAAGAAAAGGAGTACTTGTGGCACCTTAGAGATTAACCAATTTATTTGAGCATGAGCTTTCGTGAGCTACAGCTCACTTCATCGGATGCATACCGTGGAAACTGCAGCAGACTTTATATATACACAGAGAATATGAAACAATACCTCCTCCCACCCCACTGTCCTGCTGGTAATAGCTTATCTAAAGTGATCATCAGGTTAGGCCATTTCCAGCACAAATCCAGGTTTTCTCACCCTCCACCCCCCCACACAAATTCACTCTCCTGCTGGTGATAGCCCATCCAAAGTGACAACTCTTTACACAATGTGCATGATAATCAAGTTAGGCCATTTCCTGCACAAATCCAGGTTCTCTCACTCCCTCACCCCCCTCCAAAAACCCACCCCCATACACACACAAACTCACTCTCCTGCTGGTAATAGCTCATCCAAACTGACCACTCTCCAAGTTTAAATCCAAGTTAAACCAGAACATCTGGGGGGGGGGTAGGAAAAAACAAGAGGAAATAGGCTACCTTGCATAAAGTCATTATGCAAGGTAGCCTATTTCCTCTTGTTTTTTCCTACCCCCCCCCCCAGATGTTCTGGTTTAACTTGGATTTAAACTTGGAGAGTGGTCAGTTTGGATGAGCTATTACCAGCAGGAGAGTGAGTTTGTGTGTGTATGGGGGTGGGTTTTTGGAGGGGGGTGAGGGAGTGAGAGAACCTGGATTTGTGCAGGAAATGGCCTAACTTGATTATCATGCACATTGTGTAAAGAGTTGTCACTTTGGATGGGCTATCACCAGCAGGAGAGTGAATTTGTGTGGGGGGGTGGAGGGTGAGAAAACCTGGATTTGTGCTGGAAATGGCCTAACCTGATGATCACTTTAGATAAGCTATTACCAGCAGGACAGTGGGGTGGGAGGAGGTATTGTTTCATATTCTCTGTGTATATATAAAGTCTGCTGCAGTTTCCACGTTATGCATCCGATGAAGTGAGCTGTAGCTCACGAAAGCTCATGCTCAAATAAATTGGTTAGTCTCTAAGGTGCCACAAGTACTCCTTTTCTATCAGAGGAACAGTGTCATATTTTATTAATACAGCATTTGACAGCTGTTAACCAGTGAAATGCGAGCCTGGTATTCAGTTTGACAAAAAGGATACACTTGATCCTTTTGAGATGAAACCCATTAACCTGTAAGCGATGTATATTGAATTAGCAGACTGGCAAAATGAGAGTATGCTGTGTTACTGGAAGTCATGTAGAGTGGAACCCTCTTATAATCATGTGTGTTGATTATTTTGCTCAGTTCATTATAACACTAGAGCATTTACCTGACAAAAAGATTCAGTATGTTCATGTCACTTCTTTCACCTTCAGACTGGTAGACTAGTCCTTTCTTTGCCCACTGCAGTGGAAGGGACACTGGTTAGTGTTTTGTGTGGCGCACACATTTGTGGAATACCACATCTTAACTTATAGTGGGGAACAGATGTTCAAGTTTGGGAATCAGGGATTCACTCTTACTACTGCTTCCTCCCCCATGGGAGGATAATGGCTACTTCCTTCCCCATCTCCTCTACTTGGGCAGAGTACAGGAGGAAAGGGACATGATAATCCGCTTGGAATGTAGCATCGAACACCTGTGTAGCAGTCGATACTGGCTGTATTCCAAGGAGGATTTTCAGAGTAGAAGTCAATTATGGTGGAGTGAATATTCACCACAAGAGGAGTAAAAGTCCACTGAATTCCACTCGAGCAATTTGGGGCTTCCACTGCATTTTATAATGACTTTGTCTAGACTGAGAAATTACACTGTGTTAGAACAGGAAATTGAGGAGCTGTAGGAAATAATGTGATGCAAAAAACTCAGCATAGTCAGTGACTCTCATAATTAATCCTACAGTTCACCACAGCTTGCTGATGTGGTGTTATCTTTACTGTGTCTCTGTGTATATCTTTTATATCAGGTTACTTATGATTCCTAGAGGTGGTGCTCTAATATAATGTAATTTTCTAATGTAAACAAGACCAGTAAGGAGGGTTTCAGAGTAAGAGAGTTCACTGAGAGAGTGAATGGGTTCTTCCATTATGTATTCCTAATTCTATAAGAAAAGATTTTCATGTTAGTTTTCTTCAACTGTTATCAGAGGGTTAGCCGTGTTAGTCTGTATCAGCAAAAACAACGAGGCATAAGCTATCATGGGTTATAACCCACTTCATCAGATGCATGGAGTGGAAAATACAGTAGGCAGGTATAAATACACAGCACATGAAAAGATGGGAGTTGCCTTACCAAGTAGGGGGGTCAGTGCTAACGAGGCCATTTCAGTCGTGATAGATGTGGCCCATTCTCAACAGTTGACAAGAAGGTGTGAGTATTAACAGAGGGAAAATTATTTTTTGTAGTGACCCAGCCACTCCCAGTCTTTATTCAGGCCTAATTTGATGGTGTCAAGTTTGCAAATTATTCCAGTTCTGTAGTTCCCTCTGTTGATATTCACCCCTTCTTGTCAACTGTTGGAAATGGGCCACATCCACCCTAACTGAATTGGCCTTGTTATCACTGACCCCCACTGGGTAAGGCAACTCCCATCTTTTCATGTGCTGTGTATTTATACCTGCCTACTGTATTTTCTACTCCATGTATCTGATGAAGTGGGTTGTAGTCCACAAAAGCTTATGCCCAAATAAATTTGTTAGTCTCTAAGATGCCACAAGGACTCCTCATTGTTTTAACTGTTATGTCCTTTTTCTCTATAAAAATAGTCCTCATGTCACACCTTTGCTGTGCCGACTCTCACATACTGAAACGTGGAGAATTGCTTTATTGAACTTGATTCTCTCATATGGGAGAAGATATTGTGACTCTTAACTCCTTTATGAACAAATCTTTGATATGTCTCAGGTGTAGCTACTTATTTGTTGGGAATGTTTCAATATAACAACTGGAAAATTGAGCCTAATTTCATTTTTGTTTTGTTTTTTTGATGTTTGTATTTTCTAGGAAATCCATGAACTATTCAAAGATTATGAATTAAAGTACTGTTATGTGGACAAAAATAAAAGAACAGGTAAGAATTTAGAATATTCCAGTATTTAAGACTATGTTTAATCGTAACATTAACATTTGCATTCTCTGATAGGACTAGTAGTCAACTTCTTCTGCCACATATGAAATCATCAGATTGTCTGCCCATTACTTTAACTGTTCCTAGACTTGTTCTTTAGCTGCAAAAATTGTGCCCGTTTCCAGCTCCCATTAATGTCAGTTAATGGGAAATGGAAAGCCTCATATTGACTTTAGTGGGAGGTAGTTTGAGCCCATTATCTGTGAATCTATATTTATGACCCCTTAAGTAATGCACCCTTTGGATCGGGTCTAGCCAAACTGCTTAATCCACTTGTGAAAGACTGATCCATTAGACTCTGCTAGGACAAGCCCCTCACACCAGGATAACTCTGTAACAGAAGGGCTATTCCAGGTCTAGATTTAGGGATTCCAGGTAATATACGACGGAGAGCAGATATACTCTATTTACTTTATCAGTTCTGAAGGCTGTGGATGTTTTTGCCTTATTTTGGAACTGAAGGGAATTATCAAGCTTTTAAGGATGATCTTCATCTTGAAAACTCTGTCAGTTTTCGCCTTGCTATATGTCTCCCAGGCATCTTTGCCAAGGTAATGGTGTTTCTGGCTGCTGCTTTTAGCAAGTATGGTGTGTTTGTGCAGCAGTCTCCTAATGATCTGCTTATTTGCAAAACCTCAAAATTTCCAAGTTTGGGAACAAGTGCTGCAAGCTTCTATGTATCAGTAGTCCTGTCTATTTCAGTGTTTTATTTTCTAGGTATTGTTTTGAAATTTTACTTGTTGAAGCTGCCATCGGAGGAGGGCATTACTCTTAACGTTTACTCTGGTTCCTCCAGAATTACCAATCAGAAGAATATTTTTCCTCTGGACTTCTGCAGTTGGGCATTCTCGTTCAGAGGTTCTCACAATAAATTTTTTGGTGGCCTCAGAGTGCGGCCACCAACTCTTGCTGGTGGCTGCGATGACAATTTTTCTTAAAATACTTAATTAACTTTAGGAAAAACAAATAAATATGCACATATCCATGTTAAAATCATTAATTTATTTATGTAGGGTTTTTTTTGCAGACCCAATAATAAAAATCATATACAGTTCTCTATTCTTTACTGGACCTAAACAGAATAGAAGCACACATAGGGCGCTTTGTACATTCTTGACTTTTGTTGTTGTTGTTTCTTTTGTTTATGATTGCCTTTTTTTAAAAAGACTTGCTAGCTAGTAAGTCTGCTGTGGCGAAAAGTAATATTTGTATGTTTGTTAATATTACTTTTCATAGCAGACTTCATAGCTAGCTGGGAGGCTGTGAAAAGTGATATTAACTACCGTACAAATATCAACTTTCACATCAGACTTACTCAGCTCTGGCAAGCCAGGGGACAAATTAATCCCTGGATGGGGAGGTGGTTAGGGAGACAGTGGGGGCCAGGGGCAATGGGGGAGAGTGGTGAGCCCAGGGGTCAGGGCTGGAGCCTGGGGCTGCAGGAGACTGCAGGG
Source organism: Eretmochelys imbricata (assembly GCF_965152235.1). Classification (NCBI taxonomy): domain Eukaryota; kingdom Metazoa; phylum Chordata; order Testudines; family Cheloniidae; genus Eretmochelys; species Eretmochelys imbricata. Next base: position 90,190,243 of record NC_135579.1, on the reverse strand, counting down.
GCCAGGGACAATGGTGGGGTTGAGGCCAGAGCTGGCACCTGCTGCTGTGTGGCTGGGGTCCAGGACCAGAGCCTAAAGTCCCATGACTGGAGCCTGCCACCTGCCGCCCCAGGCTGAAGCCCAAAGCCCGAGCCTCGCCACTCCCGGGAAGGTGGGAAGCTCATTGGCTGCATGCTCATCTGGCGTTTGTGGCTCCAGATGGGGGGAGGGCCTGTCAAGGTTCCTCCCCCACTCTGAACTCTAGGGTACAGATGTGGGGACCTGCATGAAAAACCTCCTAAGCTTATCTTTACCAGCTTAGGTCAAAACTTCCCCAAGGTACAAAATATTCCACCCGTTGTCCTTGGACTGGCCGCTACCACCACCAAACTAATACTGGTTACTGGGGAAGAGCTGTTTGGACGCGTCCTTCCCCCCAAAATACTTCCCAAAACCTTGCACCCCACTTCCTGGATAAGGTTTGGTAAAAAGCCTCACCAATTTGCCCAGGTGACTACAGACCCAGACCCTTGGATCTTAAGAACAATGAACAATCCTCCCAATACTTGCACCCCCCCTTTCCTGGGAAATGTTGGATAAAAAGCCTCACCAATTTGCATAGGTGACCAGAGACCCAAACCCTTGGATCTGAGAACAATGAAAAAACATTCAGTTTTTTACAAGAAGACTTTTAATAAAAAATAGAAGTAAATAGAAATAAAGAAATCCCCCCTGTAAAATCAGGATGGTAGATATCTTACAGGGTAATTAGATTCAAAAACATAGAGAACCCCTCTAGGCAAAACCTTAAGTTACAAAAAAGATACACAGACAGAAATAGTTATTCTATTCAGCACAATTCTTTTCTCAGCCATTTAAAGAAATCATAATCTAACACATACCTAGCTAGATTACTTACTAAAAGTTCTAAGACTCCATTCCTGGTCTATCCCCGGCAAAGACCCAGCATACAGACAGACACAGACCCTTTGTTTCTCTCCCTCCTCCCAGCTTTTGAAAGTATCTTGTCTCCTCATTGGTCATTTTGGTCAGGTGCCAGCGAGGTTACCTTTAGCTTCTTAACCCTTTACAGGTGAGAGGAGCTTTCCCCTGGCCAGGAGGGATTTCAAAGGGGTTTACCCTTCCCTTTATATTTATGACAGCCCAACTCCTTCTGGTGGCTCTGGGGGGAGAGGTACTGCTCTGCGCCTCTGTCCTAGTCACTGCCCAGGAGGCTGTGGCCACAACAAAAGCCCCTGGTGGCTGCATGCAGCCATGGTGGTTGCATTTGAGAAACGCTGTTCTAGTTAGTTTTAGTTGCTGATTTTCTTTTTTCTTTGATTGCAATTCTTACTAAAGTTTAAGTGGAGGAGTGGCAGCCAGCTCCTTATTGGGGGCTGGCGTCACAACTCTTGTTCCTTTCTCTGTCTACTGGAAGGGAAGACCTTACCCACTTGTGTGTGCAGGGAAACGAGCACTCATATTGTTTCGTACCATTTAATTGTTTTTCTTTCTTGCACAAAGAAAAGAGACGAACTCTTGTTTTCAGCGCGGGCATATGCACAATATGTATATTCACCTTTGACACTTCTGTAATGAGGAGCATCCTACTGAAGTTGAGACTGGATGGGGACTGGGTGACATTGATTTCTCCCCTTTCATTGAGGGGAGATCCTGGCCTCCATCTCTTCTAGAGATAGCTATTACATCTTCTCTTATAGTCTCACCACAGACCACTCGAAGATAAAGCATTTCACTCCACATCTACCTAGATAATATCTGAGAGGTGAATATACATGTTATCCAAAATGCCCATTACATCTGAAATCAAGATCTGATCATGCTTTTGAGTGATCAGTCTGACTGTGTCCATGAATATATTCTGTTCTCCATAAACAATAGCTTTGTGGGCCTGGAAAGCATCTACGCTTGAGCAATTCAGCTGTATCTGCAGCAGGACTTCGATGTGCCTTGCTGTGTGGGTTTGTTTTGATTAAGATCATTATGGAAAATTCACATTCTGCAGTGCTACAGGCCATAAAAACAGTATTTACACCAAGAACAATATATGCCAAAAGATTGGTGGCTAAAAGTTTGGATAAACAGGCATGTGTAGTGTCATATGTTGTGCACTGAAGAGTAATTTTCGAGACAACACTGATATATGGCACTCTCCTTTTCCTACTAACTCAAAAAGTGGCCTAGAACAGTGGCTCTCAACTTTTCCAGACTACTGTACCCCTTTCAGGAGTTTGATTTGTGTTGCGTACCCCCAAGTTACACCTCACTTAAAAACTACTTGCTTACAAAATCAGACAAAAAAATACAGAAGTGTCACAACACGCTATTACTGAAAAATTGCTTGCTTTCTCATTTTTTTCATAGAATTATAAAATAAATCAATTGGAATGTAAATATTGTACTTACATTTCAGTGTATAGTAGAGAGAGCAGTATAAACAAGTCATTGTCTGTATGAAATTTTACTTTGTACTGACTTCCCTAGTGCTTTTTAAATAGCCTGTTATAAAACTAGGCAAATATCTAGCTGAGTTGATGTTCCCCACAGAAGACCTCTGTGTGCCCCTGGTTGAAAACCACTGGCCTAGAAATATGGTGCTTTATACACTGTCATAGTGGACCAAGTCATTTTAATAACTGCCACTTTGAATTCACTTGTCAGTATTAATAATGGTAGTTACTGTAGTCTAGTGAATCTAGCATCTGTATTTTAAATGGCAATTTAACATGCAGATCTGAATTGTCTGTACCTGTGCCTCTGTCTCTAAAGACTCAGAAATGTGCAGCTTCAAGTCTGTCATCCCTGTCAGACCTGAAGAAGAGTGTTGTGTAAGCACGAGAACTTGTTTCCTCCACCAACTTTCTTTGTTCTCTTACAGCGTTTGTTACTCTGCAGAATGGAGAGCAGGCTCAAAATGCAATTCGGATGTTTCACCAGTATTCTCTTCGTGGAAAAGAAATATCCGTGCAGCTCCAACCAACAGATGCTTTGCTATGCGTTACCAATTTGCCCACTTCATTTTCATTACAAGGGTTTGAGGAACTAGTGTGTGCATATGGCAGTATTGAGAGATGTTTTCTGGTCTATAATGAAGTTACTGGCCATTCCAAGGGCTACGGATTTGTGGAATACATGAAGAAGGACTCTGCTGCAAAGGCTAGAATGGAACTCCTGGGGAAGCAATTAGGTGAAAACACCCTCTTTGCACAGTGGATGGATATTAATCAGTTGACTACCGATCTTGTTCATTCTAAGTGCCTTTGTGTAGATAAACTCCCCAATGACGACACTGATTCAGAGGAACTGATGCAAATGTTCTCATTTAAATATAAACCTGTGTTTTGCCAGGTAGGTCTCCTATGAATTTGTGTCTTTTGGAAGCTGAATATAGAGATGTATATAGCTTTGTGTTTACATATTTTATTGCTTGCCTACCCATTGCTTTGCTTTTTATGTAACTAGAGAGTGGCTTAATTTGTGAAACTGAGTGAGTGATTATGTGTATACTGTGGCGGGCTGAACCCCCTGGGGTGCCACTTGGGGTGCCGGGACGCCATTGAGTCAGACTGTTCTGCCAGCCTGGGTCCCCTTTACCTGGCCTTGCTGCGTTAGGCTCTCCAGCCTTTTCCAGGCAAGCACGCAGGCAGGGCCACACCCAGCTGCACAGAGAGACAGAGATCCATTCTGGGAAGACTCAGCTTTAAGGAGCTTGCCACAGCACCCAGATGTCCACCCCTCCCTTCGAGTACAAACCCAAAATTATATGAAATTCACCTCTTCCCTCAATGTGGAGGAGGGTATACACAACTTCTCCCCCCCCCAGTTAGAAATCAGATAAACTGGGTTATACTGTAAACCATAAATAAATATGTTAACTATAACAGGTGTATTTTAAGTAGTTAAGAAGGTAGCAAACAGAACAAGGCAGATTACTAAGAAAATAAAACAGAGCACGCAAACTAATCTTAATACACTAAAGAAACTGGTTACATGCAAGTTGTCACCCTACATGTGGTTCTAATAATCTTCCTCACAGGCCAGACACCCTTCCAGCCTGGGTCCAGTTCTTTCCCCCAGTTCAGTCTTAATTGTTTCCAGCAGTTATCTTGGTTGGGGTAGCAGGGGAGAACTGATGACCTGGATTATCTCACTTCCCACCCTTAAATAGGATTTGTGTAAGGCGGGAGTCCTTTGTTTCCTAGCTTGACCCCCCACCCCCAACCCCAAACTTCTTGTGGAAAAGTACAGAATTCAAGATGGGTTCCAGTATCAGGTGACATGGTCAAATGCATCTGTAGGACCCCTGTAGCCATTCTTCACAGGCTGACCCACAGGTTCACAGGAAGACCAAGCTCTTTTACAGTCCACTGTCCTTGTTGATGGACCATCCGACCTGTTGGGCTTTTACATTGTTGTTTCTTAAGTGTTAGTAGGGGATGTCACCCAAAGTAACATAGTTGAAATATAGATATAAATTTAGTAATCCTAAATTCTGATACAGAAATGATACATGCATACAAATAGGATAATCATATTCAGTAAATCATAACCTTTCCAGTGATATCTCACATGAGCCATCTTGCATAAAGTATATCTCAGTTATGTCATATTACTATCATAAGCGTATTTTCATAAATAATGTGGAATGACATGTCACATATACATCATAATATATGATGTGGTATAAATGCTTTATTGCCATGAGTTTGGAATGACCAGGATAAGTCCCTGGTGAGTTATGCAGGAGGTCATCCCAGATGAGTGCCAATAAAACATTCATTATACATTCATTCTCCATGTATTTTATGGAAGCATTATTTCAGAAATGTTTTAGAGAACTTTGTAAATAACTATTATTGGTAATATTTTTTGTATTCTTCAGTGATAAATCCAGTTTGTATTAATATCTTGAGTCTAACAGTAGAGCACTTAGAGAGATAAAAATACATTAACTACATCTTAGAAACCTCTAAAAATATCTAAAATAGTTTTTCCGTAAGTCATAAAGTTACATCTTCAGGACCTAATAATTTCTGATGTGCCAGCACAGGAAATAAGTGATATATCTGTTGGAAAAATGAGTTTTACAGCTCTCCAGTTGTATAAAGGCTTTCTTCCTACCAGTGATGATTGCCAAGATATTGGACCCTAAACTGGTCACTGGTCCAGGACCTAACATTGTTTATTAAGCACCTCAGACCAGTGGTAACTAGGAGGGGAAACAGAATGAAACCTTCTATTGAAGTCATGGGTGATTGTGGGTGTTTGTTTATTTTTAACTATCTTTTGGAAAGCTGTTCAAATATTTGGATTGTTAGTATTCTTGGTGGTGACGGATTAGTGGGCAGAATGATTCCTAGAGTATAAAGCCAGAAGGGACCATTAGAGCATCTAGTCTCACCGCCTATATATCAAAGGCCATTAAATTTCACCCAGTTCCTCTGTTTTGAGCCCAGTAACTTGTGTTTGGCTAAAGGCATCCAGTCTTGATTTGAAGACATCAAGAGATGGAGAATCCACCGCTTTCTTTGGTAGTTTGTTTCAGTGGTTCATCACTATCATTGTTTTAAAAAATTGTGCCTAACTTCTAATTTGAATTTGTTTGGTTTCAGTTTCCAGCAATTGGTTCTTGTTTTGCTTTTCTCTTGTAGATTAAAGAGCCCTTTAGTACCTGCTGTTTTTCTCCATGTGAAGGTTCTGGTATGCTGTAATCAATTCACTTCTCACTCTTCTTTTTGATAAGCTAAAAAGATTGAGTTATGAAGTCTCCCGCTCCAGGGCATTTTCTCCAGCCCTCAGATAATTTTTGTGGTTCTTTTTTGCACCCTCTCCAGTTTTTCAACATCTGTTTTAAAATGGGGACCAAACTATATGCAGTGTTCCAGTACTGGTCTCACCAATGCCATATACAGAGGTAAAATCACCTCCCTACTCGTACTCACTGCTCCCCTGTTTATACCTTCAAGGATCACATTAGCTCTTTTTGCCATGTCATCACAATGGGAGCTCATGGTCAATTACTTGTCCACTACTATACCTGAATCCTTCTCGGAGTCACTGCTTTCCAGGATATGGTCCTTCATTCTATAGATATGGCCTGCATTCCTTGTTCCTAGTTCTGTAACTTTACATTTGGTTGTATTTTGTTTGAATGACATCTGGTTGCTGAGCAATCCAGATAGCTCTGCATGACTGCCTTATCTTCATTTACCATTCCACCAGTCTTTGTGTCATCTGCAACGTTTCTCATCAGTGATTATCTATTTACTTCCTGGTCATTGTTGGAAGTGATCAACACCATTGAACCTAGGACCAATCCCTGCAGAAAGCCAATAGAAACATCCGATGAAGTGAGCTGTAGCTCACAAAAGCTTATGCTCAAATAAATTGGTTAGTCTCTAAGGTGCCACAAGTACTCCTTTTCTTTTTGCGAATACAGATTAACACGGCTGCTTCTCTGAAACCTGTCAGTAGAAACATCACCAATCAATGATGATTCCCCATGGACACCTACTTTTTTGAGATCTGTTAGTTAACCAGTTCTTAATCCATTTAATTTGTGCTCTGTTTATATTATGTAATGCTAATTTTTTAATCAGAATGTCATGCAGTACTAAGTCAAACGTCTTACAAAAGTGAAGTAAGTTACATCTGCGCAGTTGCCTTTATCAATCGAACTTGTAATCTCATGAAAGAATGAAATCGGGTTTGTTTGACAAGACCTATTTTCCATAAAACCATGTTGACTATGCAGTTTGAGGTAGTTAAAAAGTGCATTTTTCTTGCACCTTTAATCACAATGATAAATGGATTTCACCACAGCATCTGGTGTGTGTTTGTTGTGTGTGTTGGTGATTCCATGAGCCTAATGGCAGAACCATGTGATATTTTTCTGTAAATTGTGACCTAAACAAAACATTATGGTAAAGCATGTAATGCAGCCATTCCAAACTCATGCCAGGAGAATCTTTATAACACATTTTATAACAAATATTTGCGATGACTATTTATATTACCATACTGCCTAGTCATGGACCCGGATCCCATTGTACTAGGCACTGTACAAACACAGAACCAAAAGACAATCCGTACATCAAGAGTCTTAGAGTTAAATTTTAAAGATATTTAGGTATCTAACTCTCATGTAAATCAGGAGAAGTTACATGTTGACATACTTTTAAAAATCTGGCCTTTGCAATCTAAGTATGAGATAATAGACAACAAATGGACACAGGCAGAAAGACGAGTACAAGGAAACATTGAGACAGTATTGGTCAGTATGATCATCAGTGGTCTCAGCACACCAGCAGCCTAGCTGTTGTCAAGTTTTTTGTACGCATCACTAAAAAGGAGAGTTTTTAAGGAGAAAAATGTGCTAGTTTTGCAGATGTTTACTAGGAGCACCTCCCAAGTGTGGAGAGAAAGCACGTTTGAAAGTTTAACAAGTGGGTGATGGAGCCTGGCATCATGGGCTGATTAGAGGAGGGAATCTACATCTCGATAGTGAAAAAGAGGCTGATTCTACACTGCACAGACTTTAGAGTGTGAACTGCTGTACCCATCAAAGTATGACGCTCTAACTGCCCTGTGTGGACACTGCTGGCATGAACTAAAAGGTCATAGCTTGAATTAATGTAGTCTTCTTTCAAACAGGACTATGTTAATGCAAACCACATACCTTCTAGTTCACTCCAGCCTCATCCGCACAGGGCAGATAGAGGAAATGCTTTGATGCCCTCTACAGTTCACACTCCCATAGTCCATAGACAAGCCCAGAGATGATAGCCAGGGTGGGGATAGGCCATGAAGGGCCTTGAAAGTGAAGACAGGTAGCTTATGTTTGATACAATAGAGAAGGAGGACCCCAAAGGAAAAAAGCAAAAAGAGAACACAGTGAAAGTGACGAGCTAGGAAAATGAGCTTTGCAGTAGCATTTGGAATAGATATTAGAGGGGTAAGGTTGCAAATGTCAAGGTCAGAGAGAAGGATGTTGCAGTAACAGATACGATGAGAACCTGGATAAGAATTTTAGTGGTGTGGATGGACAGGTCAGGCCATAGCTTAGAGATTTGATGTGGAAAGAAATGGCAAGTTTTAGACAGCCTGGATGTGAGGTCCTAGAGAAAGGTCCATGTGGCAGATGATGCCCAGATTGCAGTCGGGAGTGACAGGCAAGATGGCGGTGTTGTCCGCAGTGATTAAGAAAGGAGGTAACAGGAATTGGGGGAGAAGGTTATAAGCTCTGTTCTAGCCATGTTGAGCTTGAGCTGATGACTCGCTGACATCTACTTGTGGATGTCTAGAGAGTAAGATATTAGTTTGAACAGAAGGAGACGGGTCTGGAATAAAGAGGTAGATCTGTGAGTTGTCAGCATAGAGATGGTAATTGAATTTGTGTTTGCAGATGAGATTACCCATATATAAGGGGTGTGGGTGGGGGGGAACTAAGCATGGAGCCCTGTGAAACCCTCACAGAAAGTTAGATGGGGGTTGAGGAAGATCATCTCAAAGGATGAGCTGAAGGAGCAATTAAAGAGGTGCTCAGAGAACCAGGAGAGGACGAAATCAGCAAAGCCAAACGAGGAGAAAATTTCAAGAGGAGCATGGTTGATAGTGTAAAAGGCAGTTGACAGGCAAAAGAGAATAAGGGTGGAGTACTAGTTCTGAATTTTGGCTAAGAGGTCATCTGAGGAAAAATCATGATTCTTTTTACTATGGCTTCTTTTGCATAGCTGTGTGTTAACCCTCTTCAGGAATATATTAGTTAGTTCTGCTACTAACTGACAGATTTCATCATGTAAATCTAACGTATCTTGAAGTCAGTGGAGAATTCTGCTTGGGAACTCTTTTCTTTTTCTGTATTTCTTTCCTTTTATCCTTATCTTTACTCTTCTTTAAGCCTTTCTTTCTCCATTGGCTCCTTATGTGTTGGAAATACAGATTGTTCTTTCAGTAAGAGTTGAATCCGGATTTTTAGACACAGTTCCTAAAAATACCTACGTTCCCTCTGTGTGTGTGTGTGACCTATGAAAAGGTTATTGTCTAACCGCCTTTTTGCTTGCTTTAGAGAGAACAAGGCAACTGCCCTATCTTTTTCTACTTCACCTTTCAGTTTCCCCTAGAAAGTATTCACTGGTGTTTAGTTTTGAGGGATTTTTTTCCTAGCACATTCTTCTTTGGGAAGTTTAATTTCCTTATATATTTACACAGATACTGGCCGCTGCATCTTTGCAGGTTGAAGCAGTTTTCTTTGCCCAGGTTTGAAGCCAAAGTAAGCTGCATTGCTGCAAGCCACTTTCCACATATCTACACTAATGATTTTTACCAGTGCAGCTATGTTGGTGTAAAATCGAACCCATCATAGAGGAGTCCTTGAATTTTCCCAGCTCTCTTTTCTTATAAGAGTTCTTGAAGGTTAATTCTAAGCTGTTGAATAGATGCTGTTTGTACTAACCTATCTTCCTCTACTTCAGAATCATTAAGAGGCTGTAAACAAATTCCTGTTATAGGCCTGATTACTTCCAGGACTAAATAGCTGAGAATTAGATGATGTTTTTCTAATCAGATTTAAAAGTGCGGGGGGGGGGGGGGGGTCCCTTTGCCACATCAGGACTCTAAGTAACTTTATATCAATTTCATTGTTGTACAGAGTGTAGTTGTAGCCGTGTCAGTCCCAGGATATTAGAGAGAAAAGGTGAGTGAGATAATACCTTTTATTGGACCAACTTCTGGACACTGGATTTATGGCTTATTACAACTATTTGTAACCCACCTCTTTTTGTCTTATGACTGCAGATGTGTTAATGATTTTGCACAGGTAATTCATGCTCAATGCAGGGGGAGGAGAAAATACTTTAAAATACTTGCTGAATGTTTGTAATGTGTTCATTGTATTGTGAAATGCCATTTCAGTTTGCTGAGGACGAAGGCAGTTATATTGGTGGCTTTGCAGTGATTGAGTATGAGACTGCAGAGCAGGCTGAGGAAGTGCAAGAAGTCACAGATGGTATGACTATCAGAGGAAAGAGAGTCCAGGTATCGTACTGTGCTCCTGGAGCACCAGGACGAAGCACGCTAGCTGCATTTATAGCAGCACAACGTATGGTAAGAGACCTTCCCTTTTCAAAGAGAAAACACTTTAAATGTTTATATTATATGTTGTACATATATAAGAATTTATAAAATCCATTGGAAGAGAAGTCCATAAGTGCTTTTATAATCAGCTTAGTATTTTAATAAGATTATTACTCAGCCAAGTGAAAATTCTTTTTGAACCGGAGAAAGCTATTTGGCTCAGTGAAATATTAATACTTAAATTGTAGTTCTGTTCTGACAAGTGACTCTGTAAAGTGACATTGTGGAGTTCCATGTTTATTTTCTCACAGTGACTACAATTGATCTGTTTACAAATGAAAAGGTGGTTTCTCTAACCTTCCTCTCACCAAGATCTTAGGTTATAACTCAGTCTGTTCAAAGTGTTACTCTGTATCTACACTAGAAAAGTGGTTGAGTTTAGGTTGGAGTTGGCTAGCTCGTGTTAGCTAGCTGGCAAACTCAACTTCTTCCTAGTTAAAACAAGGACATGAACCGCAGGGATTAGGGGTAAGAGATGGTTTCAGTTCAAAACTAAACTAAGAGAGAGTGCTTTTTAACAACTATAGGTTGGCTTAAAATGAGACAAGTAAATGTAATTTAAAAATAAATGTCAGGGTAGTGGGAATGACTTAATTTCATGCTTGGTGTAGAATGAAGCTTTTATGCCCTGCATGTCATATCAAATTATTTCTTAGAAAATTGGATGGGAAGGTAAGTGGTACATGAAGCTGTCTTGAAGGTTGTAGCAGAATATTCTCATTACTTTGGATAGCTCTGAGTAAACTCAGCTGCTTTTCTATAGAGTTATTCACCTCAACTCTGTAGAAGAGGAGCTGAGTTTAGTGTTATTAAAGATGGCATATTTTATTGGTCGTAACGGGAGACTACATTTCCTTCTTTACTTTCCAGAGTTGTGGGGAAAATGTGTTTTTTCCAGGAAAAAACCTGCCCTGTGGGTTTTATGTGTGTGTATGTTTTGTGTTGTGAGGGGGTAGGGTGACAGGTTGGGGGCGGGATTGCTGTGGGGAACATTTTTTGAGCTTCTTTTCATACTGGAATATTTACATAAAGAGAACGTGTATTTGAAATCTTTTTGATCCTACAAACATTACATTATAATTTCAGTCCATGAATGAATGGTTTAAAACAGCGGTTCTCAAACTGTGAGTCAGGACCCCAAAGTGGGTCACAAACCCATTTTAATAGGGTCACCAGGTCTGACTCAGATTTGTTGGCCAAAGTCCCAGTCCCACCACCTAGGACTGAAGCCAAAGCCCGAGGGCTTCAGTCCTGGGTGGCGGGGCTCAGGTTACAGATCCCCTTCCTGGGGCTGAAGCCCTTGGGTTTTGGTTCCCCGGCCTGGGACAGTGGGACTCGGGCTTTGGCCCTGCCACCTGAGCAGCTGGGGTCAGGCTTCGGTCCCCCCCTCCTTGGGTCATGTAATAATTTTTGTTGTCAGAAGGGAGTTGCGGTGCAATGAAGTTTAAGAACCACTGGTTTGAAAGGTTGAGAGAGAAGTAATGAGAATACTGAGGTGCTGTTATGCCTGTTAGTTTTATACTTTTCTTATTGTTTCCTATCTAGAAACCTAAAGGGGAAGGAGAAAAATGCAGCAACCATGCTAATTTCAGTGTAAAGGAAATCCTGGAATATGTTACTAACGAGCTTTACAGTGAAACGGTTAATTACATATATTTGGTGAATGGAAATTGCAGGAACACTGATCTTTGAACTCTGGTGTGTGACACATAGAGATCAAGGAAATAATATCCAAATATAGATCTAAACCTGTTTGTTTTATAAATAAAGGGTTTGCTTCAGCAAATTTGTTTGAGGTAGTCATGGCAACAGAATATGCTTAGTTTACCCTTGAGTCTAATGTTTCCGTATTTCTGTTAATTCCAGATGAGAAACAATAGAAAGGGATTGCTTCCAGAGCCAAATCCAGTGCAGATTATGAAGAGTTTAAATAACCCAGCCATGTTACAAATGTTACTGCAGCCCCAGTTGTGTAGACGTGCTCGTAAACGTGGTAAGCCTTTTAAAACATAGATAAATAAGAAAATAATTCCGTGTGCTTAGTGATATAACAAACTTTAGCTAAAAAAAAAAAAAAACAGGAGCAACCTTTTAGAATACATATGTTTATAATTGCCTCGAGAGAGTCCTCTTCACAAAAGTGACAGAAAACATATGTACAACAAACTCTCATGACAGTTAATTTAAGTGAGAGACAAGATGGGTGAGATAATATCTTTTATTAGACCAACTTCTGTTGGTCAAAGAGACAAGTTTTCAAGCTACACGGGGCTCTTCTTCAGGAAAAGGTAATCAGAGTGTCACAGCTAAATACAAGGTAGAAAAGATTGTGAAGCATTAGGATTTAACACATGTTGCAAGAGACCATTCCTGATGAAGTGGGCAATTAATACCTCTGCAGAGGTGTAGCTCGAAAGCTTCTCTTTCTCAGCAACAGAAGTTGCTCCAATAAAAGATATTACCTCACCTGTCTTGTGTCTCTCATACCTTGGGACCAATATGGCTATAACACTGCAAACAGTGAATTTAAGTATCATTGCTCCTTGTAAACACCCTCGTGCTAACTCTGCAGTCTATTGATATTTATATTAGAAATTGGTCTAAAACAAAACCTCTGATCCAAACACACTCAAACTTTGGGGATCTGGTTCCAGATCTGAACTTGCAACTCAAGTCCCTCTCCAGTTCATACCGTTTTAAAATTATTTCTTTCTTGTATGTTTCCATATATATGTGTGTTTCCATAAAATATATATAACATTTTACAAGCATGCTGTTAGACACTGTCCTACTTCCAAAGGAACTTTCTTTCTAATTTGAATGGACAATACATTAAAAGTAATGTATCATGTTTCAAAGAATTGAATTGTGAGGCATAAGAATGGGAGCGGTCAGTCTGAAGAGATCAGTGAGGCAAGTCTACACTACAGCGCTGCATCGGCACAGCTGCAGCACATCTTCACCAGCGAGAGAGTGCTCTCCCGTCGGCATAATCATTCCACCTGGGCGAGAAGCGGACGCGTGTCTCCCGCCGACATAGCGCTGATGTGGACAGTGTAAAACTTGTGTCACTTTGTGGAGGGGAGGGGGGGTTCGCATCCCTGAGCAACGTAAGTTATATCAGCTTAGGCTGTAGCATAGACCTGCCTTAAGAATGAATGGCTGTGCTATAAATATTATGGGTGTGGGTGAGAATCTATACAGTGCCTCTAAGACCATTTGGAGGGATGAGGTGGCTTTAAGCCACTTTAGCACCCTTCCAATCCTGGGTTGCTTTGGGGGATGGAGAGGCCCCTAGTTTAACTCAGAGAGGTCCTGAGGGCTGTCTGGGGATGTCTATATTGCGCCCCCCCTCCAAAAAAAATAAGAGTGCTCTTAACTGAGGTTAGCTAACCTGTGTTCACTAACTTGGGTTAAAATGCACCTTTTCTTGCAGTGTAAATGTACCTCAAGTTACAGCAGCTTCCCTGGGCTGCTCTGTGGGCCACACTCCTGTGTGCTGTGGGCCTGCCCCCAGCATAACTCTCCTGCTCCCAGGACAGCTCCATAGTGCATACCTCCTATGTCCGGACTTATGAGTGGGTCTTTGGGAGGCAGCCTGTGGCTTTCTTCATCAGTGCCAGCTTGGGGACAGTCCTCTTGCTGCTGGATAAAGGACTTTTAGGGTCCCTTTACATTGCTTCAGCCCTTATACCTGTCAGAACATGGCCAGAATGGAGATGAATATCTTGCCCTATGTACAGGTGAACCCGAATTTTTCAATGGTACCTGGAAATTCAGAAAACAGATTTTTGGGAAAAAACAAAATTCCACTCTTCGGGCATTTCTGAATTTTGCATAATTGAGTTTGGAGAATCAGAATTTTACCTGTATTTCAAGGAACAGGTGTGTGGGATTCTGTAGTTGTGAATAAGTGTATATGTGGCTTTTTATGAGAGAGCAGTAATGCATTAAGAGGTATCTGTGAAGGTGGGGAAGGTGCAAGACAGCTTTGAGTGTGGTTGTTTTCAGAAGGTTAGCTGTACAAATGTCACTGTATGGTTTTATATTTGCCTCACACTGGCTTCTGTATTAAATTTGCTCAAGATACATTTAAAAGGATGGCTTTTCAAATTGTGACAGCCTTGCAGACTCACTATGGGAAGCTGGATTCTGTCTGATGTGTACATCATGACCCATACTAAAGATTTTAGAGTAACAGCCGTGTTAGTCTGTATTCGCAAAAAGAAAAGGAGTACTTGTGGCACCTTAGAGACTAACCAATTTATTTGAGCATGAGCTTTCGTGAGCTACAGCTCACTTCATCAGCAAAAAAGAAAGCTCATGCTCAAATAAATTGGTTAGTCTCTAAGGTGCCACAAGTACTCCTTTTCTTTTTACTAAAGATTTTGTAATCAGAATTTTCTTAATAATTCTTTTGGTAGGGCTAAAAAGAATCCTGCTCGCTCTTTCTTAGCTGCATTGTCTTTGCAGTCCTAAAAGGGGTGATAAAGTATTTTGCTTAGTAAAGGAAGCATATGTGACCCTGAATACACAGAGGAACAAATCTATATAGTCAGGAGACGCCCTTTTTTGTGAAGTCACTTTTATTTCCATAGCTTCACCTGAAAGAAGTCTGTACAGAGGGGATGTGTAAGAACAACTGAGTGTGTGGAAGTGCACTGTGGGTCTCTGCAGAAAGGGCATGATCTCATTCGGGGGGACCACTCCAGGGAGAACAGCAGCAAAGTGAGACTCTTTAAGGGAGCACAGAAGCACAATTTAAAGGGAAGGAACGGCATAGGTTGATGGTATAAGCTGCTATTTATGTAATACTTTGATAATAATTCTTTGCACTTCATAACTTTACCAAAGCACTCTCAGGACATGCCTATGGCTATTACTGTATTACTCATTGTAAAAATGGGCAGACTGAGTCATGGGAAGGTAAGCAACTCACCCAGAGTCCAACAGGGAGTCAGTTGCAGAGCCAGGAATAGAGCCTACATGTAATATTCTTATGCTCTCCACATCTAAGTGCCGCTTAACGGCTTGTTTCTCCCATGCTGCTTCCAGAGTGAATAGAGTTTACTTGTGTGTAACTTTCCTAATGCTGTTTCCCTTCCTTTAACGTGTCTCTCTGCTTGTCTGTCTGTCTTCAGATTGTGAGATCCTTGGAGCAGGGATTGTCTCTTCTTGAATATTTGGAAAGCTCCTAGCAGGTTATGGGTGCTACCATAAATATATGAAATAAGAACAATAACCCAGTCCCTTCACTAACCATGAAACTACAAGCTTCACCGTATTTTTAACACTGTCTCCTGAATTCTTTTAAAAAGCTCACAGTTTTGTGTGTAACTTTGAATATTTCATCTTTTAATTTCCAAAAATTCCCCATGTTTTTATTGCTTATACTCGTTTGTTCCCTCAGACTGCTGATGCTCTCCCTGTTAGTGCTAGCACTCTGTAGTATTGTAAAATGGTGAACAGCATGGCTGGGGAATCTGTATTTAGTCTTTATTTTAACTCAGTTTCTGTCTAGTGTGACTGTCTCTAATAGAAAGCCTGATCATGCACCCACTGAAATCAAGGGGACTTTTGCCATTAACTTCTAAGGACCCATTGATGACATGTTAAGTTATTACCTATTTACAGTTGACTACACAGAAATTGTATATCCAATGACTATGTATCTACCAAAGCACTTGAACTAAGGCCCCAGTCCTGGAGTTTAAAGTGAATGAGAAGACCTGAGCACCTTTGAGGAACCCTGTTGACGTCAGTGGGGCTCCAGGCAGACATAGCAGTTCTCCTATGTGCTATTAATTGCAGGATAAGAGTCTCTGCATAATAAGCTTCAGCCACATGTGTATTAAAAGGGTTCACTGTCCTGATTTTTAGTCAGTTAATTAAATGTTAAATCCTATAGAAATACTTAGAAAAAGGCAAATATATAAAGTGTATATAACTGTTAAAAATCATTCTTTGCCTAACTTTTAAAAATTCTATAAATTTGTCAAGGATGGTATCTTGTGTTTTCTCAAGCAGTTCTTGGAGTATCTGCTGGTTTACCTCATCTTATAAATACAGCAGTCAGTCCAGGATTTTTGCATTTGAATAAAGTACACCAGGTATGTTTATCAGTGTGAAAAAATTTATATCAAATTATGTATTTGTGCAGTATTTTGCATTAAAACATGTAACAGATCTCAAGAATTTACAACTAAAATCAAATGTTCTTGTTAAAATGACTTTGTATTTAACATATACTATATAAAGTGATTTCAAGAGGCTTTTTAAATAAGATATAATCAGATCTGACTAATTAAAATTGAGGAGTGCTCACTGTCTGTATGCAAATTGCCATTTTATTTTTTCTGAATTTTTGATTCACTGTTACCTGGTTGTGTTGTGGTAGAGAGAACTTATAGTTTCTAGAAAGAATATCCGTTTCCAAGTAACAGGTTGAGTGACAAGGACCATGGATTCATTTTGTAAGCAGCTCATTCAAGAACAAAGACTTTTTGGAAAATAAGTCTGATTCAAGGCTGGAAGTGTGTTATCATTGTCTTTATTTGTAAAGTGTACTACATAAATATTAACAACAGCAACAATAATTTTGAGATTTTCGTTTTTAGCTAAAAATAAACCAAAACTGTGTATTACTGAAGTATTCTCAGAGTTCTTGTGGTGTATTATAAGGCTCCTATGACTTCCAAACCACTTTGAGCCCAACAGTAGTAAAAGGAGATATTCTGGAAGCTCATATAAAGAATCCAAAGTTCATAGGGGTATCTTGTAAGGAGATTTGGGATGAATCTACCCCCTAACTCAGGGACAAGGGCTTGGCTGGAGTAGCAGCTTTTGTCCACAGTCAGTACTCCCTTTGCACCAATCTATTGGGTCACCAAGCCACCCAGTTTCCACTTCGGCTTACCACATCAGGACTACTGTGGGGGCGTCCACGGTGTGGACTCTGCCAAGAAGTGAATTTTACCCTTAGGAAATATGGGTGGGGTTTTCAAAAGTACCTAGAGAAGTTAGGAAGCTCTAATACCATTGATTTTTAAATGAGACTTTTGCTCCTTACTCTATTCAGTACTTTAGAAATTCCTACTCGAAATTAAAAAAAAAGTATTTATTCGTTACTATTTCTACTATACTTTTAAGATCATAGAATATCAGCGTTGGAAGGGATCTCAGGAGGTCATCTAGTATAACCCCCTGCTTAAAGCAGGACCAATCCCCAATTTTTGCCCCAGATCCCTAAATGGCCCCCTCAAGGATTGAACTCAGAACCCTGGGTTTAGCAGGCCAAAGCTCAAACCACTGAGCTATCCTTTCACACTTTCCCTGCCCCCCAAGATCTATAGCTCCATGTCTGTTAAGAGAGATCGAACTAAAATAGGACAGATTTTCTTCACAGTAAAGGCACCTTGCTTTCTCTCATTTTTCTATTATGAGTTATCTAGAGGCGTGTATTCCTTTCAGATGTTAGGTATGTTGTTTAGATCTGCAGTGCACCATAGAATGAAACACATTAGCTGCATGTTGTAAAGTTTATTGAACACAAAGAGTGTTATTTGCTTACATTTTTAAAATATATATATGACATTTTCCTCGGATATATTTAGTTACTGCAGCTCTTTCTATGGTCTTGTAGATTTTGGGCTTCTTTGGAAGGCAACATGAATGCTTTTTAATCACAATTGGAAGGAAGCATATTGTACACAGTTGCAGTGTGACTGATGATGATCCACTGCTTTTTGGCTTAAGTATACTACAGCTAAACAAGTGAGTGCTATCGCATTGGATAGACTCATGCATTTAATATTCTTTTATGGAAGCTCCTGCTTTTAATTAGTCACTAAACCTGACCCAGTAAGCTGAATTTACTGACAGTAATTTAATTATCTAGGTTCCTTTCATTGGCACTTGTGTACCCTTATTCTGTAATGTATCTTTTTGGGGTACTCTTCAATGCCAGAGAATCTGGTCACTATTTCTTTCTTGGAATTCAGTGTTATCATGTACAGGAAAAGAAGCTGTGTTACTTTCTAGTTTTTTGTTAGTTTGACAAAAGAACAGTGGTTCAGCTTATTTCTATATTCCTTCCTGCATATGTTGTTTTTGCTGCATGGAATTGACAGTTTAAGATTTTGTTAAATGATACATTGAGAGGAATTGCTTTTTAAAAATATGATGCCAAAACATTGCTCTTAGAATAATTAAATTATAGATAATTGGGAGGACATGACAGATGAGAATTTGAACAGTTGTTTGGATGAATCACTGAATAATTTTTTTTAACTTAGCTACTCTTGGTATTTCTTAATGATAGACATTCTGTGCCACCATAACACATTTTGAACATTTAGAGTTATGTGTTAACTGAATGGTCTGACGGATCTCCCTGTGATTAATCCAGAGAGTCTGTTTTGAAGATTCAGCCAAACAATTTTTTCTACTTTGAATTCCTAAAAGTTTGTCGTTTAATCAATACTTTTTCTTTCTTGATGTAACTCAGAAAACACAATAAAACTATAAAAAATAAAGATGTACTGGCAACATCAGACACAGGTCATTTCTACTTGAGATGCTTAGGGCAGCTGTGTGGACTCAATACACAAACGTATTGATGCAGTTAATCCAGATTTGGCCCCATATTTGGTGGAACTCTGTTTTGGAATCTAAAATCTAATTTGCAGGTTTTAAGAGATCCCTTGTTTTGTGTGTTGATATTATAGAAAATAATTTCCAAAACACAAAGGACTGTTCTGTAACATGAATGTCTGTGTCCTACGTGTTTAGTTCCTAAGGAATCTGCAACCCTGCCACACTGGGACACAAACTGTGCTGGCTACAAATGTCTGGAAACATTTGTGAGGCAGAGTTCTGGCAGAGCCATAAAGCATGCAAATCCTTACTTGCTGTGCTCAGCTGCTTCTTCAGTTTTCAGTCATTAATGGTGATCTGTCCGGCGTAGGGAATTTCAAAAAGTGAGCAAGACTGTACTCACACAGTGAAGAATTTTGATTCCATATTTCTAGTCTTGCCTTATAGAATGTGTTCTTTAAGTACCAGAGTGCTACAGAAAAAGATTTATTGAGACCTGGAGCAAACATATGTTTTGGCTGGCAAATCATGTTCAAGAACCTCTGCCAGTGCAATCTTGCTCTACAAGAATGATGTTTGACTAAATGTTTTCAAGCATTCATGTAGTTAGTACAAATTATAGCAGGGGTTCTCAAACTTTTGTACTGGTGACCCCTTTCACATAGCAAGCCTCTGAGTGTGACCTCCCCCCCTTATAAATTAAAAACACTTTTTTATATATTTAACACCATTATAAATGCTGGAAGCAAAGTGGGGTTTGGGGTGGAGACTGACAGTTCACGACCTCCCTGTGACCTCACAACTCCCTGAGGGGTCCCGACTCCCAGTTTGAGAACCCCTGAATTATAGCATGGTTTGATGCTCCAGTGTGGACAGACATTTCTTTTAAACCATCATAGGATCCAAAAACCATACTGTAGAATATCTCCAAGGCAAAGTTCTAGTATGGCATCTCAACATGGTTTAAGTGTCTTGATTGTGGGTGCAAACCGTGTTACAGCAATGTTTTAGTGTAACTGTGCATGAAAACCATTTAAAAAAACATTACGAGCCACAGTGTGAACATAGCCTGAATAACTAGCCACGTTATGAATGTTCTGGGAATAGTGCTCTCTGTAGGATACTTACCAATGAGTAAGGGAAGAATCGTATGTGTGTAGGTATCCTTTCCTGAAGGTAGCATTAATGTTTAGAGACTGTAAAGCAGTATATAATAGCCCCTAACTATCCCAACATAACCTAATAAAGCAGTGAGATGTTTGGAGCAGACATTATGTAAGAAATAAAAACATTGTAAAGCACAATACAATAAACTACACTTATCCTCTAAAAAGCACCCAGAAAATCAAACTGGAGGAAAGGAAAGATAAAAGGAATTCAGAATCTTCTGGAAGCTTTGATTGCAAATGAAGCAAGGATTTGGTTTTGTGGAGGAGAAGTCACTGACTTCGGATAAACATAGATATGGAAAGTCATTCCCCTTTGTCATGTTTATTCATAAGCTAGTTGTAAAGTATCTGGCCTATAGCACATCAATTGGAAATCTTGCAACAAGTGTTGTAATTTTTTGTATTTTTTAACTAATTCTTGTGTCAATTTGGCAGAATTCTGTTCTGGGGAATACATCTAATTTACTGCTGCAGAACCTCTCACACCTACAACTGGCACAGAAGCAACTAATTAAAATTGAGAATATTCAAACTAACAGTGTAAGTTCATCATTTTAACTTCAGTTATCAACCTGTATACCTTTTATTCACTATTTTCTAAAACAAATAGGACTTTTTTAGAGTCTTAAAACTTTAAGCATCTAGCATATGTGGAAGAGATTAACTGTATGTGAAAGCCTGTGGAATAGCTAAGGAAAGATAACTGTAGTCATTTACAATACTACTTGTTCTTCTTTATAGAAACCTGGTTTACTTGGAGCGCCTCCACCAATGTTACTTCAGACAGTATTGGGAACAGGGCCAATACCATCAGTGAGTGCAGACCTGGGAAACCATGGAGAAGCGCATACATGTAAATGACATTTTGCTTCATACTGTACCAGCAGAAATGTCCAGTTTGAAAATATGCAGCTGACTCACTCCTACTTTTTTAACAAAAGTGATAATCAATAGCTTTAACCTTATCGCCACAGAATAAGGAAGCCACCAAGCCTAACGACAATGTGAAATACAGGAGCATTTAACAAAAGAATTATGTTGATTATTGCTGTGTTGATTGGTTTGCACTGGCTGATTTCGCTACCTGGCACAAATTCAGAGGCTTCCCAGTTGCACAAACTTAAATATTTTATGAAAAAAGCAGCAATGCAAACAATGGGCATATGTTCATTTAGCTTCTAAAGCATACATAGATGAGGATTCTGGCACAGACATCTTGGTTTCATTGCCTTCTCTTCCAGAAGATTCCCATATTTTTGTTTTCTGTGGTCTGTATTTGCCAGGCATGTACTTGAGTATCTAAATCTCCAGCAGACCACTGTCTGCTCATGTTAGTTTTTCAGACTTAAACATCAAAATCCAAACAAATTCAGAATAGTTATCATGGTATCATATATCCCACACACACTTGCTTACATCTTGGTGTCTGTTCAGGCTGACCATGAAGTTTATCACTTAAGTCAAACAGGTATATAACTGAAAGAAGCCAAGAGTAAGCAGAATAGAAAAATGTAAACAGAAATGGGCCACATATTCCAAGGAGAGGCTAAACATGAACAGACTTGCTGATTGACCCCTTTGTGCTAGGAATGAGCTTTTCCTGATGTGAGCCAAATTTTTAACAGCAGCCTCTAAAATCATGGACACATTTTCTCATGACCACATTATTTTAATTATCCCAAATAGAGTAGTTAGGTGTCTACTCTATTCGTGTGAAATGACTCTAAGAGCTAATGCTAGGTGCTTTAACATTTAATATAAGACAGTCTCATCTTCCTGTGTTGAGTGAAATTAGCACACTATCAACACTCTCCTATTGCAACTCTTAAGTATTAGATAAACCCACAGCAATATATTTGGCTAGGGTTCTGAATTTGCTTTAATTGCTTAAGGTTATTTGATATGCTGTTTCTTTCCTGAAGTTCTCAGTTTCTGAAAGGAGCCCTGTTTTCATTTTAGTGTTTTATTTTCTTACTGGTGTTCTTGGATATGTGAATGGGATTAGATTTTATCCGCTTTTCTTTGCTTATGCCCATATACCCTATCTGATGCAATGTACTAGATGTGTTAAAAAGGGCATTTGCTTTACTTTATATTACTTTGGTTTTCAATACTTGTAACCTCTCTTAGTCCGTGCCTTTTAGTCCTATAGTTAACTTTATTCCATTTTAAGGGTGTCTACTTTTAATACGCTTGTAGACCTGGACATTTTGATTTTGGAGAAATCAAATAACTTGATTTTACTGATATTCCTTGTTTTTAATTAATTTTCCTAATGTCTTGTCTCTTCACATGAGGACAGAAGTAGGTTTTTAGTATTCATTCCTGTAGGTTCCCACCTGATACGTCTCAACATCACAAAGCTTCTCTTACAAGTAGCTGTTCTGCTGAAATCAGCTGTGAATCCAGCCCAACAGAATCCTATTAGGTTTTAACTGGAGTTGAGTAAAAGTCTATCACATGGAATTTTATAAACTTCTAAAGAGTCTAAAGTTGTGGACATTACATCTTGATGCAAAAGGAGTTAGCGCTTAAATTGGGAGAGGTAGTTCAATGGCATCAAGGAGTTTAAAGGCTTTGTGAAGACTAATGCTGTTCATTACATATAAATCTATGTATTAGGATAAGTCTAGAGTTACTACTTGGCATTCTGGAGATGTGCATTTGATTTCACTTCCCAGACTGTGAATACTGTAAAGCGAGGGTACTCTGTCCCTTGTCAGGAAGGAGGGTGGGGAGTGTGCTTTGATAAATCATTAGAGATTCCTGCAGCCAGCAAAGTGCTAGTGGATGTGGGAAGGTTGTTCCATGTAGTTCTCAGCCTCAAGGAGGATGGTTCTGATGTGGAGCCTTGAAATGTAAACTGAGGAAAAATGGAATGGGATGATATAGGTGTTAAGATTCTATAAATCCCCAGTCCCCTGCTGCCCTAGTAGAGTGAAAGAAGAGAAGGAAAACTTGTAACCTACACACCTCATTTGGAACTGGAAATACACAATCAGGCAAAAGCAGAGACAAAAAAAAATTTTAAAAAAAGGCAAATACATTACAGTACTGTGCTAAATGGAAACTACTAAAAAATTAAAGGGAAAGCTTAAGAAAAGATTTGAGAAGGCAAGGAAACTGTTTCTGTGCTGGTTTCATTTAAATTAAGATGGTTAAAAGCAGCATTTTTCTTCTGCATGTTAACATTTGAAATCTGCATAAGTCTGTGTTCAGTTGTAAACTTTAGAAAAAACAACCATATTGTTTTGTTCAGAGTTACGAACAACTTACGTTCCCGAGGTGTTCGTAACGCTGAGGTTCTACTGTATATACAGGTTAATTATGACTATAAACATAATTAGCAGCTTTGCCTTTTAATGGAATTTTATTTCTCTACCTTTTTTAAGGAAGGCATCAAGAAGATGAGTTGTTAGCATTAGTGATTCTTTTCTTCATAGTGGTATAATAAATTTTTCTTGCTTCTGAAATTTTTTTGTAACCAGAAAACTGTCAAAATAATTCTCTTGAGACAGATAATTTCAAAAACTACACATCTGCATTTTATGGGTCTATTATAGATAGATCCTGCTCTTGCAGAATATAGTGGGGTTAGTGGAGGATAGCCCAGCCCCTGATCTAGTACAGCTTGGCTTTAGAGATTATTGTCTCTTGGACACTTTCTGTTCCATTCCCAGTTGCACAGACCACCTCTGTTCCCATTTGTAATTGCATATAATGTGGATACAATCAAAATGAATGACAACTTACATTGCACAAACATTTTAACAACTCGGTTGCCATATGTTGCATGTTAATATTTGAAAGTATACTGCACTGCACTCGGTGACCTGATTCTATCTCCCATGTCATTACCAACCACAATGCAGAATTATTTTCTGCCCTTTATGTTCCGGGATGAGCCATCTTCAGAGGAGTCTTAGTTGCATTTTTATCTCTAGTGAGGTGCAGCCAATGGCCATTCCATACAAAATATTGGTAAAGACTATTGTTGTTATACTTGATTGATGCTGTCCTCTGCAACTCTGATTTGTTGCTCAGCTGATCAGCAAGTTGGAAGTTTCAGTAGCAGAACTGGTGTTTTGTGTTTTTACTTAAATGCTAGGAAGGAAGAATGAAGTCAAAGCTATATCTGTAATACTCACATTGTCTAACACACAGAGCCCTTTACAGGCTGATTTACAGGCTTTGAAGGGACGCTGTCAATTTGAAATCCACTGAATTAATTTAAAAGAATGAATTAAAAATAGTATCATGTACTATGCCTGCCCCTGAGACCCTCTGCCAATTTTTGTGTATTTTTTACTTTGTTTTCCTGTGTTTTACACATTACTGTGTGAAAGACCAACCAAATAACTGGGGACAGTGACTGACTATATAGGAGAGACTGTACAAAAATGGATGTTGTGAATGCACAAACTAAACAAAATAGAAATACTTTCTTCTCTAATTTCTGTTATCTGGGGTATTGTAACTCAGAGGTAAATTGTTCTGAGAAAAGTAAAGGAGTACTTGTGGCACCTTAGAGACTAACCAATTTATTTGAGCATAAGCTTTTGTGAGCTACAGCTCACTTCATCGGATGCACTAAGCAATTCATTTGAGCATAAGCTTTCGTGAGCTACAGCTCACTTCATCGGATGCATAAATTCATTATGCATCCGATGAAGTGAGCTGTAGCTCACGAAAGCTTATGCTCAAATAAATTGGTTAGTCTCTAAGGTGCCACAAGTACTCCTTTTCTTTTTGCGAATACAGCCTGACACGGCTGCTACTCTGAAATCTGAGAAAAGTGTTGTTGTTTGTTAAATTCACTGTATCCCTTTAGCAACAGAGATACAAATTTGACATAGAGGTCACTTTATTTAGTCTGAAGTATGACCACCTCAGGGTGGAACTTGATACACGTTTTACAACACTATGCAACAGTTTATAACAGGAAATGAAAACGAATGCTCAATCCAAGTGGAACTGTAGGGGAAAATTAGATATGCAGAACGTAAGTATTTGAGTTTGAATTTGGCCAGGACAATGGGGTTCACACCCTTGTCTCCTGTGAGAAGTGCCAGCTGTTGCTCACTTTATTTTTTGTAAGAGGGTGCTTCCAGCAATCCAGTGCTTTGTGATACTATGTTGCAGTTTGCTTCAGTCCTAGCTCAGAAGGCAAAGTGCCAGCTACTAAATTACTAACTCCACTTCCTGAGGCATGTATGTGTTTATTGGCAGAATCTCTCACACAGATATGTATGGACCTGGCCTACCTCTGCTTCACTTGAGAACTCATGGGATTGCAGTGCAAAGTTGGTATATCAGTAGGTTTTTTCAAAAAAGGTTTCAGATGGAGCATATGCTGAGGAATCCTGCAGGACTGGCTATTGGATTTGTTCTGTATTGCTTGTGCATAATGTTTCTTATGTGTAACTGCACCTTCAGGCCTTGGTAGCAGTCTGATTTTGTAATCCTTGTGCACAATGTGCTGTACAACAGGTGTTCCCCCTGAAGTGTTCAGTGTGCACACCATGGCTTCTCAGCAGCTAGCCAATAGAAGCAGAAGGTTAACCAAACATCTTCCCTATTCCTGGATGATGAAAAAATTGAGCGGGGATTATCCATTGGGATCAGATGGGCAAGGTCTACACAATCAGTTTCATAGAATTGTAGGTGAGTGGCCATTGGGGAATCTTGGTCCTGCCTGTCTTCTTCATTGTTTCTGTCCTGAATGTGATAAAACATGGCTTGTGTTTACCTGCCTGAGATGCCCCTTTCATAATACTTGAGCAAATAGCACAGGCCTCTTAAGGAAACCCTTGTAAATTGCTGTTTGCCGCTACGATCAGCCTTGTGGTAGCATTTTACCACTTTTGCTCCCTCTTGATTCCAACATTTGACCACTGAATTACATGCAGTGCCTTGAGAATCCAGATAGCAGCTCTTAAATGTTTGAGCTCTGAGTGGACTATTTGGTAGGACTTCTTTCATGGATTATTTCTATATATTTAAAATAAACTGTCTGTGGCCCCCTAGAGCCTTAATCTGGTGCATTCAGGGTTCTGACTCTTGTGCATCTGTCCTCCATCTTTCTTTGGGTTTTGGCACAAAGGGTTTCTCATTTCATAGATTTACATGTGCCAGGTGAGTGGGTGCTATCCTCTTGGTATTTCATCATATTGATGATTTGCAAAAGTTTCTGTAGAATTTCCTGCTTAAACTAGTGTCTTCTTTCCTCTGTCTCATGGCTCACTTCTCTTCTGCTGTTCACATGGAGCAGAATACATTGTGGCATTTTTTTGAATATTTTCAGAATGCTAATACTTGCACAGATATTACCAGTTTTTAGGAAGATTGGAACCACTTTTTTTATTCAGGATCTGGCTTTTTAGATTTGTTATTCCAAGGTGTATAGACTCCTCTAGTTGAGGAGCTCTGCAAACAGTTTGTTTGTGCTCACTTCATTAAGCATTAGAGGTTTACTGTCCAAGCGTTGATGGATGTGACTTTTGGTTGCAAATTCCTTGGCACAGTGATGCCTTAAGACGTCTGTGGAAAGATTAGAGATGACTCTGGTTAGTACAACTTTTTATGTTCCACCCAGTTTGATTTTGGGACTACTAACAGCCCCATGCTCTGCATTGATGGCACCCGAGTCTTCTTAAATAAGTGATTTCAGACACTTTACCTCATTTTACAGTATTCCTAGACAAGGCTTGAATAATGCACTCATCAGTGGTAAGTAGAAGAGTTTTCCTGGGGAGCAGTGACACCTAGGCCACCAATTTCTGCAGCATTTAAGCCTTCATTTAATAAAAAAAGAGTTTCTAGCCCTTCAGGTTGTGAAGAAAACCTTCCTAGTGTGAACTGATGCTGTGCTGTTTTCCTGAGCCCCCAGACAGGTCACTCAGGGGCCACTGCTGCTGCTGTTCATAGCTTTCTTGAATAGCAGAAAACAAATGAACCAGACCTTGGTCAGTTTCACTTATTAGCCTAGCAGATATTTAGAATAAAAATAGCATTAAATACAGTTTCAGTTTTCTGTTCTAGCTTTGGTTTTAAATTAAGCTCTAGGTTTTTATTACTGCAGCATTCCTGATTTCTCAATGTTTTTGTCGCCACTTAATAAAAATCACAAGCAAAATGTTCAGATAAATTTTGTCTAACAGAAAGGTTTCTCCATTTATGGTTGACTGCAGCATCTAATGTGACTCCAAATCAAACAACGGCAGCAACAGGAATGGGCATCTTGCCATTCTTTCCAAATCAGCCTGTTGTTGGACAAGCTGTGCCAGGGCAAAATAATACTCAGGATAAACAATCAACTACAGTGGGACTGTCAGAAGGAGCTGGCTCAGGGTCACAGGCTTATCTTCAGAGCTTAACAAATTTTACTGCTGGAGGCTTGCGCACAGAACATCCCCAACAGCAAAGCCAGCCAAAAAGCACTGATACAAGTTCAGGGGTAAGAAAAACTGGACATAGATTTTGCATTCCCGTACTTATGCCCCCTTTTTTGTTGTTGTTCTTCCAATTACAAGTTATTTCAAAAAGCAAATGCAGTTATTTCCATTATAATATTTACTGAATCATAGAATGATTTATAAAGCACTTTAAGGTCATTTGGATTTTGAATTAGAGGAAGGAAGAATTAATGTCTTTTGATTGTCAAAATGAATTAACAAAGAGGAATCTTTTATCCTATTGTACTATTCTCATGTATATGCCTCTTTATATGTAATGATGAAATTATTTTAGCTGCAGGAAATGCCCTTTTTGGACTGTAAAAATTGAACTCATGTTGGAATTCAGTGACTGTAAACTAGAACAGCACCTCTGGGTCAGGATGCCAAAGTGTGTGTGTGTGTGTGTGTTTCTAATCTGCATCCTCTTAAAACACGATTGGCATTTCCTTAACATCAGGTCAGGTTTAGTATTTATTCTTTCAAAGCGTGTGGATGCAGAAGAAAAAATTAAAGCTGAATTGAAATGCTTTATTAAAAACTGTTTGAGATTCCCAGCCATTAACTGGATTCTATACATGTATTTACTTAAAAACATTTGGCATTTTTTTCAGAAAACTTGAAATCTCTTAGATTATTATGTTTTGATTTAAATTTTCTTGGTTTCCTGAAGCAGTTGAGATTATTAGCACCTAAGCAGTGTCTGCGGCTGCATTCTGTTTTCAGCATTTATTTAATATGTAATTATTTTAATTTTTAAATCTATGTTAGTGTAATGATTTGGGATTTTAAACAGATTTTTTTTTATATTTTAATCAGCATTTCCATTCACCTTTTCATACAGATAACAAAGGAAAATAAACTTTTAAAACTCCAGAGAATCTAGTATTCTAAAAATGAATCTGCAGGTTATCTTTGGAGGTTTTGAATCCCATACTTTTGGACAGCCTTTCTGGCAGAGATCTTAATAAAGTTACTTCCTTTTCTGCATCAGTTGATACAGGGGCAAGTTTTCTAAGGCAAATGCATTAGTAGCACATTCCAGATCTGTACATTTTTAACAGAATGGATTTAGAATAAAATTATATATAAAACTCACACTGGGCTACATATTTCAAGCAATTTGTGTGTTCTCCCGTTTGAAATCAGTGCGTCCATACTCTGGAATGGCTGCTCAGTGGTCTCTGTGAAATTGAGATAGTGTTGTATTCAGTCCAGTTCCCAGTGGACAGGTATCACAAAACTCCTAATAGTATGGTACTAACTCAGGGGTGGGCAAACTTTTTGGCCTGAGGGCCACATCAGGTTTCCAAAATTGTATGGAGGGCCAGTTAGGGGAAGCCAGGTGTGGACTGGCCCCTGACCCTCATCCAACCCCCCCGTTCCCTAATAGGCCCCCTGCCCCATCCACCACTCCCTGTGCCCTGACTGCCCCCTGCCGCCCCATCCAACCCTTGCTCTCATTCCTGGCTGCCCCCGCAGGACCCCTGCCCCCATTCAACCCCACTGTTCCCAGCCGTTTGACTGACCTGACCCCTATCCACACCCCTGACCACCCCCACCGAACTCCCCTGCCCTCTATCCAACCGCCCCCGCCCCCTTACCGCGCTGCCTGGAGCACCGGTGGCTGGCAATGCTAGTCGAGCCGCCCAGCTGGAGCCAACCATGCTGCCGGGCTCTGCAGCTGCGCTGCTCCAGGAGCTCGCAGCCCCACTGCCCAGAGCATTGTACCAGTAGCGCAGTGAGCTGAGGCTGCTGGGGAGGGGGAACAGCAGGGGAGGGGCCTGGGACTAGCCTCCCGGGCCAGGAGCTCAGGGGCAGGAGGGTCCCGCGGGTCACAGTTCGCCCACCTCTGCACTAACTGGTTCCCCTCGTAGTCAGTGTCAACTGAACCCAAGGTTTGAATGGGCCTGGAGACTGAACCACCTCCTGATTCACGGAGGTAGAAACCCTTCTCGGAATAGGGCTCAGCTACAGTGGTAGTGTGAGGTGGGACTCATGCCTTACCGTGTTTTGACTAAAGAGAGAATTTCAGTTTCCCAGGCTGACATTCTGGCACGTCTCATGAGCATTACATTCCTTTTCAGAAATATGCAAATCCATTTGCATTTTTAATTATGATTTTAAATATCAAGGGCAACAAGTTGCCCTTATTTGAATAAACTCACTCCTTGGTATTAGTACTAGAAAAAGCCAACTTCCAACCCAAATGGCTGTACCAACTGTGATTACTAGGGGAATTAGGAACCTGAATTGTACATTAACAGTGAAGAGATTACACCCAGTGCTGAAAAGAAGGTAAAAATCCTCTGAAATTTATGGCCCAAATGATCTGTTGGTGTGATGCCATTGAGATCTTATGCGCACAGAAAATTTGATTTGCCCTCTACGTCGGATACTTGGTACATCTCTGTGGAATCTCACTCAGCATTCTGATGGGCCTGTAAAAGAGATGATTTTCAGTTCCTCTCTGTTACAGTTTGAGGGGTGACATATGTCTCAGCATAGACCAGTTCCTATGTGTTTAATAATATTAATAGTAAGTGCTTTTGCATCACTGTTATGACTTACAAGGAGACCCATCTCTCAAAAGTAGGGAGAAAAATGTTTTTTGGCAGATGTTGGGGGTGGTGTATTTTGACATGCGTTTTAAATGTTGCTAGAATCTATGTGGGATTAGCTAACTAACTTGCCACCTGCACACATCACTCTATTTTGGGTATATTTTTATGCTGTAAATCAACAAATTAAATGAGGGTTGGGCTAGTGGAGTGTTCACTAGCGTGCTAAGAATAGCTGTGTAGATGTTGTCCTCCCTCCCTAACCTCCCACCAGACTTGAGCCGCAGTGTCTACACAGCACACTAGTGAGAGCCCTGCTAGCCCGAGTCTGCGGAGCCAGGCTAGGAGCTCACTCCGGAATGCAGCGTGGACATACCCTTAGGGGTGGCCCTTGGGCAGGCAGGCTGCCTCTGGAGCTCCTGCTCTCCTCCATAAACAACTTGTCCCAGTTACAGACTTAGCACCACAGAGAGGCAAAAACTATTAGAATAGACTCAGTCCATCACAGTTCCAGGAGCCCACGCACCTCTGCTGGTTTGGGGGAGTGAGTGAGTCCTGGGGTCTCAGACCCACTCCCAATTATTTTCCGCTTTAACGTAAGTACGGCTAGTGCTGATAAGCAGCTTGCTCAAAAGGCATTTTACATTAGTACATCACAGAAAATTCTACCTCCCTAAGCCAGAGTTCATCAGTCCTTGGTTTGCCAGAGGCTTGAGTTGAAGCTAATCTTCCGTCGCATACTTACTGTGAGCTTTATTAATCTGATGGCTTTTAGTGAGGTTTTAAATATACTCAGGAAAACTAAGTTTGCAATTCCTCCCCCCACCCCCTTCCCTGCTGGTCTAAAGAGACACTTGGCTGACAAACTCCTTGGCAAGAAAAAATATCTGTAATCTGAGCTGTCTGTTCAGATGATTCGGTTCAGGATTGATTTGGAGATACTCTGCTGTAAAACCTATGAAATCTGCAAGTTTTTAAAGTCATGTAGAGACAAGCACCTGTCATTGCTTTGGTTTTACTTATGACTTGAGTGATAGCTGAAAAGTGGAATGAATGATATCTAACATTTTTACAGATTCCCTCAAAAAAACAGACCTCACTCCTGGGAGAACCACCCAAAGAAATCCGTCTTAGTACCAATCCCTACTTGAATTTGGCAAGCGTGTTGCGGGGTGTGTGTCTTTCAGGTAAGCAGCCATTCAGCACATGCTTGTCTAACAGCTTGTGATTTGATTTAAAGCTTTCTAGAGCAAAGTGTGGTAAGTTGTTTCTCTGCTTACTAAATGATCTCAACAACGACAGCATTTGTCATTAATAAAACCTAGGATTCTCTCTTTCAAAGAACTTGCACTGAGAAGAAAAGTAAATTGATATAAGCGATCCTCATCACTAATTTTCTAGTTGAAAAAAATACAGTTTATATGAGTACTTATCTGTAAAGAGATATTATATCCTGCAGTATTTCTAATGCAAATGTACAGAGTTAGCATATTTGTTCAGAGTTCATGTACATTCTAGAAACTATTTTCTATCAAACATAAGACCTTTTATATTTTGGGCTAGATTTTGATTGCAGTTAAATGTGTAAATCTGGAGTAATAAATTTCAGGTCTGTGACAATGTTCTGGGTTTACACAAGTGTATCCAAGATCAAAGTGTGCCCCTTAATGGTTGGACAGCTTGTATAAACTGAATGTATTCATTTTGTTTTGAGCAGCAGTTGCCAGCAAAGCAACTAGTACACAGCAGCAGACTGGACTTTCAAGCAACATAGTGGATGCTGCAGTCTCTCAGGGAACTACATCACAACATGCAATGGAAAACTACTTTAATTACTCTCAACAGTATGGGGATTATACACAGGTATGTTAGCTGACAATACTTTCCTTCCTGTAATGGGGTGCTTGTTATATTTGTATTGACTTTATTACTTCTAGGTAGCTGAAGTTACGCCATAGTTGCATGTGGTTGTTTTGTGTTCTACTTGGAGTAAGGCCTGTTGTAAAGACATCCCATAGCTCTGGTGGAGTTACTTGGCTCAATGGTACTGTAAATTATAGAGCATTTTGATCACTTTTTATGTCGTTAATAAACAGGATATTCTCACTCGGGTCCTGGTGTCAATTTAGAGGACAAGTGCAGAATGAAGTCTTTTTCACGAACTATAAGATAAACAAATTCCAAACCAATGAATCAAGTTATTTAATGTGTAATTGGGCATCACAAACATATACCATACTAGATGAGGTTCAGTCATATAATTGTTCTATATCTTCTGGGTGAGTGGAAGACTTTGGTGTGGTCAATCGGACACCTATCACATAATCACTTAAAACATATATTTAACTGTTTTGTTGGATTTTTATGATTGGTTTTAAATCTGTTTTTGTGTCTTGGAGAGCTTTTGTCTTTAATTAAATCTAGTGCCCTGTGAAGGTCATGAGAAGTTGCTATAAAGTAAAATCACCATAGCAGGCAGATGAAGTGAAGAAGTTTTTTCTCATTTATAGGAGGCTGTCCAGCAGTGGTATCAGCATTATGCTCAGGCATACAACACTACTCAAGCAAGAGTAGGTGAATTTGAAAATGAAGCTTCGGAGGTAAAAGTAAAATGATTTTCCTTCACATCTCCGTTGACTTCTTCTCTCCTTTAGCATGAGGATGCTACTATGTGCTTCAGCACTACTGTAAACAGAAAGGACCAGATCATGTGGGCAAAATAGTGCTGCAGAGTCACCGTGTGGATCCCAAACACACAATCGTTGGTATTCCCTAAGTTTTCCTGTAGCTAGGCTCCTACAGCCTAAAGTTTTCACCATGTGCTATAAAATAGACCAGGAGTGCATTAAAAACTACCCTACATTGTAGCTTTCAAACAGTATAAATGAACAAGAGATTATCATGTTTTTTCCCGCTAAGGTATTATCCGAGAGCGATTTAGCGCTCAGATTGTTATAGATCCCCAGTGGGTGCTGCAATGCAAATGGGAGGCAAAACCTAAAAAATACAAAACCAAATTTCCCCTTTTTTTTTTTTTAAAGGATTATGTGCCTCAAGATTTTTTTAATGTTCATACATCAGACTCAATGAGAGAGGAAAATTGCTATAGGCCTGAGCTGTTTCTGAATTGAAAATTCTTTCCTTTAGAAACTTGGCTTGACTCCGGTATTTCCGTATCTGTCCACTGATCGTCACTGTAGTCAAATAAGAGTAATTACTTAAAAATAAAGAGTTTTTTGTTTTGACCTTTGGTTTATCATGGATCCTCTTCTCCATTTAGGAACCTGCTAGATCTTATGGAGACTACAATACATATTTGCAGGTTATGCCTTCATATTACACTGGAGCCCAGGGATCATACCAGCCAGGCAGCTTTCAGCTTACTCCACAGAATCCATTAAATAAGGTGAGAGGAGAAGCTAAGAGTGATTTCAGACACGGCCAAATCTAGATGCAGGTGGTAGCATGCCTTGTTGGTCTCTTGCTGCCACCAAGTGGCTAAAAGATCATTAGGACTTTTGAAGGTATAAATGAGTATTGTGCCAACTGCAAAATTGTTTGGTAAACTAGGGCAAACATGAACCTTGTGGCATCTACCAAGCCAATTTTCTATTTATAGCTTGATTAGGAAAGTCCCGGGGTAGCCCTGGCTTTGTGCAGAATCAAATCAAGATGCTGGTGGTAGCACTTGTTTGGCAAGAACTGGCTGAGATGTACCTTGTAACAAAGATGGCCAAGGGCTACGCATGTTGCTGTGTGTTGTGCACATAATAACGAATTTCACTTTCAAGTTCCCAGACACAGGGCTGGAAACTCTCTCATTAGGTTCCATCCAGATAGAGTTATCAGAGCCCAGAGAGGAAAGAAATCGTTCAGGTGTTTGAGATAACAGCTGCTTTTCAATCTCCTTTTTTCTAGTTATAGGAGAAAAACTCCTAGGTGCAGCTGATGTTAGACAGCTTGCTCCAAAGCTTGTATTAATGGCACATTCCACAGAAGGCAGTCAGAGACCATTCCTTGGGCATGGACTAAAGAAATACAGTGTACCTGAGCACCCAGAGACCTGTCTGAAACCTGGCATCAGATGATTGAGTAACCTGTTGCCCGAAATATTATTTCCACACCCAAGCCCTGCACTGCATTTTTTTCAGCATCTGTAAAGCACATTTCAGAGCTGAATTTC
Organism: Eretmochelys imbricata; assembly: GCF_965152235.1. Taxonomy (NCBI): domain Eukaryota; kingdom Metazoa; phylum Chordata; order Testudines; family Cheloniidae; genus Eretmochelys; species Eretmochelys imbricata. The sequence continues at coordinate 90,156,147 of NC_135579.1, read as the reverse complement.
AAAGAGACCACATCCTGAGAGAGGTGCATACAAATAAAATAATGAAAGAAATCAGGATAGACTGGGATATTAGCACTTAGTAACAATGATTAGAACTTCTAGACTAAATAGCTAATGTCGTTCGTGCGTACTATAAAACACCTCAACTTGGAACACTTTATAAACATAAATGATACTGTTTTCTCTGATCGCTCAGTTTGGATTGTCACTCACTTTCTTCTTTTGCACAGGTGGCACCAGTAAGAAGTGAAAAGCGAAGTTCTTCACGCCTCATTTCTTCCCCAGAAGCTGGCCCAGTTGAATATAATGGCCAGCACACTCAGGGTGCAGAATGCTATCTTAAAAAAAAACGTGTTTACTGAGATCCAATCAACCAATCCTGCCTTAAAGCCAACAGATGACCTTTTTGTACCTCTGTATTTATTACTGCCTTAACTTCATACCAATCCATCTTTATATAGGGTGATAAATTCCTAAAAGGAACAATTCAGGCAAAATTTCCAAATAAATTATATGTAGCAATAAAGACAACTAGTTGGACATTTTTCACTCATTATTTGCCTTGTTAAATAATACAATGGTGTCTCCCTTAATACATGATCTTACAGTAAATTGTCAGAATTGACAATGATTGTCTTAAACCTACAAAGAAGTTTCCTTTGGTGATTGTCGATCATGTGTCAGTCAAAAGCAATGAAAATAGTGGCAAGGGAGACTTTTCCCTTAGATGAGGAAGGTGAGATTGTCTTAATCATAATTTTTTTATAAACTCTTAAAAGTGTGCTTTTCAGTTTTATGTTTTCCAGAGTTGAGCCTTCTGCACTTACAGCCTTTACATTTTAAAAAACTTACTCTAAAACATTGGAGAGACACCAGATATATTAACATAGAGCCCCTGAGCTTTACAGTAAATGTTTTGTTAAAAATAAAGTTACTTATATTGTGAGCCTACCAGCATCAATCTAGAGTACAGAGGCACCAGTTAGAACAAAGGTATCCTTAGCTATTAATATTCTTTCCCAAGAGGTGGTTATCATTTTTATGTGCAATTTTACTCTTTGTGAATGAATTTGTTTCTGCTCTACTCTGCTTCTGAAATCTGTAAAATACTAGATCTTGCTAAGTATTGGATTTGAACTGGTGTGAGAGTGTCTCCCAAAAACTAAAATGCAAAAGCCACCCTCCACTAGGTGATGAAAATTCAATGTGCAGGAACAGTAAAACCAACTAAAATAATTTCAACCACTTTTAAGCAGATCAGTATAAAAGTTGCTCAAAAAGAAGCTAAAAATTTAACTGCCAATTTTGTTTTCACTAATTTCTGGGTTGTTCAGACAGTAGAGGAGGAAATGCTGTCCAACCCCACTACACCTGTCCTAGTTTAGTTTTGTTAATCCCACTTTCCTATTTTTAACCTTCACTCTACTCTGGCTCCAGGTGTCAAACTTACTTTTACAGTTTGCTTCAGCTATCCCAACTGGTCATTTGGGGCCCAAAGGTCTGAATGCCCTTGATTCCCATTGACTGCAGGAGTAGGCCTTTATTATGTATTCTTTTGCATCAAATAGTCCTCTTTAGACCGGACTAATCTCTACTCACTCAGCTCTCATTGGCATTTATGAGTATGGTGTATATGATATAACACAGAGGCACCTGGGTTTATTATTTACACCTAGTGTGTGTGTGTGTGTGTGTGTATATATAGATACACACACACACACATCCCTTTTGAACCCCTCCTTTCAAAAGTTTTTCATTGTAGACTCCTTCTGTCACCATGAACATTTCCCACTTTCTCGTTCCTGCTACCCCGCCCTTTCTTTTTTTTATAGAGGGTCATTTTCTCCAAGGAATTACCTCTCTTGCAGTACAGTAACTAATCTTTTGCCTTTGCCTAGTGCTTTTCTTTCTCCCTGACTTGTGCACTGGGCTGAGAGGTCCATTCAGAAACTTCCAAAGCTTTTTTTTCTCTGACTGTTCCTTTATCTTAAATTTGATTTACCAGCTCCAAGTCCTATCACCAAATCGCCTTAACATTTTTGTATCTGCAGTGGTAAAAATCCATGTTTTCATTACTAATATTTATATAAGTTAAATTATGAATAAGACACTTGCAACTGACCATGTGAATTAACTTTCTTGTAATCCCTTTGCAACTCAATGTTTCCATCTTTGACTAAACTGCAATAATCGTGTAATTGATGTATGTAGTGCTCCAGCCATGTAATGGCTGTAAATTTAATTTAGTCTCTTTATAGAATTCTCAGGTTATCTTTTAAGCCATGTTTAAAGTTTACTGATTTTTTTTTAAACGTCTTGAATAAACTCAAAGTTTTTCACAGTAGGTCAGTCAGGACTGTTTTAGAAAACACAGTTGCTTTGTTACGTAGATGCTCTGCACGTCCGCCTTAAGACAGCAGAATAGCAATGTATTTGATATGTATAATCTAACAAAACCAATCGTTCTCATATGTATTGATTGGTGTCAAATTCACCTGTAGTATTTTGTTTAAACTATTGTATCTGCAACTTTTCAAAACTGTTACCCTTTTCAACAAAATAAATTACTGCTCCATTTACAGTGGAATTTGTGTGAAAGGACAAAATCTCCAGCCTACTCTCACTCAGTGGAAGCCATTGTAATGTATCATTTTACACAAGTGTGCGATAGCAAAGTTTCAAATTTATCTTCCCTAAAAAAGTAAAGCTTTACACAGTGTAATTTATAATTAACACACACAAGTGAAGAAAAAAAATCTTTATTAATTTGTATAAAGAGTAACAAAGTGCATATAGATTCTACTCAGGTTCATAAGTAAAGTACAGAAATAAAAGATAATACTGTAAAAATGAATCCTACCTGTTTGGGGTTCAGTAATACTTTAATGTGTAAAGACATTTTTCAGTTATTGCTGACACTAAATAAATGTGCCCTCTAAGCATTTTAATAATCCAGGTTTGGGGGAGACAATATTGCCTAAATTCCAGGGAGAGGATCAGCAAAAGGATGCTAGTTTGAATAATCTACCATCAATAAAAGCTTGCCCAATTCACATGTTATGACTTCAGTACCCTTGATTCAACTTCAAAATCTGTTTATGGTCATAGAACTCAAGCAGACCCAGTCTGGTTAATTGTATATATGATAATTGCATAATTTGGCAGTCTGCATACCAAATTGGGATCCAAAATCTGTTTCTAATGCAATAAGAATACTCATTTAATTTTTGTTCCTCATGTTTTTTTAAACAGGTGTTAATAAATGCAATGGAGTGCAGGACAGAAAAATATCTGGCCCAAAAAAAATAGCTTCCAGGAAAATCCTCATTGTGATGGCACAATCAATCCGCAAAAATATTACTCTAACTTTAAACTTTACAGTCCTTCATTCTTGTACGTCAAAGATAACCTACACATCAATGGAGAATGCAGTTGAGAGAGTGCTTCCCGTGGCTCATTACAGTAATGGCCTGACCTACACATTTTGGGGTGTTTGTTAAGAAAATAAGATTTTTAATTTCCCTTCCTTGTGTCCCCATGCTGCAGCTCTCCTACATATCATAGAATAACTGTAATTGTAACTATAAAAATGGTGTAAAGTACTTAGCTTAGGGGTTTTTTTGTTTTGTTTTAATAAAAGTAAAAAAAGCTGTAGTAAGAAACTGGGTTTCTGCAATGAAATGCAAAATCATAAAAGTTGGTAAATGGTCTTTTTGGAATATTTACATGTGTATATATGCAGCTAAAGATGGCCTTTTTTGCCCAGTCCACTTTTTTTAAAAATCTCCTTACCACTTTCCTAAAAATTAATTTCCTATTTGAAAAGCAGTTTAAATTGCCATGGAAAGTTCTGCTCAATCTTCTGAGTTAGTTATTCAGGAAAATCATGCTAGTTGCAGAACACTTGTTTAATGTGCTTCATCTGTTGACGTGCACTGGGGGCCATCATAAATTCCCTTTCTTGACACAGTTCTTTCCAATTTGGGTTAGTTCAGTATAATCTAAGTGATGGATGGGTTGATCAATGAACCTTTTCTAATCAGTAATACTCTAACAAGAGCAAAGTGCTTAAAGATTTTCTGCTAGGGAATTTAAATATTTTGATCCCCAAAAAAGGAAACCACTGGAAAAGCAAACCCTTAAACACGTATTAGCATAGCCAGACTACAGTAGTTAAAGTAAAAGGACCTGGGTATTTATATCTGACATACATTTAAAGCACTGACCATACAAAAATGCTAATTATAATTTATTTATAAGTGCTTCAAATCCTTGAATAAGATTTTGAAAGGTCGTCCGGTCAGCTGGATTGTATATCCAACATTTCCTCATCAGCTGGTCCACCTAGCAACGAGAAAAAAAAATTTTAAAGGGTGAATTACTGGTAGACTGTTCATTTTCTCAATAAAGGGCCAGCTCCTCAGCTGCTGTGAACCGGAATAGCTCCACTAAAGGCAACAGAGCCATGTGGATTTACACTACCTGATGATCTGAGCCAAAGTGAGCTTCCATTACATTTTTAAATCAAAGGTATTGGTCCATCTGGGGTAAGAGAGAGTGTCAGGCCCATTAGTTATGAGAATAGGGAGAAACAACACCACCACCTTTACTTACAGCATTACAGGCTCTTTGCTGTACATAACGAGTGAGCCGTAAAGTATTAGAGTGTAACATCAGCTTAGTGAATGGGATCACAGGTGCCTCGGGCCAAGTGACTAAAAGCCTGATCCACCTCCCACTAAAATCAATAGGAAGCATCCAAACGACTTCCGTGGGAGTTGGCTCAGGAACTAATCACCAGCGCCTTAAAAGGAAAAGGAGCTGTCCCTTAGCACAAGTGGTAGAGTCCTCTGGTGAATGGGGTGTCTACCCAGGGTTGTGAGTTCAATCCTTGAAGAGGCCATCTAGGGATCTGGGCCAAAAATTGGGGATTGGTCCTGCTTCAAGCAGGGGGTTGGACTAGATGACCTTCTGAGGTCCCTTCTAACCCCAACCTTCTATGAACACAGCCTCAGTGTGGTACACATGCACCGGCTCTATACTTCAGAAATCAAAGGACTATATAACGAATTAGACGGGACTCAGACCTTAAAGAGATTTTTGTTTCTGTGGAGGTGTCAGACTTGGGAATCTCATTAGGAAAATTTTTTTAAACATAATGCTTCAGAAAATTTGAGAAGAAAAGTTTGCTTGTATACATTTGGCTATCAATCTAGTTTATACCTCTTCTGGGGAGTTTGGTGGCCGAGGCAAGCGTTTTCCTTCTCCTAATACACGTACAAGCCGCGTTACTGTCATCTGGCCTTGAGTTGGGCCAATCATTTTCAAAAACTCCTGTAACAAGGAAAAGCCACGTGGATCTTTATTTATAATTCTTGCCAAATGAAATCATAACAGTTGAACTTGACATGAGAAATACTTAATCTCAAAATGAAGACTAATTATAAACCCGTATTCATACCATAGCATGCAGTATTCTCATTTCTTTCCCATCCCATCATGAGAGTACAAGCAGCACAATTTTTTAAACATGGCTTCCTTAATGAGACACCGAACACCCGCGTGTAGATACTCAAATTTGTTCTTAAGCAAAAATGATGGTTTGAGCATCCAGATGCAAGAGTCCATGTTTGAAAAGAGCACTCCGGACCTTTTGTTTCCATAAGCTAGAGAAATTCATTCTACCTCTTCACTGATTTTGAGTAAGCTGTAAGGTAATGATTCAGATGTGTCTTTTTCAACAAAGCTCACATTGCTGTTTTTCAAAAGATATTTATGGGCAGAATTAGTGCTGAATTACAATTCAGTCGCTGATGTTGAAGTAACATTTCCTTTCACAACCACTCACCGCCATTGGACTAGACTCTGCATCACAGTACGTCAGTAGTTCGTACAGCGTCACGCCAAATGACCAGACATCTGAAGCAATGTAAAACTTGCTCTGAAGCAGACATTCTGGAGCATACCTACGGACGTAACATGGCACTGTTAAATTTCAGTAAGTGCTGCCCAAATCACTCAATACATACACTCCTGTTGTAAAAGGTGAAATTGATGGCTTAACCCGCATGCATTTAAAATAAGTTGTCTACAGTATCATTTGTGTGGAATACAGGAACATGTGAGTATATAAAAGGAATTATACACACACACCCACTGAGCTCCTCTCTCTTGTCACAAGGCTTGAGCTGCTACACAAGCAACCAAAATATACCATCCAGGTCAAAACCCTTATGCAGCACATCAGAATAAGAACGGCCATACTGGGTCAGACCAAAGGTCCTTCTAGCCCAGTATCCTGTCTTCCAGCAGAGGCCAATGCCAGGTGCTTCAGAGGGAATGAACAGAACAGGTAATCATCAAGTGATCCATCCCGTCGCCCATTCCCAGCTTCTGCCATATAAGCCAAATAAGATATTAAAAAGAAATATAAAGGGTAATCATTCAATATAAGAGGGGTAGATGGCAATATGGAATTTGTGTGTGTGGTTTAGTTAACTTTGGAAAACATGACTTATCGAAACAGAAAAACAGTTCCAGAAAGCATTCGTCTCCTGGAGCAGGTTAAATGACTACATTACACAGACTATTTAATGAAGCTGAGTTGTAGTATCCCATTACCAAAACACAGGACTGTCGAGATCGTCTTTGACCGTGTAGTACTCCTTATTGGTTTCAATTACTTTGGTGAGGCCAAAGTCCCCAATCTTCACTCTGTTCTCACTTTCAACAAGGACATTTCTTGCTGCTAAATCCCGGTGAACATACTGACGAGAGCCCAAATAATCCATTCCCTGAAGAGGGAGAAAAAGCTGGTTACACTAACGCCCCAAGTGTTCAGGTCCATGTTGCTTTCCCCACCTCCTTTCACAAATCAGCTCCCCAGCTTCTCTTCTACCTCACTCACTATTCACACCATCATCTCTACTCGTGGCTCTTTTTTCTCCCCTCTCCTCCATTTTGTCAGTCTGTCCTCAGCTGCTGCTCCTTCTAAACTCTGCCCTTGGGTGGCCTGATCTGCTTTTCTGGCCTCTGCTCAGTCTCACACCTAGCTGTCTTTCCAGCATCTATTCCACAAAGACCCACTGATTTCAAATTTAGATGCATTTAAAATGGTATCTAATCCCCCAGCCTACTCCACCGTTCTCCCACGCTCACAGCCTGGCTGTCACCTCCCCTCCTCACGTTCCTAACACACTCTTCCACTCCTGCTGTTGTGACATCATTCCACTTGCTCCCTCATTTTCTGTATCAAGTGCACACTCCTTGTCCTAGCTTCCGAGATCCAGCACAGCTCTCCTCTTGCCTACTGCTTGGTTCTTGTTTCCAGCTCTTCTGAGCTCTGCCCATGGTCCCCCTCCTGAATGCTCCCTTTAGTCCTGCCACGTGTACGTTTAGCAACTTTTCACTCCCATCCTCTTTGCTGGAGCTGCCGCCAGCTTTTCTGCGTGCCGACCACCCTTTCCTCCCTCCTTCAAAACCACTGGTTTTCCATGAGCTCACGCTGCAGCGGCTCTCCATACTGGTAACTACGCTATCCCCATTAGGTTTCAGCTGCTGGACACAGGGTAAGAGACGTAAGTAATGCAAACCCCCTAGGAGCAGGGACCTTGTCCATGTACACCACTCCCCCTCCCCCCTTTTCAAGTACTTACAAATTAAACAGACATTGTGCTGCTGAAAGACTCCATTTCCAGGCTTACCTTGCAGATCTGAACTGCATATCTTAGCTGATGTTTCAGAGTGATTTTGCTCTTATTTCGTGGGAGATATTCCTTTAGGCTCCCAGAAGGAAGAAACTCCATTATGAGTTTAATCCCACTTCCTCCTGCAAACACAGTAAGAATGCTCATTTCACCATAGCTTTAACTCCAACATTCATCCTCCCATGCTTGCTCAACAGTTACCACCTTAGTGGCATCTAACATACTGGGGTTTTTTCCTATACTTGGAAGTATTTATATTCATGGCTGTATTGCCCCCAAGGCTCCAATCAGTGTCAGCAACATCCGTGGTGCTGGGTGCTGCATGAATGGGTAAGAAGACAGAGATCCTACTTCACAAGGCAGATAACTGTGGCTCCCAACCAAATACTGACATGTTAAAATAGCGATCATGGTGACAGCTGAAGAATGCAGACATGTTTAATGAGACAGAGCCACACAAAGGATTTAATGTAAATATGACCTTATGGGCACCACAATTGCTTTGATATGAGGAACAGTTATGATTATGTCTGTGCTTCCTTAATAAATGCTCTATTTACCACGGGATTGTAATTGAGCCATAGTTAATTGTCTACACACACATTTTTTGTGAGGGGGCAGCCAGTGTGGCCACTTTAAAGTTCTAAGTGCATAAAAAGGGAAGGGGAGAAACTTCAGAGAGATTTTAACTCCTACACCAAGAAGAAAAAAATCTAAGTTCATATCCAGAGTAAGTTTTTATGCTGAACCTTAGAAGGAAAAATCTTATATTTTTAATCTTCTTCTACTTGAAAATTTACCATCTTCTATGCAAATTCCCTTGTATTTCACAATGTTTTCGTGATAAAGATTCCTCAAGATTTCGATTTCTTTCTTCAGATCAGCGATATGATTCCCACCACTCTCAGGTTTCAGGGACTTTACTGCCACCTGCTCTCCTGTATTATCACCCTCTGGATCGTACCTGCAGAGTTCAACCTTGCCAAAGTGACCCTAATTTTAAAAGAAAAAAGGAAACCATTTTGGACTGTGATCACTAGCCAGATAATGCTTAGTGCAATACTTCAGGCATTTACAATTCAGTTTTTCTCATCATGCTACAGAAAGGGTACATCAAAAAGAGACAGACTGGTGATGCTGCTCCTCTGGGTAACATATTACCAGTGAATTCTGATCACCCTGGGCTAGATTTTGCCCCAAATCCGTGTGTGGAGTGCACCTTCCATGTTTGGCTCTGTCCTTTTTATCCTGAAGGGGTTAGCCTAGATGCCTGTACCCACGCTATCCCTGTCTCTGTGCAGTGGAGGCACCTGTAAATCATCCCCTTCCCCACTCCTCCAGCAGCCCTCCAAGCAATTTGCTTAAAAGTGCACACCACCTCTTCTTCCACAAAGACTCCTCTGCACTGAGAGAATTCCTTGGTTGGCAGGCAGCGGGGGCGCCCAAAGGAGCCATGCTGCCAGGGAGCAGTGTCAGTGAGAGAAGGCTCAGTCATGTCTGCTTCTTCATGTCACAGCCTAAACACGCCACTCTACTTACCTCCCCCAAATCTCGGATTCTTTTCAAAAATCGTTTTTCAAAGAGAGTGGGATCGACCTCTGCGAAAGGCTTCTTCTCAGAGATAATATCAGGATCTAATATGGAAAACAGCATCAACACAGTCCAAGTTCGACAGGGTCCCAGAGTCCCCTTATTCCTTAGGTTTTACTCATATCCAAAGCTCCTGACTCAAGTCTGTCCCTGTTCGCCGTGCACACTTCTTCCCTCCTCCTTGCTGAATGCTAGAAGATTCCTCCCTCCCCTCACTGATTGTTTGCCCACCTCCTGCTCTGCTGCTTGTCTCAATGCCTAGCTCTGCTAAGCTGCTGGGTCCTTGTGAGTTCTTCTCCAAGATTCAGATTTAGACTTAGTTGCCCCATCTACAAAAGGGGATGAGTATTTTGGGTAGCCCCACATCTCCCTTCCAGAGATGAAATAAGGATTAGTTGTTCAGTGTTTGACAGAGCACTTGGAACATGAAAAGTGCTAATTAACAGAATAAGGACTAAGTAAGTGGCTTATTCAGTATTGGGGGCAGAGAAGTCCAAAGTAACGTCAAGTTTCCTTTGAAAACATGATGCCCTTTAGCAACCTGGATCAGATCCACAGTTTTCTGTACTTACAACTGTGCCCTGATTAAGATTCCCAAATGACTATAGCCATAGCCTCTAGACTCTAGCCATAGCCATGGGCCCACATAGCTTGACATACACAATATCAAAACTGGCTGCAATTATTTCAGCTCAGCTTGACTTAACCCACACGCAACATAGAAATTACATAGTCTTTCCACATACCCATAGACATGTTTTATTCCCATTGTTTCAATGATATAAAACTCACACCCTCAACAGTTTTACACATAGAATTTCTGCTACCAGTATGTGTTGTCATGGTAAATCTTTGCTAGTACATGAAGTTACACTAAAGTATCCCAACTTAGCTAAATAAATCAACCTTCCTTTAATAGCAAACTAAGAAGCAAAATAATTTCTTACTTTGTTCTTCCACTTTATTGATGTCTCTCATAATTGCTCTGAAAAATGGTCTCTGATTGGGATCATAGTGCATACACTGCTTCATCAGATCAGCTAGTTCCTTGCAGGATGGTGTTACCAACATGAAGTGCCCTTCGTAGAACCTCTCCTTCTGTACAACAAGACAGAAAACCCAGCATGGATTGTAGACCTTATATTACAGACACATACTTTAACTCCAGAGCTATCGTTAGACACTTTCCATTACAAATCTGACTTTGATCTTTCTCCCACCCCAGCTTCCACAAAACAGTTCCTTTTCACCAGAAACTCTGCACAGGTGTCTCCTTCCAGGGGAGACTAGTTTCTGTATAGTCTGGGATAGCTCAGAGCAGCCATTTCTGAGAAGGGTTTGGTGTATATCTCCTTTTTGCCACTGCATCCCTCACAAAAAGCGTTGTCTAGGAACTTAAGGATTTGCTGCCCCCATGATGTATTGGTTAGAAGGTGCATTTTAGGGAGGGGAAAGGAGGATGGTGGAACACGCTGTTGTCAGGGCAGCAAATTCCTTTCAGTAGCTCAGCTCTTCTGCTGAGCTACCTGTTCCTCTCAGGCAGTGGCTAAGGGACCCAGATACGTTCCTTCAACAGTTTAGTAGTTGTTGTGCAGGCTAGAAACTGAAGAGCCTCTTATTTAGAAGAGCAGAACTTCAAGGGAGAAGAATCCCAAATGGAATCTTAGCTGCAGGGATCCCAGCAGTGGTGAGGGAGAACATGGCTTTGGTTTGATTAAAGAATATTAGTGCAACAGAGAAGGATGTGGGAGTCCCAGGCTTGCAGGAGAGGAAGGGGGCAGGGCAGAGGGTGCGACAGGTCTTAACATCTGACAGGGAGGAATGGGGAAAGGAAGTAGGGAGTGGGTCAGCCAGGCACTGGGGGAGGATGGAAGAAAGAAAGGAGAAATCCCAGCATGAAAGAGAGGATGCGATGAAATAACTAAAAAAGAGCCACTGTGGCTTAACAACCATGTAAAAGAAGCAGTGAAAGATAAAACGGCATCTTTTAAAAAGTGGAAGTCAAATCCTAGTGAGGTAAATAGAGAGGAGCATAAACACTGCCAAATTAAATGTAAAAACGTAATAAGAAAAGCCAAAAAGGAGTTTGAAGAACAGCTAGCCAAAAACTCAAAAGGTAATAACAAAATGTTTTTTAAGTACATCAGAAACAGGAAGCCTGCTAAACAACCAGTGGGGGCCCTGGATGATCGAGATACAAAAGGAGCACTTCAAGACGATGAAGTCATCGCAGAGAAACTAAATGAATTCTTTGCTTCAGTCTTCATGGCTGAGGATGTCAGGGAGATTCCCAACCCTTTTGTAGGTGACAAATCTGAGGCATTGTCACAGATTGAAGTGACACTGGAGGAGGTTTTGGAATTAACTGAGAAACTTAACAAAAAACATGTCACCAGGACCAGATGGCATTCACCAAGAGTTCTGAAAGAACTCAAATGTGAAATTGCGGAACTATTAACTATGGTTTGTAACCTGTCCTTTAAATCAGCTTCTGTACCCAATGACTGGAAGATAGCTAATGTAACGCCAATATTTAAGAAGGGCTCTAGAAGTGATCCTGGCAATTACAGACCGGTAAGGCTAACATCAGTACCAGGCAAATTACTATTGTTTCAACTAAAGAATAAAATTGTCAGACACATAGAAGAACATAAATTGTTGGGCAAAAGTCAACATGGTTTCTGTAAAGGGAGATCATGTCTTACTAATCTATTAGAGTTCTTTGAGGGAGTCAACAAACATGTGGACAAGGGGGATCTAGTGGACATAGTGTACTTAGATTTCCAGAAAGCCTTTGACAAGATCCCTCACCAAAGGCTCTTATGTAAATTAAGTTGTCATGGGATAAGAGGGAAGATCCTTTAATGGATGGAGAACTGGTTAAAAGACAGGGAACAAAGGGTAGGAATAAATGGTAAATTTTCAGAATGGAGAGGGGTAACTAGTGGTGTTCCCCAAGGGTCAGTCCTAGGACCAATCCTATTCAAAAGTGATCGGGAGAAGGGGTAAACAGTGAGGTGGAAAAGTTTGCAGATGATACTAAACTGCTCCAGATAGTTAAGACCAAAGTAGACTGTGAAGAACTTCAAAAAGATCTCACAAAACTAAGTGATTGGGCAACAAAATGGCAAATGAAATTTAATGTGGATAAATGTGAAGTAATGCACATTGGAAAAAATAACCCCAACTATACATACAGTATGATGAGGGCTAATTTAGCTACAACAAATCAGGAGAAAGATCTTGGAATCATCGTGGATAGTTCTCTGAAGATGACCACACAGTGTGCAGCAGCAGTCAAAAAAGCAAACGGGATGTTAGGAATCGTTAAAAAAGGGATAGAGAATAAGACGGAGAATATTTTATTGCCCTTCTATAAATCCATGGTACGCCCACATCTTGAATACTGCATACAGATGTGGTCCCCTCATCTCAAAAAAGATATACTGGCATTAGAAAAGGTTCAGAAAAGGGCAACTAAAATGATTAAGGGTTTGGAATGGGTCCCATATGAGGAGAGATTAAAGAGGCTAGGACTTTTCAGCTTGGAAAAGAGGAGACTAAGGGGGGATATGATAGAGGGCTATAAAATCATGTGTGGTGTGGAGAAAGTGAGTAAGAAAAAGTTATTTACTTGTTCCTATAATATAAGAACTAGGGGCAACCAAATGAAATTAAAGGGCAGCAGGTTTAAAACAAATAAAAGGAAGTTCTTCTGCACTCAGTGCACAGTCAACCTGTGGAACTCCTTGCCTGAGGAGGTTGTGAAGGCTAGGACAACAACAGGGTTTAAAAGAGAACTGTATAAATTCATGGAGGTTAAGTCCATTATTGGCTATTAGCCAAGATGGATAAGGAATGGTGTCCCTAACCTTCGTTTGTCAGAGGGTGGAGATGGACGGCAGGAGAGAGATCACTTGATTATTACCTGTTAGGTTCACTCCGTCTGGGGCATCTGGCATTGGCCACTGTCAGTAGACAGGATACTGGGCTGGATGGACCTTTGGTCTGACCCAGTATGGCCATTCTTATGTTCTTAAGAGAGCCCAGCATGGCATTGTTTTGGGAAGGGAATCCTGTCTACCTATGTCTACCTATGTGAATGTTTCAGACTACAGGAAGCCAGTGTTATTGGAAGCGCTCTGAGACTGCACGGATGAATGGCTAGGAGTAATGAGGGGGGCTGTGTCTTAATTAACATGGGAGAGTCAGTGATTCTAAGAGCTACGAACTGCAGTCATCTAGTCAGAAAATAAGCTGAGTTAGTCCAATAACATCCAGACACAGAGGTGACAGTCTATTGATCATAAGTGGTCTTTTTTTTGGGTGTGTGTGAGTGTCTTGGGAGTGGTTTAAGGGAACAGTTAGCAAATAAATGAAACCTGTGAAAATCAGAATGGAGGGAGGGCTTTCCATCCGGCACTGTCAGTGCAGTACTTTCCTCTGCTGGTGCTGGCTAGATGCCCTTTTCTCCCACTCATTCAGTGTGCTGGCTGGATCTTGCCCTCCAGAGGTAACTAAATTTCACTGAATCTTTGTCAAGTGCTTTGGGATACATAGTGTGATTTAAATGTCATATGTGCAACCCTTTGGTGCAGGTGCCTCAAAAGCTCCTGCATTAGTGCTAATCACTTATTACACTGGGTTAAGAAATCCCACCCTCAAAAAGCTGACACAGGGTCAGTAGTCAAGCATTAGTTATTTATCTTTGTTGTCAGGCAAAGCCCAATTCCTAGTTCAGACCTGCAGTATTCTAAGCAGCAGCATCCTCCTTAGCAAACCCACCTGTACTGAATTTTCACATGGGATTTAAATAGCTGGTTGAACAGAAAATATTAAACTACTATCAAGTCTAGTATGGAAACAATAAGTGCCAAAGATGATGCATTTCACACAGCAAGGTAAGACTTATGAAACAGACTTTTACCTCTGCTAATGTCTTATCTTTCAGGGGTGCTTCTCCATTATAGCAGATTTCCCACAGTGTTGTGCCAAAACTCCACTTGTCTGCTGCAACACTTAAATTTTTTGAATCTTCAACACATTCAGGTGCAATCCAAGGGATTCGTTCGACACATTCTTAGATAAAAGACAGTTTACATGATCTGGAGTTAATATCAACTAAGGGCTAGAAAAACTGCCAAGTTATTCAGCATTCTATTGCACTACAGCAATTTAACAAATAACTAGTTACACGTATCGGATGTGCCCTGAGCCCTTCATAAAACTGGGGTTCCTCTTACATTAGCTCATTAAACCCAATGTTGCTTTTTTACATCTTGTATGTGTGTGTGTGCGCACAGAATGACAAAGGTAACCAAATACACTGAATGTAAGCAACATACCACTTTATTATGTGTATCCACAAAACTATAACTCAAAGCTGTACAGAATGGAAGAGAGAGATACCAGGCTGTCAACCGGAAGGAACTATCTGGTAAAACAACATTTTCTCTCTTCCTTCCCAACCGCAGTAAAATGAATAATCTGATTTTATACGGTACCTTGTCTGGATAGCACCATTATTGGAATTCCTGGGTCACTCAGTTTAATGAAAGGACCATATTCATGGTCAATTCCCTCTCTTGCTAATAAAATGTTTTTCGTGCACACATTTCCATGTACTAACTCTTTATCCTCCTGTATTTAAAAGAGGGTTACAATAAATACAATGATGCAGCCATGCGATGCAAATACCTTTGCTTACATAGCTCAAGAGAGAGATGTAAAGTATCCAGTCTGAGCTCCAACAAGTAGCTTGGGAGAAATGCTCCTGGAGCGGAGGGGCGGGGGGGGGACGGGACTGCACACTTATATGCCACTTTCACCCACAGATCTCAATGCACTATATAAAAATGGGCAAGAATCATCATCCCTCTTTCATAAGGGATGTAAATGAAGGACAGCGGCATTAAGTGACTTGCCTGAAGTCATACAATGGCAGAGATGGGCACTGTATTAGATTTGACATTAAATAGGCACCCATCTGCTACTCTAGGAGCCTTGGACATTATTTGAAATAATATAATAAAATCAACAAGGAGGTCTGACTTCCACCCCACCCCAGACCACAGATGTTCCTGTGTGTTCTATTGAACAATACCCAGAAAAAGGATTTTCACTGGCAGCTATTGCACACTAATTTTGCGATTTAGACCAAAAAAACCCTACAGGCAGTACTTTTCCGCACTAGCATGCTGCCTACTTACCAAGTAGCTTAATGCACTTGCCAGCTGTTTGGCTACTTTGAATTTCCAAGGAGTTGTGAGAACATCACTTTTCCGGTGCATAAAGAGATCCAGTGGCCCAAATTCAACAAACTCTTCAACCATGATATCTACAAAAATAGAGTCATGCCTTCAGTATGTAGCAACAGTATTATGTCTGAAATAATCCAAAGGGCATAACTGGGTCTTTCATGGAGAGCTACATTTTTGGCGCATCTGCACCATACCACTGTGTCTGTACTAATGCTTTAAATCAGAAGTGAATTCACTGCTTATGAAGGATCCAGATTAACAAAGGGTTCCACTGGCCACATAATAGGTACAGTATATGCACTGGCCCCCTCCTCAACCCTGACCTGGGAGGTAACCTCTACTGGAAGGCAAAACTCCAACGAGTGGGAAGTCAATACCTTGCCTGGTCTCCTGACCCAAGGAAACCATTCTTATAAACACTGTCTGAAGATAAGTGGCATTAGGAGGGGAAACTCTGATATGACACACAGCTGAAGGAAAGGCTCCTCATTCCAATTCTACCACCACTTTGATTATTTATTATTTGTACTGCAGTAGCACCTCAGGCTTGCAGTCATGGACTAGGACCTGTTGTGCTAGGCGCTGAACAAAAAGACCTACCCTTCCCTTAACGGCTTATGTCTTCACTTCGTAAGAGCCACATTGACAAATTTTAAATGAACTCACTTTCTACATCGCGAACACAGACCCCGTGAAGGAAGACGATGTGTTTGTGGGAAATTTGCCTCATCATGCTTGCTGTCTCAAAAAACGCCTGTTAGAAAGTGAAATAGTAAAAGTAAATACCAGCATTTCAGTGGCTATCCTAAAGTAAGGCATGTAAGGAAACAACTGAATGTGACATAACAATATTATAAAGTTCAGGAAAGACCAATGTGACTCCTGTTACATGCAGGATCAACAACACATTAAAGTGCTACATAAACACCACTGCAGAGAAGGTGCAATAGAAGTGCTGTTGTTTAAACTTTATATACCATGCCAACTCTTTAGCCAAGGTTTTCAAAGCATCTTATCAACATTAAGCCTCGCCATCCTCCTGTATAGTAGCAGCTCCTCTTCACAAGGAGTAAACTGAGGCACAGAGAGGTTAAGTGACTTACATGCGGCTATATGGTGTATCAGTGTCAGAGGTACTGATAGACTCTAGCATCCTGACTCCAAGCCTACTGCATGCAGGACCAGGGCGTAATCTAGTAGTTACAACAAGTGCTTATCCCTGTGTATAGCCCACTGAACTCAGGGACTGCTGACTTCAGAAGTTACTTGCATGTGGGATCAGGGCCTGGATTTGTGACTCATCTGAAAAAACTGACTCCTGACTAAGTTAGATTGATCTTGTCAGGTGCATGAGTATTGCCAGGGAATGTTAGGTAGCATCTTGCATGCAAAATGCTAGCCTTAACTTTTCAACTTCCTCAGTTTTGTATGAAAACTAATGTTATTTAAATAATGAACATCTGAACATGAATAAGGTGGCATTGGCTACTTGTTTGTATACTATGAACTGAAAAGAGAAAGAACTTGCCAAAGAAATGTCTCTATGACTGGGGTCCAAGACTTTGAGGAGGACTTTCTTCTCTTTTTCATCCTGGTACCCTTCAGTCTCATCTTCCTTATAATTAAGAATCCCAGAGTAAATCTGTGTTCTTGTTCCTCTTCCAAGGTGTTCATCCTAAAACATAATGTATAACCGGCATTTTCAAAACAAGGCATCAAAGAAACCGGTGTAGAGCTACAAAAATACTTAATACAAGTCCTTGCAACCACTCAAAATTCCCTATTCCACTTGCTTTAGTAATTTTCATATTTCACCATCAGCAGTCTATCACCAAAGAGAAACTAGTAACATTTTACAGTAAGTGCCAGCTCATTATTTCTCCTTTTGGTATTCTCTGAAAATGGTATTTTTTATCATGCTGAACTCATTTAGTATTAATAGGATGTCAGATAGTAGAGTTACATTAATACCAAACAAGTCCAGCATGATTTAATGTTATTAGAATGAATGTCAAATGAATTAATGATGACTGGCCTCTTATTTACAACAGGATGACATTGATGTGTTACTTTAAAGTGTTACCAAAAAAATTACAGCAAGTAGTATTTCAATGGAACTCACTGTCAGGGATATTAGAAAAAACAAATGACATTTCCCCTCAAATTAACAGAGGATTCTCCTTGGTTCTTTTGCAGGGAGTATGTATGTATGTGCTGATTATTAACCTATATATATAAAGAAGTGAGTCTCAGAGCCCAGGTCAACAGAGCGCAAACACCGTGAGCCCAAATATATGGCTACAAACAGCACTGCAGATGTTCCTTCTCCAGCGGGAGTCCAGGCAGGAACAACTACACTGCTACAGTAACTCCTCACTTAACGTTGTCCTGGTTAATGTTGTTACATTGCTGATCAATTAGGGAACATGCTCATTTAAAGTTGCGCAATGCTCCCTTATAACGTTGTTTGGCAGCCATTTGCTTTGTCCACTGCTTGCAGAAAGAGCAGCCCGTTGGAGCTAGTTGGTGGGGCTTGGAACCAGGGTGGACCGGCAGCACCCTATCAGCTCCCCTAAGTTCCCTGTGCGGCAGCTGCCCTGCAGGCTATCAATTGCCAGGCAGTTCAGCTGTCCCTCCCCACACTGCCATGTGCTGCTCCTGCCCTCTGCCTTGGAGCTACTCCCAGGAGCCTCCTGCTTGCTGTGCGTGGGGGGGAGGGGGAGAAAGAAAAAGAGAAGAGTGGTGCTAATGTCAGCATGTCCCCCGCTCCTGCCCCCCATCTCACAGAGCAGTCGGGGAGGGGGGGACGACACACAGGGCTCAGGACGGAGGGAGCTTGCTGGCAGGAGCTGCTGTCTCTACTTGCTGATCTACTTAAAAGGGCAATGTACTTAGAGAGGCGTCAGCGTACTTAAAGGGGCAATGCACCTCTATCTCTTTCACACACAGGGTGTGTGTCTCAGTCTCTCTCTGCCATGCTGTCTCCCCTCCCTCCATTTGTGCTGCCTTGTAGAGTGTCAGGCTACATTAACAATGTGTAAATTCTTGAGGGCTCAGCTGAGTGCTAGTTCATCGTTTAGCAGTAAGGCATTTCCTGGGAAATATCCCACCCTCTTCCACCCTCTGACTTCATCACCTCAACCAAGCTTCACAATCATCATTGCTGTGTACAGTATTAAATTATTTGTTTAAAAACTTATACTGTATGTGTGTGTGCGTGCGCGTGTATATATATAAAATATAGTCTTTTGTCTGGCGAAAAAACTTTCCCTGAAACCTAACTCCTGCTATTTACATTAATTCTTATGGGAAATTTGGATTCGCTTAACATCGTTTCACTTAAAGTAGAATTTTTCAGGACCGTAACTACAACATTAAGTGAGGAGTTACTGTATTTGTTGACCCAAGCTCTGACACTTGCTGCTGCAGGGTTTTTTTGGTAGTATAGACATAGCTTTATAGTCACTTAAATCCCATTGACTTTCAGACAGACATATGCTCCTAAATCCCTCAGTCACTTCTGAAAAGGGGGACTTAAGCTCCTAAATCACTTAGGTTCCTCATTTCCTACTGGGCAAGATCTCAGTCTTCAGTAAAGTTTTTCTCTACTGAATCAAGCCTTTAAAAATATAAGACCTTTACAAAACAAAGTGGGTTAGGGTGTATGGGTGATAAAATTAAGATTCCCAAAACCAGCCTAGGAAATGTGTTTTTCCTTCCTGATGGAAAAACATGTACATGGGGTACTTCCTTCCTGCTATGCAAGTGCATATAACCCATCATTGCTAAAACACTTGAGTTCACATTGGGTGGCTTAATAGCTCTTTTAAAGTAATAATGATTTTTTTAAAGCCTCTTTTGGGGGAGGGGAGACTATCATTGTTGAGATTTCATGTTATGAAGGCTGTTCGTTCTCGTTTGGTTATACTAGGCAATTGAAAAGATCAGCAAAGCAAATTGATATTCAGCAGCTACTTACCTGCTTAACTTCTTCTTTAAGAATTCGATGAAAACTCAATTGACCTAGAGGGCAAACCGGATGCCATTCCTGGCCTTTCTTTGTTGCCACTAACAAGTTAGAGATTTCTGGAAAGAGAGAAAACACACTTTGCTGTAGTTGATTTTTTAATCATAAATTAGCAACTCCTTACTTCTAATAGTTCATCCAATAATGGAGTTTTATCTTCCATACGCTAACTGCAAGCTAATATTCCAAGATAGTTTAAGGGAAAAACCATAAAATGTGATTATCTGGTCAGATAACTTCTCCTAGCATCTAACTATCATTTGGAAGAAAATCCAATAAAACACCCATTTTTTAATCTCCCCATTGTAACATTAGCGAGTGGTGCTCTGTACAGCACCACAAAAATTGCCAGTACTTACCGCACTGAAAAATATACAGGACACAAACGCACCTCTTAAGCACTGGCCTGCTTTGGGGTTACTGCAACTCCACAATGCCTCAAGCAGAGTGCTGGAAAGCAATGTACACAGGGTTTCCTGGTGCTCCCTGCATGCCCTCTGGGCCACCCATCAAGTGGGTATAACCTGCACACCATTCTGAGGGCAGCCAGATCAGCTGGCCTGTGTGGAGATGGTAAGAAAGCCCTTCTCCTTTCCAATCAGAATTGCTTGCACTTCAGGGGGTGCTAGCAGTCCCAGTGCCCAGAGTGCAAAAACTATCACTTCACCTTGGAAGTGGGTGGAGGGGCTCAGAATAAAGGCTCAGTGCATCCTCACCCTCCCTTGTGTATCTGTACAGAGAAAATCTACAATCCGATCCATAAATTGCACATACATATTTGGTTGTCTTGCGTGCTACAGCAGCAGTTAGTTAAAGGTATGCAAGTACAAAACACTGTTTGGGCTTCAGATGCATGTGTGTCCTTTCTCTTTGCCATTACAGGGAGTAGAACATGTCTCTCAAGATTATGACTCTTCATACTTATAATACCTTAGGAAGGTTATACAGAGCTAAGACTGAAAAATTCTTTTCATTTCACACCAAAATTTCTTTACAAACCTCAGATTTTTTTTTTTATTTTTAAAAAGGCAAACTGGAAGGGTAGAAACAGAACAGTGAACCTTCAGGACCTTGCAACAAGAGTCCCCATCAAGGTCCAAAGACAAATTTACACCCACTTAAACAGATGCAATTCTGATGAAGTCAGTGGGGGTCTTGGGTGAGCAGGAGATACAAGTTTACCCTCCTATAATATTATAATTACTACAACTGCAGAAAGTATCTCAAGAATTTAGGCTGTTTAAAGTGTAATTGCATTAATCCCTCAGTGCTCCAGACAATTAATATTGTTACTTTAGTTCAGGGGTGGCCAGGCTGTGGCTCCGGAGCCACCTGCGGCTCTTCAGAAGTGACTATGCGGCTCCTTGCACAGGCACCGACTCTGGGGCTGTAGCTACAGGCGCCAACTTTCCAATGTGCCGGGGGGTGCTCACTGCTCAACCCCTGGCTCTGCACAGGCCCTGCCCCCACGCCACCCCTTCCCGCCCCCTCCCCATAGCCTTCATGCCCTTGCTCCACCCCCCAGCCTCCGGCATGTCACAAAACAGCTGATCAGGAAGTGTGGGGATGGAGGGGGAGGTGCTGATCAGCAGGACCGCTGGTGGGTGGGAGGCGCTGTGAGCGGGGCAGGGAAGGGAGCTGCTGACGTATTACTGTAGCTCTTCGGCAAAGCACATTGGTAAATTCTGACTCCTTCTCAGGCTCAGGTTGGCCACCCCTGGCTTTAGTTTCTGAAGCACTGTCAATGTTGTTACATAAGCATGGCAACATGCCTCTCATATGTACAAATTATATTTGTCTAAACTTTTCACAAACTAAAAAGGTAACTACTTTATCTCAGTTATTCCCCTTATTCTAACAGGAAACCTTTATCTGAGCAACAGGACCACACCACATCCTTCCTCTTTCAAAAAGTTCAGCTACAAGTAATTTGTACACTTTTTATAAAGTGACTTTAATGAAATTCACAACACACTGCGCAAAGTTCCGTTCTACTCCCATAACCAATTTTAAAGCAAAGTCTGAAGTCCTTGCTCAGACAAAATTCCCAATGACTTCAAAGTGTGTTCTATCTGAGTAATGGCTTCAGGATCAACCCCTTTGTTTCTCTCTTTTAATTATTATTATTATTATTATTTATTATTAAACACTTGACCTCAAGAGCAAGTGATATTTTAAAAAAAAGTTGTAAACATGACATTCCGCCCTGCATGCTTTCTTTGGTAGAACAAAGAACACAGTGGATGGCAGCACCCCTGCTTGGTGCATGTGTCTTTTGTTGGGGGTGGGGGAAGCCAGTAAATGATTACTGCTTACATTTTACAATATTAAGAGGTATTTAAACACATGACTCATTATGAGTCATGTGTGAGATTTTTTCTAAAAACCTCTAAGAGCTATATTAAAATTAGTATTCTACTGTTGATACTACAGGGCTGGTTATTTACGTGCTGAAGGCAATGTGCTACTTACTTTTAAAACTGTGCACAAATTATGCTAGCAATTAGCAACAGCCCTTGAGCATCCTGTGCTGAGATCACACAGTTCTCAAAAAATAATTTGTTCATCGTACTTGCAGTACTATGAAGTACTTAGTCTTTTTTATTAAAAACGGCTTTTCCCCCCTGAAACAAGTAGGATATTTTTAAATTTATTTTTAAATCTGTCAAAAATTAATTTAAAAACAGAACAAAATGCAAAGTCCCTCTGTGATCAGAAATGCCTTCAGCTTCTCTAGAACAAAGTCTGAAGAGAGAGTCGCTACCTTTTGGTTTTGGCTGGCAGCATCTCTTCAGTGTAAAGCTTATGTTGTCCGTTCTAAGCGTCTGTCCCTTTAAGTGATCCATTAGTTCTTTTAAAGATGGGAAAAACTTATTTGAGCCATGAAGGAAGCAACCGTCTTTTGTCACCTCGATCTGGAAGTTCTTGTACTGGATCGACTCATTTAACCTTTGCTATTTTAGGGGAAAAAAAGGCAAAATGTTAATCAGAAAAATGAAACAATAGGTCACAGGAGCTGACAAGCACATCTGGGGCCAAATTCATCCCTGATGAGAGCCCAAAGAAGCCAGTGAAATTAAACCAGGGACCAATTTAGCACCATAAATCTACCCATGCCAACTTAAAGCCTCTGCTTTTAAAGTGGCATATACTAAAAATATAATGGGTCCAATTTCCCCAGTCCTTAATGGAGTAAAATTCCTAATAGTGTCAATTAAGGGCAGCAGAATTTGGACTTATGTCTCAAAATATAAATCTTTCCTAAAATAACTTTAAATGCACAAATGATGGTTCGACTTGCTATAATGCAGGATAGACTGTTCCAGATGCTGAGGGGAAAAGCCCTTTTAAACCTCAAACCTGAATTAGTTCTCCAGTTGCAGTCCATATCCTGGGAGTACATTTTCAATTGTAGGTACCTATGACCTGTGGCTTTGTAATTTTACCCCCCCCCCACCATCTTTTAGCCTGAACTGCTACATACTAAATCTCTGGGTGTGATTCTTCTTCAAGTCTCTACAGTATTTGTACATTTGCAATAAGGTTCTCCTAGTTTTCCAAGACAAACTTCACACAGTGCCTCAACTTCCTCATCTGTACAAGGGAAATAATGATCACCCACTTCTGTAAAATGTGCTGCTATACAAAAGCTGTATGCAGTGTTGTAGCCATGTTGGTCCCAGAGAGACCAGGTGGGCGAGGTAATATATTTATCTTTTTCTGTTGGTGAGAGAGACAAGCTTTCACGCTTACACAGAGTTCTTCTTCAGGGCCAGGGAAGCGGGGGGCGGGGGGGGGGAATGGTACGGGATTACAGACTGTTGTAATAAGCATAAAAAGCATAAATCCAGCATTTCTATTCAGTCCATGATCTTTAGTGTCTAGCAAAGTTATGAATTTAAGCTCCGAGGCTCATCTTTTGCAGGTGTTGCACAGGTTGCATTTAAGGATGAGGACTGAGAGGTCAGCTATAGAGTGACTGCTTTGTAAAATGTGTTTGCCCACAGGTGATAGGGTGTTTTTGTCTTTTATCATTTTTCTATATGAGTTCGTTTGAGAGCATAGTTATTGTCTGGTTTCATCCACATGGTTGTTATTGGGGCATTTAATGCACTGGATGAGGTACACCACATGTTGTGATTGGCACATGTAGGACTCATGCATCTTGAAAGGTGTGCTGTGGGGAGTGTTCATCATTGCAGCACTAGACATACGTCTACAGGTTTTGCATCTGTTGTTCTGGCGAAGTCTAGTGCTGCTTTGAGTTGGTGTGTCCTCGTCTGTGGGGACCCTGCTTCTGATGATGAGCTTGGAGATGTTGAGGGAGTTGTTTGAAGGCTAGAAGAGAGGGGTCAGGAAAGATTTCTTTCAGGATGCGATCCCCACTGAGTATGGGTTGTAATTGTTTGATGATACCTTGTATGGGTTTCAGTGAGGGATGGTAGATGATGACTAGGGGTGTGCGGTTGAAGAGGGTTTTATTTTTGTACTGAAGAAGGTTCTCTCAGTGTATTTGGGGTATCCATGATGCGATCTATTTCTCTGGTGTCCCTGTTTGGTGAAAGCAGTTTTAAGTGTGTTAAAGTGTATATCCCACACTTTCTCCTCAGAGCACATTCTGAGGTATCTGAATGCCTGGCTGAAGATAACATATTTCTTGGTATGTTTTGGGGTGGTTACTGGACCTGTGAAAGTAGGTGTGCTGATCCGTGGGTTTTTTGTATATAGCTGTCTATAGGTTTCTATTCTTGAAGCTGATCATGGTCTTCAGGAAGGAGCTGCTAGCGTAGGAGTGTTCTAGAGAGTTTAATGGATGGGTGGTGATTGTTGAAGTTATGGTGGAAATCTAAGGGAGTTTAGCTTGTCTGTCCAGAGGATGAAAATATCCTCAATGTATCTCAGGTTTACAATTGGTTTCATGGTGCATGTGTCCAGAAATTCTTCTTCAAGGTAGCCCATGGGGTTGGTATATTGGGGAGCCATCCTTATATCCATGGCTGTTACTATGGTTTGGACAAAGTGTTTATTGTGGAATGTAAAACTTTTGTGGGAATTTTACATAATTTTACCTTCCTTGCATCTATTATATCTTGCAGTCCTACTTTCAAGCGTTACTCACTGATGCCCTTACCTCTCCTACAGCCCATTAGTTTTTGCTATTTCTGTTACCTATGGGTGTGCCCTCTGCTGCAGCTTTCCTTACTCCCATCTGAAGATAAACCCTGCAGAAGAGGGTACTGTATGTATATTTGCTTGTCCCATTCAATCCCCCATATGTACCCCACTTTGTTATTTTATATTGTGGAATTCCATTTGCCATTTTCCTCCCAATTCCCTACATAGCTCAAATTCTTGAGTAGTTTTGGAAAGTATCTCCTAATTTGGTTCTTTTAAGTGGTCCATCCAGCCACTTACTCACATGGTCCTAATCACTGCAGCATCTGAGCACCATCATCTCCTACATATACTACCATTCCTTTCTGTAGTTAATTTTAACAACTCTGGACCAATTCTGCTTTCAGATCCATCGACGCAATTGCCACTGAAGTCAGTGGGAGTTGTACATGCATAGCTTGGGGCCACATTCTAACCTTAAAGAAATGAGCCCAGCAATGACCTTTGAAGGACCCACTTAATAAGTGACTGCCTGACTTCCCAACATTTGTCTACAACCAATTTTCTATCCAGTTTATCATTCTGTCACTTCTTCCAAAATACTGTACATTGTTAACTTCCTGTATGATGCCTTGTCCAATGCCTCTTATATAGATCCAGGCAAACAACCCTCATCTAACGTCTCTATCACTTGTCCAGAAAACCACCTAAAGAAACATTTTGGATAGAGTGAGGAACTCTGACAGTCACTCTTCCTTCTGCAGATCTTTGAGCATATATTTCATCCACCAAAAGCATCATTTTGGATCTGTCACTCACATGCCCTCCTGCGTGGAGTCCCAGTGGGAATTCTGCATAAACTGTGGTATCCCTGTCAGACTGGTTCAGGTACTCATGGAGATTTACCCTGTGAGTAAGCAGGCTGTTGTGGCTATTGGGGCCAGTTGTTAGAGTCAGACAGGATCACACGCACTGAGCTACCGAATTACATGTATATGGATCATGAGGAGTTTATAGCCTTTACCCGACTCCAACACCGTGTGTGATGCTGGTAACTTCATTTAGTGATATGTCCCAACATACCTGTGAGATTTCAGAACACGTCACTGTCATGAGGATGTGATTAAAGTCTGTACAGCTCCACCTCAGCACATACATCCCCTCCTCATTCCCTTCTTGTCTCAATTTGTTGATGGCATACTCTGTGCTGAAACAGTTAACACAAGAATGAGTACAATGGTCAAATGAGCAGTTACATTCCAAAGCTATTTTAATCAAATGTCCTCTTGAAATCTACACTTTAGAACAAGAATGAGCAACTGCATTATACAAGCACTTACACTATTAAAACATACTTTATACTGTGTGCAGGTATACACACCTTAATTTGTTAACAAGCTTCCAGAACTGTATGCATGTAGCTTTGTTTTCTGTTTGTTGCACCTTCAAATTCTGAAGAACTATGCCTGTCTGCAGGAACAGTTACCATTATGTTTTCATATGTAGTTGCAGCCTACTACAAGTGACATGCACACGCTACAGTCTCTTATGGACGTTATTTTTAATCTAAAATAAAAATATGCTTTATGACTGGGAACACAAGAGGAAAAAACAATGGGATGGCAAAAACAAAGGAAGAAATGAGATAATTCCTTCAGCTGCAATCAAAATGAGAATACCACCACTTTGTATTTGCATACAAAGATTTCTTGGCTGGGGTTGACACACTTCACCATTTGGGGATGTATGTGCAGTTCAATTAGCAATAGTTCAACTCTAGTGCAGACCCTGCCAAAGTGCTCTATGGACATTAATGAATTAAACCTTCACCTGCTCCTATGAGATAAGTAAACATTTTCATTTTACAGATGAGTAAAATGAGGTCCAGAGAATCAGTACCCAGTTACTCCATGTAGTCAGTGGCAAAGCTAAAAGTAGAACCCAGGAAGAAGTGGTTAGTTTGGAGAGGAAGTCAGGATTCCTGGGTTTATAGTTTAAAAAACAGCACAAAAAATGAAAGTACAGACTACATAAGAAAACATTGTGTGCATGTCACCTGTAATGGCCTGTAGAACTATGAAAACAAAATGTCTGCCATCTCTGCAGACAAGCAGGGCTCTTGGAAATGTAGAATAGCACAATGCAGAAGATAAAGACATTGTGAGTGTGATTTTTACAGGCGCTCAGCAGTGGCCTTACTCTGCTGGGAGTATTGCCATTTTATTGTTCACTTCAATAACAGAAGAGTTAGGCCAGCAGTAAGTGCTTCTGAAAATCCTACCCTACAGTTTCAAACGACTTACACCAGATGTTGTTCTCCTTCTCTCCCGTCTTAGCAACATTTTAACAAATTGTCTCAAACTGAACACGCAAATATCTGAGAAACAGTTTGGCACTGTAAAAATAAATGCTGGTTTCCAGCAGTCTTGTTCATCATCAATTAAGTCACCCTACAATCCTTTGCTAGCAAATCCCTGCTAGTCAAGAACCCTCCTGAATTTCTCAATTTCCTCAGTCGGGTCAGGGTAGTGCTATGGCTCTAGGAGGGGATAAACGCATTTAAACTAACCAAATGGGTCCATGGCAGCCGTTTTTTATGTTGTGCTCTATCAGAGGTGGAGCTACATCAGTGCAGAGATAGAGGTGGGCATCTGCAGTAAGTCTGAAGTATCCATCTACTAAAGATGCAAATGACAAGGCCTCTTCGTGTGAAGAAAGTTTTAATTCCTAGAATAAAGAAGGTATTTTAGTCAAGAATTATTGTAGCTCAGTTAAAAAATTAATAAAGGAGAGAAGGAGAGGGTTAGAATCTGGGAATTTATGCATGCTACTGTTTTCCCCAGGATTTTTCAAAGGGCAAGGCAAAATGTCATCCAAGTACGTCCAGCACAAGGAAATATTTAGAAGGGCAACAATGACCATCATACATCCCCAGATATCTTTTTGACTGGTTAGCACGGGTGAGCAGATGGTTTCACTGAATGGTGAGCTACACCCCCCCCCCAACTCTCCAGTGAGATCCACAAGTGCAGAGTCTGGCACCCATGTGGGTCCCTCTGATTCAAAAAGACTTCTCAGGAGCATGTGGGAGGGCCACACTGGATTCGGAGGCACACACGTTTTGATAGTTCCTTTCTAAATTCTGGCATCCAAAACAATGCTCAGCAGGAGGAAAAGGTCAGGGTACTCTCATTGAGGAGTCCCATTATTCCTATGTTTGCTGGTGTTCTCTTGCCTCTTCCCCACCAGATCTTTCTCTTGGTCTCCTCTCCCTCCATACTCATTGCTGTTTCTCTTCTTCCTCCACGCTGCTTTTCTCTTGCCAAGATGCATCCAGGGAGGTCACAGAGAACTAACTATGAAGTGTGGTGGGGTTGTTTACCACATACTGGGGGGGCTTGGATGGGGATAAAAACAAGTGTTGTGGTATGGATAGTGACACGTGCACAGCTGCATAGCTTTGGGGAAGAAAGATGTTGTTTATCAATTTGTTCTTCAAACCAGAGCACTTTTTTTTTTTAAACACAAATTGTTGACATTACGATGTTTGGTACCCATTAGATAAATAACAGGACTGATGGTATTAATGGCACCACTTTTGTCCAGCAATACTGTCTCATTAGCTCATCCGTCTGCTAGAAAAGAGCTTACCGCACCTACGCCCTTACCATCTTTTCGTGGTTCTGCTTCTTAATATTGACTGTGGACTCCTTTATGACAAGGAGTGTGATTTCAGGAAAATATGAAAAATTGTTCCATTCCTCTCGGATTTTGTTTTTTTCTTCATCCTTCTTGTTTTTGCTGTCTGATTTTTTCCTCTTTAGTTTATTATGTTTCTCTCTCTCAGGCTGTACAACCTGCAAACATTTTGGAATGAAAGTACCAGATAAATATTTTTTAAGTGTTGAAGATACATTTTCATGCTAAAATTACTCTTGGATGGATATTTCAAACCATTGCCCTCAGAATTAACAGGCCAGTCATGTCTTTAATGTGTATTTTATGAGGACATTCATTCTCAGAAAGACTATTCAGTGAAAAAGGATTGAGAGCAAATAATTCATACATTCTGTGACTGAGGAACCTCTTGATTCGAACTAGAAGAGGGTGTATGGAGCACATAAGGGTACAGGAATCCCAAGTCTGGTATTCACATCAGAGTTCCCCAAAGAGTATCATACAAGGTCTCTAATAAAAGCTTGTGACACTCTGGGCATCAGCATTACTGTGAAATGTATGTAAAGATGCTATGCAAGGAGTTACCGGTATGTATTTATGCTGGAAATTATGTTCTTAAAGTCTGCCTCAAGGGACTGGCCACCAGCAAAGGTGAAAAATAGATTTTCTGTCACACAAGAAATGTTTATCTAGCTGGCTGTTTACATGTAAATTCAGTATTGTATAGTTCACAATGGTCTCCTCCCACACATCTGAACTGAATGCTAATATAGGCCTGTATAAGCTTCAGAGAGAAAAGTAACAGGAGGAAGTAAGTAGCTTGATTGAAAATGCTGCAGAGAACTTTGGGTGAGATATGCTTCTTTAGACAAGAGGTTAAACCTGGTAGTTTAGCCTCTAGAAAACATGTTATGATTTTGTTTTATATGTAATCATTTGTTCCCATCTCTTACACTGGTTTTTATTTGAATCTCTATTCTTTCTTAAATAAACCTCCTTCTGTTTGATAATTGTACTCATGTGCTGTGTATAACACAGGGGCAGTGGTCTAAGATAAAACTGATAAACAGAGGTACACTGTTCCTTTGAGAATGGGAGATCTGGGATTTCTGTGGGTATCCAGTGACTAGGGGCTGGATACTACAAGGGGACACTTTGAAAGGACTCAGGCGCTGGGGTCCGTGTGTTGTCAACCTGCAAGGTAAAGACAGCGCTATGTAGCTCTGAGGAGCGTGCTTCAATGGCTGAGAAGCTGGTTGTGTTAGGGACTTAAATATCCAGCTGGTACAGACAAGACTCCCTTGCTCCGGAGGCATGTGGTAACAGGGTGATTCACAGCTCTGGGCACCAGGAGGAGTGTCACAAATTCTAAGCCTAGTTTTGCCAACAATTCATTGTGCAACCTTTGACATGTCAGTTAACCTTTCTCTTTCTCCATCAGTAAAACCGGGATAAAGCTATCTACATAGTACTTAAGGGTAACAAAGGTTAGTTAATGTCTGCAAAATAATTAACAAGTATTACAAAAACTCAGTTCAAAACTCAAGATATGCATGAACTCTCCATTGATATCTACTGGAATTCTGTCTGTGGCATACACACAGATAACTATAAAACAGATATACAGATAACACTATAAAACAATCTTTTGAGAGATCATAACTAATCCACCATATTTATTATGCCACAAGGAGGATCTTTAACTAGTAATTAGATAAAGGTTTTTCATGGTTAACTTGCCAAGACGAATGAGCATATTCCCTGTCCTCTGCACTCCTGCATATGCATCTTCCCACTTAGTTATATTATATATACATTTTCATTTCAACCACAATTGAGATTGCAGTTCCTAGAATGTGCCAAGCACTTTCCAAACCCACAGGACAGGGTCCAAAATGCAGACCTACAACGCAGTTTGACATAGTCCTTTGTCCTCCATTGGCCCCCTTTTTGGCATAACTGTAAATCTGTGTGCGGGCACAGTATACATGTAGTTACGAAAGGTGGCCTTATTTATGAACGTTGATATTGAGAGCAGCATTTTAAATACAGCTGACTTCAGAAACACAATTTACTGTTTGATTCATTTGCGCACACGTGCACACACACACACACACACCTTTCATCACTTGGATGGGTACAGAATATTTGCATAAATCCCGCTTTTGAAATCCTACAGAGCAATATCTGGTTTGGCTGATTTGGTACAGGTATTAATTTTCATGCTGACTTCTCAAAAACAAAAGGAGGACTTGTGGCACCTTACAGACTAACAGATTTATTTGAGCATAAACTTTCGTGAGCAACAGCTCACTTCATCGGATGCATTCATCTGTGTCCATCTGCATTCATCTTTTCTTTTTGCGAATACAGACTAACACGGTTGCTACTCTGAAACCTGTCATTCTGACTTCTAGCACTGACAAAAGCAAAGAACCAGTGCTGATCAAAGGCAGGCTTTCTGCCAGTTTTCTAATGCAATTCTGCCACTGACCTACCACGCCCTTCCTTTCCAAATTAGTAATCTCATTTTGTGCAAAAACTACGAATTGATCAAACCACAAGGAGGTTTTACAATACAGAAAAATGTTTTGGTGACCGCTGCACTTATTTCAATTATGATCTAAACAAGGTTACAACAAAGTTTTTCTAGAGGCAAAAGCTAGTACGTTTCCCACTTGCAAAGGACTATTGAGTTCTGCTAACCATTTAAAAGGCATGACAAGAACGCGACTAAACAAACCAAAGAGTCTGAAGGTGAAACTTCTCAATTAACTAATTTTCCAAAATAGATTCAAGTTTTTTGCAGCCTGGTTTTCCCCCACCCCAAATAACCTCAATCTTTTTGTCTGTGAATGGACACTCACACTTGGTTTGCGCCTCCACTGTATTCCATTGTTTCCCGTTACCATCACTTCATACTGTGGGATGATCCCATTGTCTCCAAAATTAAATCCATGTTTTTCATTCTCTGTTAAAATCTGCAATGATGAAGTCTCAAAAATTTCTGCTCCGTAATGCTTAGTTAAAGTCTCCATTGTTGATAAGTATTTAACCTTCAGATCATGTGGAGAGACACTGCTGTCGCAAATGGTTTTATTGTTAAACTCCTTAAGGAAATCCTTGAAAACATTGTTTATCCGAATTCTGGTTAAGATATTCCTTTGTCTGATGGTCTTGTTCAAAGTTTCAGGAATATAACGTTTATAACTAGAAAAAAACGATGGAATATTAATATTGCTACCTCAATTTTCCGTTATAAAACTGCAGTTGGTTTACTGTAAAAGTAACTTACAGAAAACACATGCAAAGTTTCATAGTACATTTAATACTAATACCACAGAAACTGTTTCATAACACGTGATATAATTGCCCAGTTTTTTGCCTGACACAGATACAGACAATAAGTAAACATCTGAAAACCTCAGAAAAATGTAGGGAGCTGTCTCAAATCAGTATTATCTCATTAAGATACATAGTAACAAAGCATTTAAGGGACAGTTAACAATTAAAATACACAGTAACAAAGTATTTAAACTGCAGTTATTTTTTTCACTACTTTAGGGAAAAAAAATTCTGAGTTTGGTGCCCAAAGTTACCAAATGAAATCAAGAGAAATGGTGGGTACTCCACCGCCTCTGCCACTTGAGCCACATTTTTAGGTGCCTAAATATGGACGTAAACTTTTGAGAATTTTGACCTTAACCTTTGATATAGCCTTTGAGAAACTGACATTTGCTTGGGCAAGAAACTAACATTATAACTACCTACTTAAACAGAGTTGTAATTATAATCAAGTAAATATATTTAATTATATTGCAAACTGAAATTAAAATCACAATATACCATTAACTAACACGAAGTGGTAAGAAAAGCAAATTTGACTACACTACATGAAACTAAAACATTACTAAAATAGATTTAAAGGTTATGATGTTCAATTTACCATTGGCAGCCTACTAGTTAATAAAAGTACTACTTCTGAATCATCTATTGCTATAACAACTGACACGTTGAAGTTATATGGATTCCATCAATACTCAGGACTTTTATGGTTTTCACTTATGCTGTGGCTTCATAAAATTCACTGTAGCCAGCAGGTAACAGAACTCAAGGGCATCTTCTAATTACATATCCTTACCACAAGGGCTAAAAAAGAATTGCTTTTAGCTGTAGTAACATCAGGGCTTATATCAGTGGTGGGCAACCTGCGGCCCATGGGTTGCATGTGGCCCATCAGGGTAATCCGGTAGCAGGCTGCCAGACTGTTTACATTTGCACGGCCGCCCACAGCTCCCAGTGGCCGCAGTTCGCCGTTCCCGGCCAACGGGAGTTGCGGGAAGCAGAATCCAGCACGTCCCTGCGGCCTGCGCCGCTTCCCACAGCTCCCATTGGCCGGGAACGGTGAACCGTGGCTATGGGAGCTGCGGGCGGCCATGCAAATGTAAACCAACTGTCTGGCGGCCAGCCAGCGGATTATCCTGACGGGCCGCATGCAGCCCATGGGCAGAAGGTTGCCCATCACTGGCTTATATCCTCTGTCGGATCAGCCACTGGAGGGCAAGGTGTCCATACACATTTCAGCAGGTCTAATATTTTATCCAGAAGAGGGCAGTAGCATACACTGTGCGGAGTGTAGAGTTATACTGACTAACCTGATATCCTTGGGAAGTTCTGGCAGCTTCATGTTTTTTTTGATGGCATAGTGAGAGATTGCAAGGACAGCCATTCCCAGACATTCATTTTCAATTTCATGAACCTCCTGATCATTTTTAGGGTCTCGAACTGGTGCCAGGCACTTCACCAAATCATACTGTCCCTTAATGGGAAGCAAAGAGAACAAGTTGCTTTAAAAATGTTTGCAATAGTCTATCTTCTGTATACTAACAGGGTCAACAAAATCATAGCCCTACACAAGCAGCAGCAGAGCCTTCCAAAACAGGAAGGGCTGCCTTCTCCTGGATATAGACATATAAAATGGAACAAATAAAGATGCATCCAGGCCACCCTCACGCTACAAATCTTGTCTTTTAAAATCTTCTTGAGACTAAGCAGCAACAACGGTGCCAAACAAAAAAGGTTTGTTTTTTTCCAGTGGCAGTTTCTGTAGCACAGAAAGAGATCATACTTAGATGGTCACTAAAGCCCCAGTCCTCCACTGTGACACGTGCAGGTACACTTGTGTACCTGCAGAGCTCCAGTGACTTCAATGAGACTCACTGTGGTCACAGGGGATCACTTGTGCATCTCATTGCAAGACTGGGACCTACACTGGTGTACACATCCCACTCAAATCATTCCAAAGACCCCCACTCCTCAGTGTTGCCTAAAAAAATAACTGTAGAAAATAAACCTTTGTAGCACCATGTAGATATTTACCATCTAGTACAGAATAGCCATGATCTTATTTCATTAACTTTGTCCTTCCTCGCCTCATCACTCTGTTACTCCTTGAATCAAATCTTAAAGATCAGATTGTAAATTCTTCAGGGCAGTGATATTTTTTCTCACTTATACTGGAGTTGGGATTTTTATACTCCACTTTTTAAAAAAATGGTAGTCCCCCAAAATACCATTTTGTTAACACTGTAACACTGTCTGCTAATGTTTTCCAGGACGATGACCCATCCAAAAGTGTAATGCACATCCTTTTTTCCACAGTAACCAAATAAAGAGCTATTTAAATAAACCTGATTATAAAGGTTTTCAAGCAATAGTTACACAGACGATGCTACACTGTGACATATGTCTGATCATTTAATGAATAAAACATTGTGGGGTGATGCCCCTTAAAAAAATCTCTGCTCCATATATTTTATGCAGTTCTCTTGTTTCCTTCAAAAGTGATTTCTCAGATGTTCATTCAGCTGTAGTTTATGTTATATTTTCTTTATTATGGTTTCACAGCTAAGCAACACACTATCACCCTAACAGTTCTCTTCAGACTTATCTTGCTTCTAAAAACAGACAGTCAGCTTTGAAAGTCACACTTCTGTCTGAAAATTTTGTAGCCACTATAGTTACAATTAACACCTAAGAGTACCATAAAGATGTTAAAAATAAAATGTTCCTTATTTTTTTTTCCAGTTTGTTTACTTTGTGCATTTCACAGCACTCCACCAATTCAGTCTCTATGAATGGTCTATTTCCCCGTTTCCTCTGTATAGTCAATTTCTCCTACCAACATTATATTTTGTTTTCTGGCAGCAATGTATTAGGTACTGTAAGAAGACAGGATCCCTGCCTCAAAGTGCTTACACTCTTTAAAAATAAATACAAAAAAAAAACCAGAGACAGCAGATAGGGAAAAGTGAACTACAAATAAACAAATCCAGCTTGTGATTGAGTAATTTTGTTATCAGGACTCTGCCAAAGGTTTTAACTCCATACAATTTTTTTTAGAAGTAAGATATGCAAGCTGTTCCAAATTACCCTGATGTTGTTATCTGTTGACTAGCAGAGGTTGCACTTTTAGACTGAGGAATAGCTTTACAAGAGAAAAGGTGGAAGCTCCATGGTTTTGGACATTTTAAAACCAGACTGGACAAAGCATCAGAAAATATACCATAAGATATAATCATACACGGATAAATGAGGTGGATCTCTCCCTTTAATTTCTATGGGAAGATTGTTCCTTAAAACATGAGAAAGGGACAGTTTTATGCAAGCACATATAAAGCATATAACCATTCCAACCACAGGAGAAATGGCTTAAGGGTTTTTTATACAATGTCTTACCTGTGCAAAGAGGTATTCTAGCGAATTTGCATCAAGGATAGGGGTTCCGTCTGGCACTAGTTTCTTCTCATAGGAATTCTTTTGTTTCTTTGGAGATGTGTCAAGGATAGGAGTTCCATCTGGCAGTAATTTCTTCTCATAGAAATTCTTTGGTTTTTTCGGAGAATGCCTCCAGACTGAGGGCTCATTTTCACTTGTCCCATGCCAGTTCATAAAATAATACCTTGAGAAAAAGAGTGATGAACTTTAAAAACTGAGGGGAGCCTCAGTGTATTTTGGATACCTATTTTTAAACTGTTTAAAATAAAAGTCTAGCAATAAGTCAACATCTTTCATCTTTCTACTCTCAAGTAAAATATTACATTGGCCCAAAATCCTGGACCTGTGCCAAAACAGCATTCCAGGCTAAGGGACCAGTTGAAAAGTGATATTATTAAACTCTGATAGTTTCAACGTTCAAACAGCATATAGCATTCATGTTATGCTTTGGTAGGTAATACTGGCCATTAAAATCACAATAGCCTGAGTCACCATTCTCTCTCTTCCCTGTGCAGCCCACCATATAAACACACACCAATTTTAAAATGATTTTAGTTGCCACTATCTGAAGATTTGCTTGAACTAGGACCATTGTTGTATATCACATGATATCTTGGAATTTCTCATTTTTGGTGGTTCCAACCATTAAAGCTCCAACTCTTGGCATTCATGAAAATATGCTACTAAAAATCAGGCCAGAATTGAAGGGGTGAGACTAATCTGAATAATCCAGTTTTAAAGTGATGCAATCAATTTACAAAACATATCTGAAACAAACTTCTTAGCCTGCTGGAATGTTACTAATGTTACCTTCAGGCTGGGATTTTCAAAGAAGCCAAAGAGAGTGAGATATTCAAATCCCACTGAAACTGAACGAGAGCTGGGTGCCTTAATGCTTCCCTCCATACTCTATCCCAACCTTAAGCTCCTTTAAAACCATCTCAGTTTAAATGATGCAAGGTGAAATCATTTTAAAAATCCATATTTACTTTTTCAGTTAAGTAAAACTTAGTTAAACCAGGTCTGGATCAACACATCCTTTGCCATAATTCTTACTTTGCTCATTAAATACTTACCACTTAAAAGAATATAACAAATTTAACCAAGTGCAAAGTTTTCAGAGTGCTCTGTAAGAATGTTAAATATTGAACATGTACAGATCCAGTCCTTATTCAACTGTTACTTCAACACTGTTTACTAATGACTCCCATTAATAGAGATCTGAAACGACAATTTCTAATGGGGTGAAAGTCAGTACTTACGCTGAATGCCATCTTGTTTGTTACACGGACTTCTGCAAACCCTTGACAACCTTTAGAATTTTAAACAGCATTTGTCTGTCTAAACCTGCATGACAAGTAACCTTAGAACACTATTTTGTGGTTGAAATGAGGTAAGATTAGATATCTTAATGTACTTAAAGGTCAAGTGAACATGGAAAACTACAATAGCTACTGCACGTACCGAAGAGAACGTCACATGCATAAAGCTACATTAAAATAAAGTTAAGGGTTTCGTCTGGTGGAAAAAGCCAGTGACATTCTCAGTAAATCAGGCAGTTGAACAAAACTAAAAACTTTTCACAAAAATACTCAAAAGGGAATTACTGTACCCTATTATGGATTATTAATTTACAATGTTCAAAATGTGCAAAGTGCCTTTGAGTGCAAAAAAAAAACAGAATGTGGCCCAATTAGTCTAATTTCAGACATAACACAACAAAGGAGCCAACAACAAAAATGAGAAAAGGGAAGGAAGGGCAGCAATAAGTTTACACAATTACTCAGCAAAGGCTTGTTAGCAGCAGGGTGGAGCAAAACAACTTACTTTTCATCACATACGTTAAAAATAATCTTCTGTGAATCATTTCTCATAGGCATCACAAATCAAGTGGGCACTGGGGGAAATTAGGTCCCAATTCTGCAATGAGCTCTGCTCAGATGTCTGTGTGTGTGAAGCTCAAAGCAGGATCAGGCCCTTAGTGATTAATGAAATTAATGACCTTTGACATTTCAGTGGGTGTTTCTATTAAAGATGGTTTTAATTATCTGCATCATACTCCAATAACTAAAAAGGAAGCAAATAAAGTATTGGTCAAATTTAAGGACAACTTGATACAGAGCTGAGACATTCTATACTGTGTTTTCGACTCTTCTTCCCCCTGGACCATCTAATGAACTCCTGAAAAAAGCCTGGTATGGTGTGAGGGAAATGGTAACGCGTGCACATACAGCCATAGTAGGAACTTCTACAATGAAGAATATAAAAAACTCAGTTTGGAACTTTTACATTCCAAACACGAGGCCCATGAGAGAGTTTTCTTATCCCTTAGTATCAGGCAATTACTTTTTCTATACTTTTATTAAAAAAACACTGTTAATCATTGTTAATAACCCCATTATTTTTCTGGTGATTCCTGAAAATAACTGTGGATGAGGAGGGCTGTATTGGTATTCTAACGGAGGTCAGAATTTGGCCCTTTACATATAAAATGACTTTTGTATTTCAGCAGTGTCTAAAAGTTCTAACCAAGATCAGGCCCCATTATGATAGGCACTACAGAGAGAGAGTAAGAGAGAGTTCCAGCCCTGCAGAGTGTGCAATCTAAACAGACAAGGCAGACAAAGGGTAAGAGAAAGCAAAGATTATTATCCCCTTTTTACAGATAGAAACTAAGGCAGAGAGAGATATTGAGTGATTTGCCCAGGGTCACGCAGGAAGCCTGTGGCAGAACTGCAAACTGGACCCAGAAGTCGAGTCCCAATTAAGTGCCTTAACAACAAGACTAACCTGCCTCTCATACAAAAAGCTCCAACCAGCTCTGTTCTTAGAAAAAGAAACAGGCTTATTTTTTAAACATATTGTACCTTTCTTTTAATGGAAAAAAAACACTATAAAAAGTATGATTTTAAAAAACAGCAGGTTCTATTTAATTACTGGAATAATTCAACTCTTTCTGTATCAGCTTGTGTGCCATTTAAACAGGATGCTACAAAATATTGTGACTTCTTATGTTGTAGACTTAGGAAAGGGGTTCTTCAAAAAGTCTGTAGTAAAAAAGTCCTATTAAAATATAACCAGGTATAAATGAGATAGGGCTAAAGTGTAAGCAGCTGGTATGTATGTACGTGCTCTGAAGATTGACAGATTATATATGGGAAAAAAAATCACACCCACCAAAAGCCCAAATTAGCACCTTTCAACAGTGGCACAGAAACCTAAACACCTAAAGCATTTGGAATGACTGAGCCATGTACTTTCATCATATTTTTATATATATTATACACACAAAAATGATATTTAAAAAAAATTAAAGTCGCAAAGTTAAGCACTCAGAAATCAGGAAATGCCAGAATTAAAAGATACCAACCTTAATTCAGACTTCTTGTGTGATTCCGTTATGATACAGTCATTAATGATATCACACACTAGTTTCTTCAAAGGACTGACTTTGCAACCTGTCCTTTTAAATGCATTTGCATATGACTTTTCTAAGCTTTTTAAAAAGCAAATTAAAAACAGAAATTCTATAACATGGCATCATACTGCCCCCTCATATGGGTCATCAGCAGGGTCAGAACCTATAGAGAGCCCTCTGCCATTTAAGCTAACGGAGTAACTGATAGCAGCAGTGAGTTGTCATCCTCTATATGGCCCAGCCCTAGATGGGACAACATACACTCTTTGCCATTGAGTTTCATAGATATTTGCTGACAGCTGACTCAGGAATTCTGGGTTCCATTCCAAGTTCTAAAGGGGAGGGTGTTCTAGTGGGCACAGGCTCTTCTGTCCAATCCCAACAAATTTGACCCATTCTGCCCCATCCCTTCCAACCAGTGCTAGTCCAGTCCTGTCTCTTCACCACCACCACTGGCTCCTTGTCCCAGTCCTATTCTCCTCACTTTGCCAGTCCCAGGTTCCTCTCCTCAGGCTTCTTATCCAAGTCCCAGTCACTCCCTACACCTGACTCCTCATCTGATCTCTCTTCCCCCACTCGAGCCTCTAAATCAACCCTCTCCCCCCTACCCAGGCCACGTTCCCAGTCTCCACTGGCTCTCAGTCCCAAACCTCTCACCAGACTCCTTGTCCAACCTCAGCATTCCCCCAGCTCCTAGTCCGAGTCTCTTTGCCTATCTCCATACCCCAACTCCTCATCAGATTTGTTTCCCCTCACCTCCTTCCCCCTCTCCTACTTGTTCATACACAATCTCTTTGCCCAGACAGTTGCAGTTTCCTCTCATAGTTCCCAGGCTCTTTGTCCCAATCTACTCCTATCCAGTCCAGCTCTTACCCCTCTGCATTCAAGTTCATGCAGCTTCCCCCTCCATACTACCTGCACCCAGCAGGGAGGTCACTGATAGCACAGAACACAGTCTCCATGTTCTTAGTTCCAGTGCCCAGGCTTGGACCCAACATGGCCTACAGCAGCTCAGAGCTGCAACTTTTAGGGAAAATCCTGCTCAGCCCTGGGCTAAAGCATGCCTAGTGTGGATGAAGTCTCTGCTGAGCATATGCAAACTGCAATTTTTTTTCAAAGACTTATAATTTGGGTAGAGTTTCACTGGGAAAATGTTGCCAGAATTTTTTAACATGGTCAAAATATATTTTCGTCTAGTTTTGTTCTCAGAAATGGCTGAACAATTTTGGCTGAAATTAAAAATCAGCCTGAGGCAGACACCTTGCATGGAAAATTTCAGCACAAATGGTTAAAGTCTGGCAAAGTTACAAGCAACTGAAAACGAGGTCTTACAATGGGAACTACCAGGCAACTTTAATAATATATAACAGAAATAAGAAGTAATTCTGGGAATTGTCACCATTGACTCACCAAAGCAGAAACATACAAATATAATCTGATTATATGGGGAATTATTTTTTATGAATTAGTAATATAGTCATGCAATGTGGTTAGTTAAAAACAATATTATGCTTTGAGTCAGTGGTTAAAATTCCTAGAATTGCAATTTTCTTATGTTATATAGAATATGATACAAATAAATATAAAATTAAGCTCTTCCTTTAAAAAGAAGAAACTACACATCAGAAATATTACAGAACACTATCAGGGGAAATTGCTCTGAGTTCCTATTGTACCGAGAAAACAACAAGGTTTTTCTGGTATGTGGTTGACCTGATTGACCTCTTGAAGCAAATAAGAGCAACTAATATTCTGTGAGACAATTAGATTCCCAAGAGCTTCTCGCAGCAATTCAAGTCACTCAATTCCATTATCACCTGGTGTTAATCTACTGCATTTAATAACAACAGTTTAAACCTCAGATTAGTTTACATTAAGATATTAGCACTGCTTATAGAAAAGACCTGTCAACAGAACAGACCAGATTATAGTAATCTTGTGTTTTTCTAACATACATACATATCACTAAAGTTATTCTCTGAAAAGCCAAGACCTATTTGCTCATTACAATCATTTCCCTGAATAACATACATTCCCTTTCCCTCAAACTTCTCCAATCAGAAAAGCAACTGTGACATGGTACAGATTTATTCAGGATCAGAATTCCTTAAACTTCAAAAAAAACCAAGGAGTCCTTGTGGCACCGCAGAGACTAACAAATTTATTTGGGAATAAGCGTTTGTGGGCTAGAACCCACTTCTTCATCAGATGCATGGAGTGGAAAATACAGTAAGCAGATATAAATACACAGCACATGTTAGTCTCTAAGGTGCCACAAGGACACCTGGTTGTTTTTACTGATACAGACTAACACAGCTACCCCACTTAAACTTCAAAGAGTCATACTGTCAAAGGGGCCTTATCCTGGCCTGCATTTACATTACCAGTGTATGCACTTTTCTCCATGCAGGTGAAGTGGCCTGTGTGTGTAGATTTTTCTTGGAACAATGGAGGTTTGCACATGTAAGTTCTATCACCACTATGTGCATGTGACAATTCATGAAGCATAGGTGCAAATATTCAGATAAGTACTTAAATATGCAACATTGCACACAAACAAATTACAGCCAATTTTTTCCCCAGTCTCAAGATGAATCCAAAAGATTGTGGTTTTGATTTTAGTAAAATGACAAGTTAAACAGGAAATGTTGGTATATAAATGTATGTTCTTAAGAGATGTGCCTAGTGGAGCTAACAGGGACCCAACTAGTTGTGCTCTTGCCCTTGGAAAATGCCAGAATGACCAAACAGTCTGGAAAAATTTATTCCTCAAGATAAAACTTGTTCTCTAGATTGTAATGAAGGTTCTTCATTTTCAGTTTTTATTTTAAGATTTCCCAGGAATTTATCAGGGTTTATTACAAATATTTAAAAACAGATAAAACTCAGTACAAAAATTAACTGCGCAGTTTTCTGGGGAAATATCACTCTTGTTTCCTGTTTTTTTTTTATGCAACTTTCCAAAAAACCCTTATGTTCTGTTGATACAGTTTTGTTTTGTTTTTTTCAACTCATTTTAACAGGAAAAGGCATTAACTAACTTTAATTTGCTTTGAATGATAATAACTATTGTGCTATCATGTAAAGCCGGTAATGTGTATGTAGTAGGTATGAGATTGCCAACAACATGTACACCAGCGCTTGCGTCATTCCAGTACTTCTGACCCAGCTCCCCGCACCGGAAGGAGACACGGAGGCTCAGTACCCTGGTTTCCAAGCTGCCCTCTCTTCTTCTGGAGGGAGGAGCCAGGTCTGAGGAGTTCCAGCACTTACAAAATTCAAATTATATGTAAAAACAAAATAATGACTTTCGTAACACCTAGGAACTTTTCTGCAAAAGCAGGTAAAAACTGAAATTGAAGGGCCTCACTTTCAGTGTACAGGATGTTGAATAGTAACTGTATTGGTACAAGAGGGGAAACAATTAACATGAAAACAACAGGGAAGAAAAATGAATGGGATCTGTACTAGAATTTCTACCAAATCCAAAGGGGAAGAAATCCTTCCCTAGGCTGCAAAGTGATGGTGAAACTGCTCCCCAGTAGCTCCTACAACTTCATGCACTCTCCTCTAAGAGGAATGGTTGGGGTATCCATGGAGTCACACGTCCACCAGCCCCCATGTGCTGTGGCTCAGGAATTGCCAATAAAGTACAACCTGATGATGTGCAGATCCCTTGCACAGAGTTGTGTATTTTCCTTGTGCTCTCTCCCATCCCACCATGGAATTGCACCAATTCCCCTGGGAGCTAAGAGTGGGTGTTCAAAAGCACTGGCATGACTTTGCTCCCATTTAAGTTGATGGGAATCCAATGGGAGCCAAGCTAAGCCAATGCTGAACGATTTTGAAACCCCTACCCTGTGTAGGGGGAGACACAGAATTTGGCCCTTAACTTTTCAGTGCCTCAGTTTCTCAGTGTATACAACAGGAATAACAACAGTATTTTCCTACCTCACAGGGATATTTTGTGAAGCAAAATTCATTAATAGTTGCACTTGGAACACCTCAGATGGAAAGTGCTACAGAAATACAGAATATTGCGATATGACCATGGTTCTCAGCCATTTGCACGGTGAATTTTCAGTTAATCCAGTCACTTACAGCTTTGTGGTTTGGGGTTGTTTTAAGGTTATCTAGCAAATGCACACATTCTGGAGACCTTTTCAGCCTTTCCTGTTGTTAATCTCTCAACTTTGCTGTGAAGGGTTTTTTGTTTTAAACTGAGTTCAGCTCTAAGTGTTACACTAGCCACACAATTCTTCGAAAAAAATGCACACTGGAATCTTGAAATAATCCATCGTTCATTTGTCCCAACATACCTCATGCGATAATGGAGCCGGAGTGCTGTCTTGTCATCTATTTTGAAGACATGGTTTGGTGCATACCAGAGTTTTTTACTCTCCTCAAATAGAGCAAAGAGATTGTGGCACAATGGAGATACAGCTATTAAAAAGAAAAAAATAAATTAATGAATTCACAAACTGAAATCTGAACTGCACTTTCGACAGCTCGCAGGAGAGGGGGCATACTACTAAAACTGTTCAAAATTCTGTGATTTGGTTCTTAGGTTTGTTTTGCTAAAACCAAAACATGCCCTTTCCTTCAGTTGAAGGGCAGGAAAGCAAGTGATGTCACTGTCCCATCTGAGTTTACTAATCCACCACAGGGTTTTCCAACAAAACACTACAGTTGACTTGCCGTTTCTATGTTGTTTGTTTTTAATGAAACAAAATACAACAAAAACAGGTTACAGTGTCTTCATAGGGATGAAGCCATCTAATTTCTCTGTTTTGGGTTTCCTTGTCAATAAAAGAAGAGAGCACTATCTGGCAGCATATACATCACAGGGGCCCTGTACACCAGGAAGGCATCTCTACTTAGGACAGCACCAAAGCTTGTGCTTAAGTGTTTCCTGAATCAGGGCCAAATCCTGAGCTTCTCGCTCAGTTTTTACTGAATCCATTCTCAAATAAATGCTTTCTTAATTCCAAAAATATTGAGGAAAATAAATGCTGACTACGCCAACTGTACAATTATATACTGTGGGGCAGGATACTCGCTGCTCTCTCATGTAATCCAGCAGCACTGAAGGCATATTGATGATATATCACCATATCACTCATTTACAACAGAGACTAGCTTCAGAGCCTTACTGAAAGGAATTAAAACAAATAGGACTTTTTGACCTATAAATCAGGTATCTCCTATGGGCCTAGCTAGCATAAAAGAAGGTGGAAGGAGGTTCCCTAAGGAAAACCTTACTCCCTCAAACACACTTTGACGATTTTGCAACTCTAACTAGATGCAGTTAGAAATTAGACATCAGAAGTTACTGGCAATGGACAGTGTGCGTGTTAGAATAAATACACAGAGAGGCATTTGACA
Source organism: Eretmochelys imbricata (assembly GCF_965152235.1). NCBI lineage: Eukaryota > Metazoa > Chordata > Testudines > Cheloniidae > Eretmochelys > Eretmochelys imbricata. The sequence goes on along the minus strand of NC_135579.1, from coordinate 90,112,191 downwards.
GCTTTTAACCTATTAACATAAATAATAAATGGATTTAAGTATCTGCAGTAATTTATCATAAATGATTTTCATTAGCAGCCAACTTGAATATATATTTGATGAAGTTTGACCCTGAGATTTCCCTTACCCGCATCCTTAAGAAAGGGTAGAGTAACTGAGTGAAACAGAGGAGGAGGGCACTAGATGTCTCAACCCCAAAAATGGGGGGGTGGAACCTAACCTTTTTTTATTTTGAAGCTTCAGGGAAGTTGTATACAGACTTAGTCATAAATAAGAGCCTGATTAAAGGGCCTGAATCTCCCCTCATATCAAAGTATGTCAGAAATAACTCAGCTGAAGACAGTGGAGTGTAAAACTGGTGTAAGCAAAAAGATAATCGGGCCCTAGTTACATAGGTCGCATTTCATATAAGCACTTTAACATGGGCTTAAATTTCTTTGACTTCAACGGCTTACTCATCTGTTTCAGTATTTTGATGAGCTGAGACCATAGTGGAAGACACTGATACACTTTTTGTTGCAAATGTCTATATAACTTGAATTGTGCTTAATTCTAATCTCACTTTACAGTACACTAGTATTGTACACTCTAATGACCATACACATGATGAGAGTGGGAAAAACAAGTAACACGATGAGATAAGTATCAGGGAGAGTAGGGAATGGTTATTTTGTCAGTTAGCCCAACTGCCATCTTCTGAATCTATGTGCTTTGGTACTACAGAAAGTGTTTCTCAACAGGTTTTCCAACTGGTATGTTACACTGAAAATAGCCTTGTTTAACTGTGTAATAGGATACCTCTTGAAAGACAGCCTAATCCTGTTCAGGTTAAAGTCAATGATAAATGAAGTGTCAGTACTGGAGTGGAGGGTCATGGCTTTTTGCCATTCCTCTAGGATCCTTGGATTCTAGGTAGAGAACCAAGAGCTCTTCTGCAGAGGAAAGTCTCATTCTCCCTTCTCCCCATGAAATAATCAAAAAAGAATTCCACAAGAGGACCCTTAAAGTTTTCTAGCCCTGACCCTACCCCATGAGTATTTTTGCATGACCAGAGAGGGATGAATTTATTTATGATACATTTTGTCTTAGTAATTCAGAACATAGCTGAATACTGCAACACTCACAGCACTTCTGGGCAGCTTCAATGCACAGGTTTTCTGCTGTATATTCACCACCGGTGTACCGAATGGGAGGCTTCTCTTGCAAATAGAATAATATTTCCAATCCTTGCTCTTGAGCTTCTGTGGTCACTTCACTCTTTTTTGAGTTTCTCAGTTTTGCGCAGAAAGCCATGGCTTTGCAATCTTCTTTTACGTTTAGATACTGCATTCAGAGAGGAAACAAATTCACAGAAAAAACGTGATGACAAGTTTTCTATTTCACTCAAAGCTGAAGCCACATTCAGGTCTCAGGCTGGGGTGCTAAGATTGAAGTTTTTGTTCAGGCCCAACAAGTGAAAATTATTTCAGTAACCCTTCACTTAAGTAGGCTTCTGAATATAATTATGGTTTCTCAACCTTTTCAGTTTGGTGATCCCTTATTAAAATATAAGTAATAGTAAAGTAATGTATCAATGGCAACAATGCTCCTACCCCACATGTCCACCTACATTGAAGTTTTGTCCACCACAAAGTTATTCTGGAAATTTTATTTTCTTTGCTTTAGAATTGTAATAAAATTCCCAATGTCTTGCAACACCCCCATTCCCAATTACTTTTAGTAACACCAACCTGGGATCACAACCTACCAGCTAAAAAATAATATAGATTAATTTTTAGTCAATTTCTTTAAGGCATCTACCTTGCTTTTTCAGCTGAATATGTTAAAAGCAGCTAGAGCAACTAAATGTTTGTAACACACTTTTCTTAGACTCGATGTGCCATACTAAAATAAACACTTGCTTTTTCCGCCCCTCAAAATGTAACATTAGCACTAAACAGTTTTAATGCAATGTCCTTAAAATTGGAATGTGCTACATATGCATATGACAAAATCAGAAATAGCACCTTGCATTACGAACACTGTTTGGAAGGAAACCACAATAGTAGAGTTAGACTAGAGGAGGTTTTGGAATTAATTGAGAAACTTAACAGTAACAAGTCACCGGGACCAGATAGCATTCACCCAAGAGTTCTGAAAGAACTCAAATGTGAAATTGCGGAACTATTAACTATGGTTTGTAACCTGTCCTTTAAATCAGCTTCTGTACCCAATGACTGGAAGATAGCTAATGTAACGCCAATATTTGAAAAGGGCTCTAAAGGTGATCCCAGCAATTACAGACCGGTAAGGCTAACATCAGTACCAGGCAAATTAGTTGAAAAAATAGTAAAGAATAAAATTGTCAGACACATAGAAGAACATAAATTGTTGGGCAAAAGTCAACATGGTTTCTGTAAAGGGAGATCATGTCTTACTAATCTATTAGAGTTCTTTGAGGGGATCAATAAACATGTGGACAAGGGGGATCCAGTGGACATAGTGTACTTAGATTTCCAGAAAGCCTTTGACAAGGTCCCTCACCAAAGGCTCTTATGTAAATTAAGTTGTCATGGGATAAGAGGGAAGATCCTTTCATGGATGGAGAACTGGTTAAAAGACAGGGAACAAAGGGTAGGAATAAATGGTAAATTTTCAGAATGGAGAAGGGTAACTAGTGGTGTTCCCCAAGGGTCAGTCCTAGGACCAATCCTATTCAAAAATGATCTGGAGAAGGGGTAAACAGTGAGGTGGAAAAGTTTGCAGATGATACTAAACTGCTCCAGATAGTTAAGATCAAAGCAGATTGTGAAGAACTTCAAGAAGATCTCACAAAACTAAGTGATTGGGCAACAAAATGGCAAATGAAATTTAATGTGGATAAATGTGAAGTAATGCACATTGGAAAAAATAACCCCAACTATACATACAATATGATGGGGGCTAATTTAGCTACAACAAATCAGGAGAAAGATCTTGGAATCATCGTGGATAGTTCTCTGAAGACGTCCACGCAGTGTGCAGCGGCACTCAAAAAAGCAAACGGGATGTTAGGAATCGTTAAAAAAGGGATAGAGAATAAGCCGGAGAATATTTTATTGCCCTTCTATAAATCCATGGTACGCCCACATCTTGAATATTGCATACAGATGTGGTCCCCTCATCTCAAAAAAGATATACTGGCATTAGAAAAGGTTCAGAAAAGGGCAACTAAAATGATTAAGGGTTTGGAATGGGTCCCATATGAGGAGAGATTAAAGAGGCTAGGACTTTTCAGCTTGGAAAAGAGGAGACTAAGGGGGGATATGATAGAGGGTTATAAAATCATGTGTGGTGTGGAGAAAGTGAGTAAGAAAAAGTTATTTACTTGTTCCCATAATATAAGAACTAGGGGCCACCAAATGAAATTAATGGGCAGCAGGTTTAAAACAAATAAAAGGAAGTTCTTCACACAGTCAACCTGTGGAACTTCTTGCCTCAGGAGGTCGTGAAGGCTAGGATGACAACAGGGTTTAAAAGAGAACTGGATAAATTCATGGAGGTTAAAAGTCCATTAATGGCTATCAGCCAGGATGGGTAAGGAATAGTGTCCCTAGCCTCTGTTTGTCAGAGGGTGGAGAGGAACGACAGGAGAGAGATCACTGATCATTTACCTGTTAGGTTAGAATATCAGGATTGGAAGGTACCTCAGGAGGTCATCTAGTCCAACCCCCTGCTCAAAGCAGGACCAATCCCCAACTAAATCATCCCAGCCAGGGCTCAGTCAAGCCTGTCCTTAAAAATATCTAAGGAAGGAGATTCCACCACCTCCCTAGGTAACGCATTCCAGTGTTTCACTACCCTCCTAGTGAAAAAGTTTTTCCTAATATCCAACCTAAACCTCCCCCACTGCAACTTGAGACCATTACTCCTTGTTCTGTCACCAGCTACAACTGAGAACAGTCTAGATCCATCCTCTTTGGAACCCCCTTTCAGGTACTTGAAAGCAGCTAACAAATCCCCCCTCATTCTTCTCTTCTTCAGACTAAACAATCCCAGTTCCCTCAGCCTCTCCTCATAAGTCATGTGTTCCAGTCCCCTAATCATTTTTGTTGCCCTCTGCTGGACGCTTTCCAATTTTTCCACATCCTTCTTGTAGTGTGGGGCCCAAAACTGGACACAGTACTCCAGATGAAGCCTCACCAATGCCGAATAGAGGGGAACGATCAGGTCCCTCGATCTGCTGGCAATGCCCCTACGTATACAGCCCAAAATGCCATTGGCCTTCTTGGCAACAAGGGCACACTGTTGACTCATATCCAGCTTCTCATCCACTGTAACCCTTAGGTCCTTTTCTGCAGAACTACTGCCGAGCCATTCGGTCCCTAGTCTGTAGCGGTGCATGGGGTTCTTCCGTCCTAAGTGCAGGACTCTGCACTTGTCCTTGTTGAACCTCATCAGATTGGTTTTGGCCCAATCCTCTAATTTGTCTAGGGCCCTCTGTATCCTATCCCTACCCTCCAGCGTATCTACCTCTCCTCCCAGTTTAATGTCATCTGCAAACTTGCTGAGGGTGCAATCCACACCATCCTCCAGATCATTTATGAAGATATTGAACAAAATCGGACCCAGGACCAACCCTTGGGGCACTCCACTTGATACCGGCTGCCAACTAGACATGGAGCCATTGATCACTACCAGTTGAGCCTGACAATCTGGCCAGCTTTCTATCCACCTTATAGTCAATTCATCCAGCCCATACTTCTTTAACTTGCTGGCAAGAATACTGTGGGAGACCGTGTCAAAAGCTTTGCCAAAGTCAAGGAACAACATGTCCACTGCTTTCCCCTCATTCACAGAGCCAGTTATCTCGTCATAGAAGGCAATTAGATTAATCAGGCATGACTTGCCCTTGGTGAATCCATGCTGACTGTTCCTGATCACTTTCCTCTCCTCTAAGTGCTTCAGAATTGATTCCTTGAGGACCTGTTCCATGATTTTTCCAGGGACTGAGGTGAGGCTGACTGGCCTGTAGTTCCCTGGATCCTCCTTCTTCCCTTTTTTAAAGATGGGCACTACATTAGCCTTTTTCCAGTCATCCGGGACTTCCCCAGATCACCATGAGTTTTCAAAGGTAATGGCCAACGGCTCTGCAATCACATCTGCCAACTCCTTTAGCACTCTCGGATGCAGTGCATCCGGCCCCATGGACTTGTGCTCGTCCAGCTTTTCTAAATAGTCCCGAACCACTTCTTTCTCTACAGAGGGCTGGTCACCTCCTCCCCATGCTGTGCTGCCCAGTGCAGTAGTCTGGGAGCTGACCTTGTTCGTGAAGACAGAGGCAAGAAAAGCACTGAGTACATTAGCTTTTTCCACATCCTCTGTCACTAGGTTGCCTCCGTCATTCAGTAAGGGGCCCACACTTTCCTTGACTTTTTTCTTGTTGCTAACATACCTAACATACTCCGTCTGGGGCACCTGGCATTGGCCACTGTCGGTAAACAGGATACTGGGCTGGATGGACCTTTGGTCTGACCCAGTATGGCCATTCTTATGTTCTTATAACTGACAAAGAACCCAGGTTTTATTGTGGGGGGAGTTCTAAATGAAGTCTAATTCCATTACAAATGAAAGCCAAAAAATATAGCCTCCATAAGTATTTCATAAAAAAAACACACCTGCATTTATCTGAATGTCTGGTCTTCCAAAACAGTAGAATGGATTTTCTTCAAACTTTCCAGAAGCAATTCAACCCTGTCTGGGAACAAGGAGAAGAAATGTCAACTCAAAAGGGAGCTGTTTTGAGAAGTTTTATAAGCCACATAATATATGGACATTCAATCAACTGCATTAAGTGGGAATCTTTCCACTGACTTCAATGTGCTTTGCATCAGGCCTTTAGAATGAAAGTCCCATCTCAAATGTAACTACTGAAAAACAGCTAGGAGCATATCCAAGACATTTTGTGGACCTGGCGCTCCCATTCGAGCCCATGGGAGCTCTCGTTGCACTGACTAACCATTTACAAAACCAAAAACCAGGGGACACTGCCTCATCTCTTATTTATTATTTGTATTTTGGTAGCACCCAAAATGTTCTTGATGCTGTCCATTCTTCCTTTCTCTGAAGAGTCTAATATTCAAGCAGGATTTTCTCTTATGCTCCACCCTCCTTAGTGTATTTTTTAAGCCAGTCTCTTCTCTTTTTGATCTCTCCACAACAGATTTCAACTTTATACTTATCTCTCTTCTTCTGTCTCTATTATCACTTTTCCTTCTTTAGGGTGTTCGGATTTCACTTCTTCTTGCTTTTTTTTAACCTTTCCCTCCAATCATAACCCTTCTCTCTTCTTCTTTCAACCTAGTACTGACATGAAAAAAATTGCAAAGGTTTCCCCACCCATTTTTCTCCCATTCCTCAAAATCTGCCTTTTTTCTCTCCCCCTTACACTTTCAGTTCTTATCCTCTTCCCCAGTTTTCCCCATCTCCAGTCCCTACAGTTTTCCTCCCGCAGTTCTCCTTTCCTTTTCCTTCTTACCAAGTTATTCTCTTCAAGAAAAAAATCCTTCCCCAGTTCTCACTGGATTCCTATCACCCTTTCTTCCAGTTGGAATCTGTGATCCTCTCCCTCATTGTGAAGAGGTCTATAGATCATGGAGCTGTTCTTCAGAACACAATTCAGCTGTGCAGCACTTAAAACAGCAGAGAGGTGACTAATGTGTACTGAGAGAGAAGGGAAACCTGAATCATAGCAACCCCAGTGGGACAGGTGACTAAAGCCGGGATTCACAAGAGGGACACTGCTATGCTCAGCACTGCAGCACCTAACCTGTAGGCATCCTTGCTGCCTAGTAGAGTTCACAACCCCGAGTTAGGCATCCAGACTGCCTGTACAATGCATGGGAGAGTTAGGTGCCTGAGAAGGGGATTCACAAAAGCCAACATGCTGAGCAGGGAGCTGCCTAAAATAGCCAATAGAAAATGCAGAGGAGAAGGACTTTTAGATGCCTAGCTCCACCCGAGATTCACAATGATGAACCATCTCCTGGAGTTAGGTACTTAAAGCAGGTCAACACTTTTTCAAGAAACACCAAGGAAGCAGAGGTTCCCCCCTGTCCCATAACCTTTAGCCCAGTAGTTAGAAAACTTACCCAGGAGGTGGGAGACCCAGATTCAAACCTCCTCCCTGCTGGCTGGGGACCAGGGATTTGAACTTGGGTCTCCCACCTCTTGGGTGAGTACTCTCTAACCACTAGAGTATAAGGGGGGTCACCACCACACCACACCTCCTGCTCCCCCTCACTTGTGCAAGCTTTGATGGAAGGGGACATTAGACATGTTCTGAGACTATGTACTGGATCAGGCCCAGCAGTGAAGACAGGTGTTCCCCCACCTAATCTGCCACTCCCATGATTAAGATGTCAAGCTCCTGGACAGTAACAGGACTTAGGCAGATGCATAAATGTACAGTTGCTGAAATTTAGGCATCTTGGGGACTTTAACAGCAGAAACTTAGATGCCTAGTGAATTTATGGACTTACAGGGTTAGGTGGCAACTGAGCAGGGGCTTTGTGAATGCCAGTGGTGCCTAAATGCTGGATCTAGACACCTAAATTCCCCTTGTGAATCCCACCCTAAACGCCTCAGACTTTGCCAGCCAGAACTCCTGGGACTGTCCCTGTAAACTGGGATGTCCAGTCAATCTTGGCACAAGGCATGTAGGACTGGAACACTAAGGTAGATACAATTTCTGGCAAGCAAAAATAAAAATGGCAAATCCTCAAGTGGACTGTGCAAAATACAGGAAATTACTCAAGTGAGTGAACATCAAATGCAGGGATTATATTTATTTCTGAGGAATTTCATTCAGCAAGGAACTGAGCCAATGATTTATGTGGCCTGAATCAGTAGGGTTGCTCTGAATTGAAGGAGAACTTGTTTCATTTATAAGAATTATATAAGCAACAGTGTGGTCGCATGTATTTCCCCGGCTATTCTTCCCTGTGGCAATCTCCAAAGGCAACATCAGCGTTTTGGGGATGGCCTACAGAATAACTCCCATCCTCAAGGTAACAGACTTCTGTTCACCATATCACACCACTATCCATGGTGCGGGCCATGAGCAGATCCTTCCACTTGTGTCCGGCATTTCCTCTAAACACACACTTGAGCTAAAAGATCATTCTTTTTGCTGCAGCAGTATTAGAGCTCAAACCTATACCTATACCAATCCACAGACTTTAATGTAGCTTGGTATCCCTTACAGCTTAGTTCTGACACACACCTGAGCATGTCGGACATTCTATCTAGTAAAAAGTAAAGGAGTACTTGTGGCACCTTAGAGACTAACCAATTTATTTGAGCATGAGCTTTCGTGAGCCACAGCTCACTTCATCAGATGCATACCGTGGAAACTGCAGCAGACTTTATATATACACAGAGAATATGAAACAATACCTCCTCCCACCCCACTGTCCTGCTGGTAATAGCTTATCTAAAGTAATCGTCAGGTTACGCCATTTCCAGCACAAATCCAGGTTTTCTCACCCTCCACCCCCCCACACAAATTCACTCTCCTGCTGGTGATAGCCCATCCAAAGTGACAACTCTTTACACAATGTGCATGATAATGAAGTTAGGCCATTTCCTGCACAAATCCAGGTTCTCTCACTCCCTCACCCCCCTCCAAAAACCACCCCCATACACACACAAACTCACTCTCCTGCTGGTAATAGCTCATCCAAACTGACCACTCTCCAAGTTTAAATCCAAGTTAAACCAGAACATCTGGGGGGGGGGGTAGGAAAAAACAAGAGGAAATAGGCTACCTTGCATAATGACTTAGCCACTCCCAGTCTCTATTTAAGCCTAAATTAATAGTATCCAATTTGCAAATGAATTCCAATTCAGCAGTTTCTCGCTGGAGTCTGGATTTGAAGTTTTTTTGTTTTAAGATAGCGACCTTCATGTCTGTGATTGCGTGACCAGAGAGATTGAAGTGTTCTCCGACTGGTTTATGAATGTTATAATTCTTGACATCTGATTTGTGTCCATTTATTCTTTTACGTAGAGACTGTCCAGTTTGACCAATGTACATGGCAGAGGGGCATTGCTGGCACATGATGGCATAAATCACATCGGTGGATGTGCAGGTCCACCACCAGATCTTCCCTTTGTGTTTGGAAGTGGCTAGCAAATTTTGAATACTACCAAACATAAATATACAAAATGGCAATGTAGCAGACGTTAGCAAGTAAATCACACGCACTTTCCATTCACAAACCTTGTTAATTCCTAATTAGAGTTTCCAGACACATCCCTGACTAATAACAAGGTTTTGAGAAGGGAAAATAAAGGAGAAGATTACTAGGATATGCAAAGAAGCCAATAATTATTTCTGCACAGAAAGATAGAATTTAAATGCAAGGATTTTAATATGGCAACTTACCCAATGATAAAGACACCCTTTATGATAAGAGTCCTTCATAACCAGAACATACTCTATTTTAATATGTTTGTGAAGCCATAAAATTAAAAATTCTGACAAGCACATATATAATCAAGCATAAAAATTATACCGCAGCTTTAAAATGTGAAAGGAAAATAAAAAGCCTACCCTGGCTTCTTGTAAATCTCATAATAAGTCAGAGCTATTGCTTTTCAACACACTGCTCTTTTGCTACACTTAACTCATAACTCGTTTCCAATTATAGTAACAATTCCAGGAATACCAAAGAACAGTAAGTGCTCTTTCATTTACAATAAATTTCTGGGGACAATCCATGTCTGCTCAATAACTTAGCATTTATTACATAGTCTTCTTGATATTATTGCATTCAGTACCAAAATTCAATGTCTTGAAAGAAAAATGGAATAAAATCACTTAAAATCCACACTCTACATTTCAAGCTTCTTTCGTACGCCTTCATTAAGAATATTGATGGTCATTGCTATAACAATTGTGTTATGTACACCAATACAATGAAAGAATTAAAACACTTTTGGGGTACATTTCAGATTAACTAAATGCCTCCCCACCACATGAAAGATAAAGATGCCAGCCCTAACAGACAGTGCTGGATCACCGGGGGTAGGGCTGGAGGTCCAATGCTTTCTCCAGCCAACAGCACACATGTTTTGTTAAGAGTAGCTGCTACTGGCAATCATAGTCCTAGGACTGGCTAGTAGCCAGCCCAGTAATGATGACTCTATATGCTGGTAGTGGCAGCCCTTTTCTACTCCACCTCCTGCTACCTTACAGCTGTGTACATGTGACTGTTCCAGTACACCACAATTGGTAGAGTTCTGATTCGGTGAAGACCAAGGTTTAGCTGCCGCTACTCCATCTCACTTTCACTATAGGATGCTACAGTCTTGACGGAGGAAGAACTTTCACTATAACCCTTTGACTGGAGGAGGGGATTCTGTGCCAAAAATTAAAAATTCTGCACCAAAAAAATAAAAATTCTGTGCACAATATTTTAAAATTCTGCAAAATTATGCAAATTTTATCTGTCAAATAAATATGGAAGCTCCAGGCTGGCAGGCCACTGGCTGCACAGAGGTAGGAGATCACTGTGTAGCTCCTCCCAGGACATGGACTCAGCAGTGAGGCTGCACCCAACCCTGACACAGTGCAAGGACAGGCCTGCCCCAGAAACACCCCAGGGCCCAGCCCCTCTGTGCCAGGTGCACCAGGTGTGGACAGGCAGGCTCAGCACAGCAGGATCTGAGTGTGGAGGGGCTTAGTGTGGGTGGATCCACGTGTGGGTTGAGAGGGTTAGGTGTGGGGGGGATCTGGATGCACGGGGGCTTGTTGGGGGGTTCTGGGTGCAACAGTAATGGGATTCTGCACCAGAGTCCAGGTGAAGGTGGTTGGGGCTCAGTGGGGGGTGGTCTGGGTGTGGGGGGAGTTAGAGCTCGGCAGGGGATTGGAGTGAGGATCTGGGTGTGGATGGCTCGTCGGGATGGTCCAGGTGCCGAGGGAGTGGGGCTCATCAAGGGAAGGAGGGTTCTGAGTGCAGGGAGGCGAGGTGAGGTGAAAGGGTCTGGGTATGAGGGGGTCTGAACGCATGGGGGTTGAGAGGATGGGTGAAGCAATGGATGTAAGAAGTGGGGGTGGGGGAGGAGTTTGCAGAGCTTCTTCCAGCTGGGGGAGAAAACTGGGGATGGGTCTGACCTGGCCGCAGATGCCATGCAAGGAAAGAGGAAGTCCTGTCCTCCCCAGTCCAGCTAGGACTAGTAGCTGAGCCTGGTGCAAGGTAGGAGCCACCAGCTGGATCTTCCCCAGCCCTGCCTCCTTCCCCACAGTGATTTACCTCTCTGCTGGCTGTCCTGGGCACCTGAAACATACTGCTGAAAGGGTTCACATGACCACTCTTGTGGCTTCTCTTTGCTTCCCCGTCAGACAGCCATTCTTCTGCGGGGAAGCAAAGAAATCTGGGGAGGACATAAACTCTGTGCATGCCCAGTGGTGCAGAATTCCCCCAGGAGTATAGAACTATCATAGACCAGGACCCCATTGTGCTAGGTGCTGTACAAACAAAACAAAAAGACAGCTCCTGCCCCAAAGAGCTTACAGTTTAAGTTTCTGTACAATAATAATTGTGTACAGAAATGTGCATATATACTATGTACCTGCAACTTTCAGATTCTAGATCTAATGGCATAAACAGATCTGGGACCCACAGCAAGTGTATTATGATGCACTTGTCATCTCTAGACTGGATTACTGCTGAGGTGGCCCCTGAAAGGTTCCTCTGAAGCTGCAGCTAGTGCAGCATGCAGAGGCCCACCGTCTAAACAGTGTACACTAAGAAGAAATCACACACATAGTGTCAGTCTTACTCTAGGTCTACTCTAAAGTCCTCCTCTCAAACTTTAAAACTATGGCCCAGCTATCTTAAAGATTGCCTCACTCTGCTCCCCACAACATCTGCTATGCTTAGTGACTATAATGCTACCGGACATTTATGATGTTCAGTGATAGGGTATTTCCAATGACAAGTCGGCAGTTAACAGAACAATCATGTTTATGGAGACAGGCTGACAAACCGGCAGCTGCTAAAGAGTCTCAAAGATTAAATGGGGCATAGCCACCACAAATAGTGGTTTTGCCAAGGTGTGCTTGTAATGAACCGAGGACCCCCTACTGGTGTGTTTTTTTTAAATTATACCCATTGTTTGGAGCCATTACTCAATCCATGAGTTCTACTTGCTTCACTTTTCATAGCCTGTCTGAACTAGAACTGGGCTTAAGCAACCAAAATTCAGCCCAAGGTCCAACCTTTTAGGCAGTTTTGATCTAATGGGTAGATTAATCTCATTATAAATAACAGAAGACAGCCACAATGTGTAGATGTAAATTTCCCAAACATTTTGAGAGTTTTGTGTTTTTTAAATATTACCCTCTTGAAGGCTTCACAATTTTATATTAAGATTTCTTCTATGGTATTCCTACAATCTGTTAAAATATTTATCAAAGTCTGAAATAAAACCTACCATATTAAAAACCTAAAGCTAAGAAACCACCCAAAAGTAAGATTTGACCAACAACAACAAAAGTCATAATCCTTGCTACCAGCAGCACATGCAGAAGGAGTGTGTATGGGCATGGTGGTAAGCCTTGGGATTTTTTCAAAATGGGACCCTAACCGTTAAAAAAGCATAGACTTTCAAACAGACCCACTAATGCTCGCTGGAAAACTCCAACAAACATTCCATTTAGAATCAAACTGGCTATGTCAATTTTGTCTGTACTTCTGATTTCTAACTTTTTATTACTACAAATACTTGTATGAAAATTTTCAGAGTAGCAGCTGTGTTAGTCTGTATCCGCAAAAAGAAAAGGAGGACTTTTGGCAACTGAGAGACTAACAAATTTAAGGTGCCACAAATCCTCCTTTTCTTTTTGTATGAAAATTGTTTCTCAAGAGTTCATTGGCTCGTGCTGGCTATTTTGTCCCTATCTGAAAAATCTTACTTCTTTCTGTGGCTTAATAATCATTTTCAACCACCAGCCCTTTGTCAAGTCAAAATAGTAGATAATGGGCTATCTTCTACTCTGCTACAGTTACATATGTGTAAACCATATGTGAATGGATTCCACAGGAGTAACAGAGGAGAATCTGACCACTTGGCTACAGGTGTGGAATAAGAATGAGAAGCAAAAGTATTCTGAAAAACAGAAGTCATGTCTTTGTGCAGCAATACAGTACGAGGAAAAGAGATACAGAAAACATAACTATTTATGTAATATTTTTGAGCAGAATGTTGTTTGAGAACTTTTCATGAAAGGTGACAAAGTAGAACTAGTCAGAAAATGGGTTTTCCTGCCAAAAGTTTAACCTTTTTGTTAAAAAACAATTTTTATTTTTATTTTTTTTTACAAGAAGTCAAATTTTTCCATGGAAAGACAATACTTGTGGAAAACTATTTAATCAAAAACTGAAGTTTCCTTCGAAAAGCACTTTTGATGGAAAATTTTCAACAAGTCCTACAATCTGATCACTCAGTTCTAGCCTAATGTGTAGCCACACATTACATTTTGGGTTATCTTGAAGAATTTTAATGACAATATTCTTATTACCACATGAATTCTATGAAATTTAAATATGTTCAAAATTCTTACGGAATTTACTATTTTCTGCAACTGTGCTGCTTGCTCCTTAATTAGAAATAGCAAGCAGCATAGAATTACTCCAAAAAAGGTTAATCTAAATATTTACCCATTACTCTGTTTAAAAAAACAAACAAACTTAAGTTGGTCTACATGAGCAGGTTGCACCAGTTTAACCACATCTGTTTAGTTCACTGATGCAACTTTTCTCATACAGACAAGGCCCTAGTGAAATTAGTACATCCAAGAAGTAGAGGAACAAAAGAAAGGGATTCTAAATGCCAGACTTTTAAAAACGTCTTTGTTCGTGGTTTTTGAACTTTATTGGATTTTTGCTCTAGTAAGGTTCTGAGGGTCTTTATTTAAACTCTAATGCTTAATGAACATGATCTATTGGTTAAAGATTTAACCCTTCCACATCTTCAATTGAGTTGTGAGATCTCCCACCAAGACGTCCATCAGCAAAACCAGGGAAGATCAGACTTGACATTCCTTATATTTCTAAGGCAAAAAACAAAAACACCCACGCCTTACCTGCTGGTTTATGTTTTTATTTTTTAAAAAGCTTTTCAAGCCTTCTATATACAAAAAGGGCATAACACCAATGTTTTTAAAATTCTTTGCAGATCTCTCCTTGAACCAGAAACAAGAAGCCAGTGGATTTATTAAAAGAAATGGAGTTGGAAATTAATGGAAAGCTTAGGCCTTGTCTACACTACAGACTTCTGTTGGCATAGATATGTTGATCAGGAGTGTGAGGTGATGTGATCCCTGACCAATACAGCTGTCTCAGCAGAAGCCCCTAGTGTAGGTTCAGTTAATACCAGCAAAATTGCACTTTACCGGTATGGCTGGTTTTGCTTGGGAGATGATGGAATATGCTATACTTACAAAAGCACAGTTCTGTCAACATAAATTGCATCCACACTAGGAGTTCTGCCAGTATAATATACTGGTATTCCAAGTCCAATAAAGAGCTAGCCTACCCAAAGAGGGGTGCCACCCACTGCCCATATGCCCACTGATCACCTCCTCACACCCCCCTCCGCTCGCCTCCTGTGTCCCTCCTCACTCCCCCACTCGCCTCCTCACTCCCCCATTCACAGCCATACCCCTCTGCCTGCCTTGTCACCCTGCTGCTGGCTCACTGCTCCCCTCCTTACTCCTCCGCTAGGGCCCTCCCTGACACTAGCCTCATCATCCTCCCCAGCCCCCCATCTGCCCACCTCCTCACTCCCCCTATTACAACACAGAATACAAAGTATACAGTATTCACTTTATATTCTTTTTTATTACAAATATTTGCACTATAAAAATGATAAACAAAAGAAATAGTATTTTTCAATTCACCTCATACAAGTACTGTAGTGCAATCTCTTTATTGTGAAAGTGTAACTTACAAATGTAGATTTTTTGTATGTTACATAACCGCACTCAAAAACAAAACAATGTAAAACTTTAGTGCCTACAAGTCCATTCAGTCCTACTTCTTGTTCAGCTAATCGCTAAGACAAACAAGTTTGTTTACATTTATGGGAGACTCTGCTGCCTGATTCTTATTTACTGTGTCACCTGGAAGTGAGAACAAGCATTTACATGGCACTTTTGTAGCCAGCATTGCAAGGTATTTACGTGCCAGATATGCTAAACATTCGTACACCCCTTCATGCTTCAGACACCATTCCAGAGGACTTGCTTCCATGCTGATGATGCTCGTTAAAAAAAAATACATTAATTAAATTTGTGATTGAACTCCGTGGGGGAGAATTGTATGTTTCCTGTTCTGTTTTACCTGCATTCTGCCATATATTTCATGTTATAGCAGTCTCAGATGATGACCCAGTACATGTTCGTTTTAAGAACACTTTCACAGCAGATTTGATAAAATACAAAGAAGGCACCAATGAGATTTCTAAAGATAGCTATATCACTCAACCCAAGGTTTAAGAATCTGAAGTGCTGTTCAAAATCTGAGAGGGACGAGGTGTGGAGCATGCTTTCAGAAGTCTTAAAAGCGCAACACTCTGATGTGGAAACTACAGAACCCGAACCACCAAAAAAGAAAATCAACCTTCTGCTGGTGGCATCTGATGGTTCACTCTGCTTTGGATCGTTATCAAGCAGAACCCGTCTTCAGCATGGACGTACGCATTCTGGAATGGTGGCTGAAGTATAAAGGGACATATGAATCTTTAGCGCATCTGGCACGTAAATATCTTGTGGCGCTGGCTAAAACAGTGCCATGAGAATGCCTGTTCTCACTTTCAGGTGACACTGTAAATAAGAAGTGGGCAAAATTATCTCCTGCAAATTGTAACCAAACTTGTTTGTCTGCGTGATTGGCTGAAGTAGGACTGAGTGGACATGTAGGCGCTAAAGTTTTAAATTGTTTTATTTTTGAATGCAGTTATTTTTTATACATAATTCTACATTTTTAAGTTCAATTTTCATGATAAAAAGATTGCACAATTTATTTTGTTTTTTTACAGTGCAAATATTTGTAATCAAAAATAAAATATAAAGTGAGCACTTTTCAGAGTAACAGCCGTGTTAGTCTGTATTCGCAAAAAGAAAAGGAGTACTTGTGGCACCTTAGAGACTAACCAATTTATTTGAGCATGAGCTTTCGTGAGCTACAGCTCACTTCATCGGATGCACGTGAGCACTGTACACTTTGTATTCTCTGTTGTAATTGAAATCAACATATTTGAAAATGCAGAAAACATCCAAAAATATTTAAATAAATGGTATTCTATTATTGTTTAATCGTGCGATTAATTTGTTGAAATCACTTGACAGCCCTACTTCTATTGGTCCAACTTTTGTTGTATAAAAGACAAGCTTTCAAGCTACACAGAGCTGTTCTTCAGGTCAGGGATATTTGATTGTCATAGAAAATATACATTGGATTCAGAGTTTGTGAACCATGCCATGAATTTGTAGACTAACTTATAACAAGGGAGGCAAAGAAGCTAACTTTTAGCACAACTTCCCCTAAGTAATTACAGTGTTAGGCACTGTACATTCAAAGCAGGTCAAGGAGTCCTACTTATTACACTCTACCTTTTTCTCAGTTTTTTAAAAATAATCTAATAGAGAACTCATTACAATCAACTGCTATAGGGAAGCTCACTAAAGTCCCAAACTAATACAATGCAACTCAATGGACTTTCACAACACTAAATGAATTCCACTGTACTAATCCTATGGGCTATATATGAATATACCCAAAACAGCCTAAGATCACAAAGACCTTAACTAAACAAGGGACATTCTTTTCAAAAACAAAAACCCATGGTATTCAGATCATATCCACATCTAAGAGTCCATAGATTTGCTCTTGAGGTTATAGAAAAGAGAAAAGCATTGGTTCAGGGTCTCTCTCCTCCAGACTGTCCAACTCCTTTTCTGACCCTTAGCAGGGCACTGTGTCACGGTCCAAGCTTCCATGTCTCAAGCTCATTATTAGCTTTGCTGGCCTGCCAGATACAGTAATTGAATAATTTGAAATCTCCTGCTGTTTGACTCAGCCATGGGACAATTCATATTTGTACATGGGGGGTGGGAGGGATATTTCTTTCCAACAACATTCGCAAAACAGCATTATAAGTATATTAATGTTGCAAAGTCACACACCCAAAGGTTAGGAAATGGCAGCAGTAAGGCTGCCTGTGTCTGTGTAACTCAGCCCTCTTGTGTGTATGCCTTATGATACAGTCTTTAATTATATAATCATATTGTATTTTCCCCCAGGACTCCTGCCTCATTTAGTGCCAGGATGGACTGTGCTCTTTGAATGAGCATAGGGTGCCCAGATTAAACAGACAAAATATCAGGACACATGGGGGAACCAAAAAAAAACCAACAACAACAACAACAAAAACATGCCAGAGCGGCCAAAGCCGCAATATCGGGACAAATGGCGTCCTGACCATGCATCGGTCGGGACGCTGGACAAAGAACTAAATATCGTGACAGTTCCGATTTTATCAGGATGTCTGGTCACCCTAAATGAGCAGCTATTCAATAGTATGTTTTATATTCATTGTGCAATATGCCCTCATGCCTTATTTCCTGCATACTATTCAAACCCTGCTCTGCATACATAATCATAATTTCCTCTGGGCCTTTCTATGGCACTTAATTGGAGAAACAGCTGACCCATGTTTGCTGAAATTTTCTAAAACAAATCAGCCTAAGGCAGACACCCTGGAAAATTTCAGCCCAAACTGTTAAAGTCTGGCAAAGTTCTAAGCAACTGAAAACAGGATTTTACAATGGGATATGTCTGGCAGCCTTAACTACAGGCAATGCTACCTGCACTGCATATGAGCAAACAGACACATTTCCAGTTTTAACAACCTAATCCTGCAAGAAGGATTTGCTCATATGGAGTCTGAGTTCAGTGGGACCCCATGCAGGCATGATGACCTGCACTGATTGACTGGGGCCATATTCAATATTATATGGGCTCAGTTTCCTTGAGTGAACTGAGTGATGTCCACTTCCTATCCCTTTTCAGATGATTTCAACAGCTTCTTTGAACCTAGTTAGATGTCATCTTTTTATGAAGATCTTTTCCTAGCTTACTTGGACATCCAAGTAAAGGTCGCTTTCTTTTGTTTAACTGTCCTATCTGTATCTAGCATTCTCCTCACAGACACACCCCTCTACCTCACACTAGGCATATTTTCTGTCTTTCCTAGCTGAAATTCTTTAGATGCTAACGAGGCTTCCATTGCCTTAAAGAGACCATATCTGAATCTGTCTTCCTTACCCACACTTTCCAATCTATCGGTAATTTCAAATGACATCATACAATTCCTGGGCAGATACTATCCAATTCATCATATTCTCATAAAGTGTTCAGTCAATATTGAGCACTTTCCCATGTTGAGGCAGTTTAAGAGAACCACTATGACATAACTGAAATCTGCACTTTAGTACTAGTCTCCTTAGATGCAAATAGGCATAAATATTTAAATACCAAGATGATAGACACCTTAGAAATACCAGAGACATTTGTACACTTGTATACTCATCATGAAGCCAATGCACCAAACACTAGCCTATAGCCTTAAAGGCAAGGAGACCAGGGGCCAGCCTGTTTAAATGATCAGACCTAGCTGGAGACAAAACAGGTGTGATCCCTGTTAAGGGCGGAGCCAGCTCAGTGGGAGATTTGCA
The DNA here is from genome assembly GCF_965152235.1 of Eretmochelys imbricata. Classification (NCBI taxonomy): domain Eukaryota; kingdom Metazoa; phylum Chordata; order Testudines; family Cheloniidae; genus Eretmochelys; species Eretmochelys imbricata. The sequence goes on along the minus strand of NC_135579.1, from coordinate 90,093,428 downwards.
GGAGGGAGGGTGGCTCTTGTGACTAGTCCTGGAGCAGAGAGAGGTACAGAGTGAAGGGCCTCTGGGCCCCTGCCTTTGTGTAGATCAGGGGACTAGTTTTGTTTTGTGTTACTTTGTATGGGGTTTTCGTCTGAACTGTGCCCCGAGGGAATAAACTGTGCCCCAAGGGAAGGGCTTGGGAGAGACCTGGGCATAGCATCATGTCAGTGAAAAGAATTAAACCCAGCCTTTCACAAGTCAAACATTTTAAACAGAGTTTACTTTGACGAGGCTTTCTTGCGGCAACTAATGGAAGTTACTAGATCGCAGGCCCTGGTTCTCATGGGAGACTTCAATCACCCTGATATCTGCTGGGAGAGCAATACAGCGGCGCACAGACAATCGAAAGAAGTTTTTGGAAAGTGTAGGGGACAATTTCCTGGTGCAAGTGTGGAGGAACCAACTAGGGGCAGAGCTCTTCTTGACCTGCTGCTCACAAACTGGGAAGAATTAGTAGGGGAAGCAAAAGTGGATGGGTATCTGGGAGGCAGTGACCATGAGAGTTCAGGATCCTGACACAAGGAAGAAAGGAGAGCAGCAGAATATAGACCCTGGACTTCAGAAAAGCAGACTTTGACTCCCTCAGGGAACTGATGGGCAGGATCCCCTGGGAGAACAACATGAGGCGGAAAGGCATCCAGGAGAGCTGGCTGTATTTTAAAGAATTCTTATTGAGGTTACAGGAACAAACCATCCCAATGTGTAGAAAGAACAGTAAATATGGCAGGCGATCAGCTTGGCTTAACAGTGAAATCCTTGCTGATCTTAAACACAAAAAAGAAGCTTACAAGAAGGGGAAGATTGGACAAATGACCAGGGAGGAGTATAAAAATATTGCTCAGGCATGCAGGAGTGAAAGCAGGAACGCCAAATCACACTTGGAGTTGCAGCTAGCAAGAGATGTTAAGAGTAACAAGAAGGGTTTCTTCAGGTATGTTAAAAACAAGAAGAAAGTCAAGGAAAGTGTGGGCCCCTTACTGAATGAGGGAGGCAATATAGTGACAGAGGATGTGGACAGTGCTTTTTTTGCCTCTGTCTTCACGAACAAGGTCAGCTCCCAGACTACTGGACTGGGCAGCACAGCATGGGGAGGAGGTGACCAGCCCTCTGTAGAGAAAGAAGTGGTTCGGGACTATTTAGAAAAGCTGGACGAGCACAGGTCCATGGAGCACAAGTCCAGCCTCACCTCAGTCCCTGGAAAAATCATGGAACAGGTCCTCAAGGAATCAATTCTGAAGCACTTAGAGGAGAGGAAAGTGATCAGGAACAGTCAGCATGGATTCACCAAGGGCAAGTCATGCCTGATTAATCTAATTGCCTTCTATGACGAGATAACTGGCTCTGTGAATGAGGGGAAAGCAGTGGACATGTTGTTCCTTGACTTTAGCAAAGCTTTTGACACGGTCTCCCACAGTATTCTTGCCAGCAAGTTAAAGAAGTATGGGCTGGATGAATGGACTATAAGGTGGATAGAAAGCTGGCTAAATTGTCGGGCTCAACTGGTAGTGACCAATGGCTCCAAGTCTAGTTGGCAGCCAGTATCAAGCGGAGTGCCTCAAGGGTCGGTCCTGGGGCTGGTTTTGTTCAATATCTTCATTAATGATCTGGAGGATGGCGTGGACTGCACCCTCAGCAAGTTTGCAGATTACACTAAACTTGGAGGACTGGTAGATACGCTGGAGAGTAGGATAGGATACAGAGGGACCTAGATAAGTTAGAGGATTGGGCCAAAAGCAATCTGATGAGGTTCAACAAGGACAAGTGCAGAGTCCTGCACTTAGGAAGGAAGAATCCCATGCACCGTTACAGACTAGGGACCGAATGGCTCGGCAGCAGTTCTGCAGAAGAGGACCTAAGGGTTACAGTGGATGAGAAGCTGGATATGAGTCAACAGTGTGCCCTTGTTGCCAAGACGGCTAACGGCATTTTGGGCTGTATAAGTAGGGACATTGCCAGCAGATCAAGGGACGTGATCATTCCCCTCTATTCGGCATTGGTGAGGCCTCATCTGGAGTACTGTGTCCAGTTTTGGGCCCCACACTACAAGAAGGATGTGGAAAAATTGGAAAGCGTCCAGCGGAGGGCAACAAAAATGATTAGGGGACTGGAACACATGACTTATGAGGAGAGGCTGAGGGAACTGGGATTGTTTAGTCTGAAGAAGAGAAGAATGAGGGGGGATTTGATAGCTGCTTTCAACTACCTGAAAGGGGGTTCCAAAGTGGATGGATCTAGACTGTTCTCAGTGGTACCAGATGACAGAACAAGGAGTAATGGTCTCAAGTTACAGTGGGGGAGGTTTAGATTGGATATTAGGAAAAACTTTTTCACTGGGAGGGTAGTGAAGCACTGGTATGCGTTACCTAGGGAGGTGGTGGAATCTCCTTCCTTTGAGGTTTTTAAGGTCAGGCTTGACAGAGCCCTGGCTGGGATGATTTAGTTGGGGATTGGTCCTGCTTTGAGCAGGGGGTTGGACTAGATGACCTCCTGAGGTCCCTTCCAACCCTGATATTCTATGATTCTATAATTATACTGTACAGGCTGGATGCTAATAAGACTGAAGGGGGATTCCAGGCTAAAAAGATTTGCAAGAAGTTTTTAGCTTGCATGGGATGGAGTGTATGGTTAATTTGCCCTTAACTTTTAATCTCTTTCTTCTTTTATTTTCTCTGCCCTTCCCTTCAGCCTATGTCACCTTTCTCTTCCTACTCTTCTCCTTTCTCACTGTGTTTTTTCACCTTACACATGAGTTATGGAACGACAGTGGCAATGAGCCATATCACTTTCCCAGCAATGAAGCAGCTCTTTAGGAAACCCAGCCTCTTCCTGGTGGCGGACTGCTGATTTAAGGGGCTTCCTCGAGTTTGGTTCAGAAGCAGAGAAGGTGACAGCAGTATAAGTGTTCATCTCAACAATAGAGGTCATCAAGAAGTAGGGAAATTATTCATTGTGGCACACATATCAAAATCCATGCTGTATTGGACAGTTATCTGAGAAAGGCCCCTGTGGGAGCATTGGCTAAAGTATGGTATAGTATCTGTAAAAGAAGCAGAGAACTGGAGGGGGGCAGGTGGGAATTAGAGATTGCTATGAAAACAGATCTATTAAAATCTATTCTCAAACCCCAGAAAAGAAACACTACAGGACATGACTGGTTTCTTTTTCATGTGTTTGGAATATTAAAAGGTTGACTTTGGGACTAATCCAACTACCATTAAACTTAAGAAAAAAGACTTCCACTGACTTCTATGGGAGTCGTAGTAGCCCCTTAATATCTAAAGTCTGAAGTGTCTAGACTCTCTGAAACTGCAAGCTGAAATACCAGCAGCATTGGCTCGCACTTTTTCCCCTTCTGAAGTAGATAAGATTGCATGAAATTCATTGTATGGTGCACATACTTGCCATCTCTCCCAATTTGGTGCCCCAGCAATGAGCTATGGTAGAGCTATGGTAAAGTTTCAGAGTCTTCTTCTCCCCTCCTCCAGGAAACAACTAGTATTCAAGCTACTTTGCTTCCTACAAAGTAGCCAGAGCTCTGGGGATTGTGTTGCATCAGTGAGACTTGGTGGGCTGGAGGTCTCAAAAAGCAAGAATAATCAGTGCTTATATCCCTATCCCTCCTGGGCACCTGAATGCCTAGCGTGAACACCCTCTCTTCCTCCAAGCTCTTCCTCAAAACACAACTGTTCAGGGATGACAGTTAGCCTTAGCCCACCCACCTCTACCCTGCATTGGGCTGTCAACTAATTTCATTTACTGAGTAGAAAGTGTGTGTACGAGGGGGAATATTATAATTCCAAGTTTTGTCTGTAACCTTTAAATTGCACTGCTTTTTATTGCTCCCTCTCCTCTTCCTTTGTATGTTTATTTACGTTGCAAACTTTCCAGGGCAGGGATCTGTTTGTATTCTCTCTCTGTAAAGCACCTCCAATGCCCTTAGCACTGTACTGTACAAATAGTAGCCCTCTTCCCACTCACTGTTATGGTACTGGGTACATATCAGCCAAAGTACTGTGAGAAACAAAGCTCTCCTCAACTCGGATACCTCTAACAAGGGGAATCCCAAGTGTTAGTCTTTTAAAAAAATAGATATTGGTATTTTAGGAAAAGTTGGATTTACTATTTGAAATGTGGTAATAGCATGAGACCCCAACCAAGAACAGGACTCCATAACAGTGACAGAGCCTGCCCCAAAGAACTTAGCATTTAAAAAGACAAGATAGTAGTTCAAAAAGGCAGAAAAATAGTATCGGCGTCCTCATTTTATTAATGGGTAACTGAGGCACAGAGATTAAGTGATTTATCCAAGGTCACAGGAAAACTGACAGAACTGAGAACTGAAATCAGGTCTCCTAAATGCCAGTCCAGTGCTCACAAGACCATGGCTTTCTACTTGGTGATTTAAATAAATCCACCCTGCTCTGCATTATAACCCCCACCATTGAACGCAACCTTCTCTCAGATTACTAGATCAGTCTACAACCTTGGAGTCTTCATCAACTCTGCAATGCAGTTAGACACCCAAATAGCCATGGTGGTAAAAGATACCCATTTCCATCTGTGGCTGGCTAAAAAGATTATGCCTGATACTATCAGACACTGATCTGGACACAGTGATCCACCCCTTTGTAACTTCCAGGCTTGACCTCTAGTTTCTAGTTTATACAAAGGAATGAAGCATGATGTCCTAAGGAAGCTAGAGCTAGTCCAGAATACAGCAGCTCATCTACATACCAGCTCAGAGTATTAGAAATGATACCTCTTTTCACTTCTCCCATATTGGCTATCCACTGTACAGAGTTCAAGGTCACTGTACTGATTTTTCAAAGCTCTGTGTGGTATTGGCGCTAGCTACCTGAGAGATCATCTTTCCTTCTATGGTGATAACCTCATCCAGCAGCTTCACTCCACTGGAAAGGAGGAAGACCTACATCTGCAGAAGACTGAATTTTTAGAGACCCCAAACCAAGACCACGGAACTTGCTGCCAGTAAGAATGGCCACCACCTTCAGCACATTCAGAACTTAATGCAAACCCCTTCGCTTCTACTTGGTTTTCCTGCAATAACGCTCTCAAGAACAACAGCACTCTCATCCTGTTGTTGTTTTTTTTTAATTCTCAACAATAACTTTGAGCTTTTTCCTGCCAGCAGGGCAAGAAAAGAGAGATTTTTACAGTTCCTTCTCATGGGAGGTGCCTAGCTACCAAGGTGATGGTAAATCTTATTAAAAAAAAACAACAACAACTACTAGGTAGGTAAATTAGACTTTCTAAAACAGAAGGGTGGAGGGATATTCAGGTAACTACCTCATCAGCTGGACACCAGTTTTCATAAAGATGTTTTATGTTCCCCATGAGAAAGAGTTGTACACACAGCATCCACACGAGGAGTATAGCGTACTGGTATAGGTAGACCTTCAAAATGCTCGTAGTGCAGGCCTGGCCTGAGTTCCATAGTCAAGGCCCAGCTCCTGTGACAGTTCTGTCTCTTGCACTGTCAGACTTCCCCTTGTTGATTGGTGGTTTCACCGTCCCAGTGGAATGTAGCTGCTGTAGTAGATTGTGGCCATGAAGGGAGAACTGATGTCAAGTAGATAGGCTCAATCCCAGGCTAGAGGGGTGATTTTTGCATTTGTGTCCATGTCCAGCAGCTAATCCAGGTGATGGCCAGCTATGTGTTTGGGTCTCGAGATTACCTGTGAGCAGCCTGAAGTGAAAAGTTCAGACTGAAGGTCTGAGGCTATACAATCAAAAGCTTTGTGCACCTGGATGTCGAGTTTCCCAAGACAATGAGTCCTGTGAACATCGTCATAATCAGTTTCCTTGGGAAACTTTTATTGTTATTTGTAGCGCAGTAACATCTTGAATTGAACAACATGAGACTGAGTTCCTGCCATTTGTCTGGTCTGGGCTCTTGTAAAGCAGCAGTTTTCCCTGGACTGAACGTACGGTCCAGTGAGCTTTCCGAGCACTGGCTGCTGTTTCCATTGTTTTTACTTTTCCCTGTTATGACTTACTTGAGTCCTTCCCTGGTGCAAGTGAACCACCTGATTGGCAGCAGTAGTGATCTATTGGTGTGTCAGATACCTGTGGAGGGACAAAGCTGGTGAAACTCCACCTAGGAGTAGTGGAAAGTGGAGTTGCAAATAGGAGACATTTTTTAAAAGGCACAGGTGATAGGTTGTTTGGTGGCCAGATAAAAGAAGAGTAGCAAACGTTCTGATGCAGTACGTATATCTGGCATTGGGGGAGGGGTTCTGCTCTGCCTCGGTGGTTGGGGGGAGAATGAGGTGCTACTTCCTGGGTCAGTGCTTCTATTCTCCCAAACTATCTAGTTTTTGAGCTGGTTCCTGGCAGTAGGGGAAGGAGCCAGTGGAATCTTGTGTTGGGTCCTTCTCAGTGTAGGGAAGTTACATGTAAGAGTTGTAGTAGTTGTGAAGTCACTTGTTTGTCATGGTCACACCCTTACCTTAGTGCTAGAAGGAAGGAAGCTAGAAATGCAACAGAGTTGGCACTCAGCCCTTTAAACTCTTTCTTTGGCTCTGCAAACAGCTGTACAGTTAGTTCAGAGACAGTCAGGGAGGTTCTCCCAGGTAAGGACTAAGTAGGTTCAATTTAAGGGGTGTCCACAATAGGAACATTTAAGAATTTCTCTACTGATAATACATGTTGAGCTCTCTGGGTGCTCGCCGCATTAGTATGGATCCTCTTTAGCATATTTAGGCTCATTTAACTTGAAACAAGGGTGCATTACTCCCAGAGTGGGGGGAAGAGAAAGAAACAAAAACAAAGGAGTTTTGTTGCCCAGGAACCAGGATAGGAAACTCTGTCAGATGCGTCAAAGGCAATGAACAATTAGCAAGATGTTACCCAGATGTTACCTCCCCTTTTGTCCCGTCTCAGCATCTGGCAGTCAGAAGCTTAGGGACACGGAGAGCATGGGGTTACATCGCTGACCATCTTGACTAACAGCCATTGATGGACCTATCCTCATGCTCTTGGGCTGCTTGCCCTACTACTCTTTTGTGGTCAGAGGCTGGGGTAGCTTCTCAGCAGAGAAGTATCCTGCACTATCTATTGCAGTCTTCCACAGAAAGCTGAGGGCCCTGTCAAAATTTGAGGGGTTTTGGCTGTGGGTTTCATAGGTCTCAAAGGCCAGCCTTAGGTGATTGTGGGTGAGGGAGGTAGGAGTAGGCGGGAAATCATGTATCATCTGTGACCTTTAGGGACATCAGTGATAAAACAAAACCTAACGTTCAGCTTATTTTTACTTTGCAAAGAGAGCTTGAAAGCAACAGAAAGTTATCCTTCTTCAATAAAATAAAAGTGCAGTTACCCATCATATTTATTTGTTCTCCAAAACCAGAGGCTGCCACAGGCAGCCGGTACACCAGGGTGGGCAACCTATGGCTCTCCAGCCATTTTAATGTTGTCCTTTAGCTCCTGCGGGGGTCTGGGGCTTGCCCCACTCTGGCACTCCAGCTGGGGAGCAGGGTCGGGGGCTGCTCCGTGCAGCTCCTGGGAGCAGCAGCATGTCCCCCCTCCAGTTCCTAAGCATAGGGGCAGCCAGGGGGCTCCGCTCCGCATGCTACACCGCTGCACTGCCCCTGCAGGTCCTATTGGCCGGGAACTGCAGCCAATGGGAACTGCAGGGGCAGCACCTGCGGATGGGGCAGTGCGCTGCAGAGCCACCTGGCCACGCCTCCACATAGGAGGTAAGCACTACCCGGAGCCTGTACCCCTGAGCCACCACCCCCGGTGCCCAGGTCCCCTGCCCCAGCCCTGATCCCCCTCCCGCACTCCAAACCCCTTGGTCCCAGCCCGGAGCACCCTCCTACACCCCAAACCCCTCATCCCCAGCCCCACCCCAGAGCCCACACCCCCAGCTGGAGCCCTCACTCCCCCACCTGCACACCACCTTCCCTACCCCAGGGCGGAGCCCCCTCCTGCACCATGAACACCTCATTTCTGGCCCCACCCCAGAGCCCACACCCGCAGCCAGAGCCCTCACCCCAACCCCAATTTCGTGAGCATTCATGGCCCACTATACAATTTCCATACCCAGATGTGGTCCTCGGGCCAAAAAGTTTGCCCACCCCTGAGCTACACAGTACGGGCCTGCACTACTCTGGAGCAGGGTGGATAAAATTCAATGATTTTTTTTTAAATAAAAAAAATCAGATTTTTTTATTTAAATCAGATGTTTTTGATAAAATGCTTTTTGAGGAAAAAACCTATCTAAAGATAAAGATACATTATAGCTCAAAGATATCTCATCGTAGAATACAGATTATAAATTCTAATTCTGTAGTATGAGACAGTATATTCATGTAATGTTTAAGAAAAGTTTTGTAAATGAGTTCCAATAGCTCATGAATTAGGGACCCACTCTGATGGGGTCCCAGGAGCTTCTGTACAGATTATTTAGGTTTCTCTTTCTATCTACCCAATGGGACTCAGTGCTCAGTCTAGAATATACCATCAGAGATGCTTAGATTTGCAGTTCTCAAACTGTGGATTTGTCTCTCCAGAGATAACAAGCATGTTAACAACAAAAATGTTTTAAAATAAATAAATAATATATAGAGTCAAGAAACAACAGACCTCAACCCTATTGCAAATTTGTGTACACAGAGTCAACCCCCTACCTCTCTCTAGAAGTGCAAAGTTTCAAAAAGTTCAATGAATAGAAGTTTGTTGGGGGCAGAACAGATCTGGACAAGGGGGCACAGTGCTCCCACAGTCCCAGGCTGCACCCTGGGGATCCCGTCACATTCTCAAGCAGCTGGAGGAAGGAATCCTGACTCCTCATCACCAGCAGATTATGCTGTGCAGCCAACCCTCCAGCCCATAGCATGTATGTCCTTTGTAGGATAAATATAAAATTGGAAGATTAAAGCTAATTTAAGTTTGGTTAAAGATATGTGTTGTAAAGAAAGGCCCTAAAAGTAATTAGTTATAAGGCCAGAAGGAATGAAGTAGGCAGGATGTCTGGTTCAAAGAATAACTAACGAAATAACATGAAATTTCTAAAAAAAAAAAAAATTAAAAAAGCTTCTGACTGACAGAGGTGACTGCAGATGTTTTTCAATAAGACAATCTGTTTTAGAAAGAGCCAACATGGACCTTCCCACCCCACATACCAGCAAGAAGGAGAGGAAGAAAAGGCCTTGGGGAGAAAGGAGGCTGTAAATCTTAACTGGATTGAGACTGGAAATAGCAGTGAACTGTCTCAAATCGGTGTTTAGATGAAATCAGTAAGTGGCAATGACATCACTTGTTGTTAAAGGGTATAAAAAGGTAACTCTTAAAGGGTTCATTGCTAATATGTGCCTGACTAAGGGCATGGCAACACTTGCAGATGTAGAGCCCTGTGAGTTAAACCAGCCCTCGGAGAGTGCAGTAAGGAAAGTGCTGCAGGGTGTCCACACTGTCAGCTGCAAGCGCACTGGCGTGGCCACATTTGCGGCACTTGCAGCGGCATTGGGAGCGGTACATTATGGGCAGCTATCCCACAGGGCACCTCTTCCCATTCTTGCGCTGTGGCTTGTGGGAAGGGGGCAGCAGGTGCGGGACATTCTGGGTCCTGTCCCAACGCCCCGTGATGCATCGCTTCGCATCCCAGCAATCCCTGTGCTTCCGTCCACATTTGGCACCATCTTTCAACGTTTTTTTTAATGCGCGCTCTGTCTTCCCTTTTGGTTTGCGGGAATAGATCCCGAAATGCTGAGGAATATGCTGATGGGTCTCGCCAGCACGTCATGTTTGGCAGTCGAGTTACTCCTTAAGCTACAACCTAACAGTGAGGAGTCCGACGATGATGTCGACTCGCATAACGCGTATGACACGAGATTGCTTGTGGCATTCACGGATATGCTCACCACCGTGGAATGCCACTTTTGGGCTCGGGAAACAAGCACTGAGTGGTGGGATCACAACGTCATGCAAGTCTGGGATGATGAGCACCGGCTGGCTTTGCACAAATGGGTTTCCCTAACTGCGGAGGGGTGATAGATGGGATGCATATTCCAATTCTGGCACCAGCCCACCTAGCCTCCGAGTACGTTAATCGGAAGGGGTATTTCTCTATGGTTCTCCAGGCACTTGTGGATCACCGTGGGTGTTTCATTGACATTAACGCAGGCTGGCCCGGAAAGATGCATGACGCACACATCTTTCGGAACACTAGCCTGTTCAGGAAGCTGCAAGCCAGGACTTTTATGGGGCAGAAGGTTACTGTAGGGGAAGTCAAAATGCCCACTGTGATCCTTGGAGACACCGCTTACCCTTTAACGCCGTGGCTCATGAAACTCTACATAGGGAGCCTTGACAGCAGCAGGGAGCGGTTCAACAACAGGCTGAGTCGGTGCAGAATGACTGTGGAGTGTGCTTTTGGCTGTTTAAAGGGCCACTGGCGCTGTCTGTATAGGAAGCTGTACCTGGCCGATGACAACTTCCCCACGGTTATATCCGCGTGCTGTACCCTCCATAACATTTGTGAAGGGAAGGGTAAAAGATTCACTCAGGCATGGAACTTGGAGGTTCAACACCTGAAGGCTGAATTTGAACAGCCAGAGAGCAAGGCTATTAGAGGGGCCCAGCGCAGGGCTGCAAGGATTAGGGATGCCTCGAGGGAACAATTTGAGGCTGAAAGCCAACAGTAATGTTTGGTGCCCTGCACGGGAGTGAAGTACAGTGGTTCCAATGTTAGTAGGAATCTGTGCTTGCTACACTGACTTGCAGTGCCTGTTGCTTTCCCGGGCTAAGGTATCTTTTACTTAATGCAATAATAAAGAATGTTTTCAAAGCCAAAAAGTCCATTTATTGAAAAGAAAATTCATTTATTGAAAAGAAACACAACTGCTTGGGAAACAGAAAGGGCAAAAAGTTGGGGAGGGGTGAAGAACGGTTCAATCACAGATTTGCGTATGTCCTGTTATCATACTCAGCCTTCCTGTCTGGAGCGCTGTGCAATGAGTGCTGCACTTCAGGCTGGCTAAAATGCATGGTGATGGGGGTTGAGTGCAGCGGGTAAGGGTCGTAGTTTGCAGGGCTGGATGGTGAAGCTACAGGTGTTGGAGGCAGCTGGTGGCGATAAGAACCCGGATGCTGGGGAGAGTGGGTTGGAGGTGACATGGGGGCACAAGGGAAAGAGTTTTGGGACAAGGGCTGCGGGGGGGGGGCTCCGCCTGCATTGCTGCGAGCGCCTGTATCGAGTCCACTTGACGCTCCATGATGCTTAGCAGCAGGTCCGTGCTTTGGCGCTGGCGATCCACAGTCTGCTGGCGGACCCTCCTTTCACTCTCCCGCCACTCCTGCGCTGTTTGATTTTCATTAAGGGACTGCTACATTATTTCATGCATCATGTCCTCTTTGCTTCTACGTGGCCTCTTCTGAATTCTTTGGAGTCTTTCGGCCGGTGATAACGAGGACGGCTGAGATCTCAAGGTCACATCTGTAAAGGCCAAAATGCAACACTTAACAGGGGCAGCATTGTTCACACCAGACAGAGCAATGATTCGCCCGTACTTAAAGACAAGCACAGTCTACACAATAGCAGAATTTGCCCATCCCAAAGCGAGCGCACATAACTCACAGGAGCCCCAAAATGGTGAGTAAGCACAGGGGCAAGGGGGACTGATTGTTTCACAGCCGTACTGTCCTCTGGGGTTCTGTGCCTTGGGGAGAGCTAGCAGCTGCAAGGGGCCCCTATACTGAACACTGTCCCCACATTTTCCACAGGAGTTTGTCCTGGAAGATATCTCGCTGCTGAGAGTGACCTAGGAAGCAAGGGGAGGGTCTTTTACTACAATACGGCTTCCACCCTGGCCCACATGCAGCTTGCCTGTGTGCAGCAATGATCCCCCCACCCCTCACAGCATAGTGGCGTGGACATGTTAGCCTGACTGGGACAAGAAGCACAGTAGCGCTGCCAAGGAACCTGCCCAGCTTCTGCATGAGACCTCTGAAGAGATCACTGAGGCCGATTACCGTGATCAACGCCCTATTCCACATCTAGGCATGCATGCAGCTCTAACCCTCCACGGCCCAAAAGCCTGCACCAAACAACTTCATTCCCAAAATAAAAGCCGCTTACCGGGCACCTCCTCTGGTGTTGACTCCACCTCCTCTGGTGTTGACTCGTCCTTCTGAAAGCACTAGCCGCTGCGACTGGCTACCTTCCTTCTGGCTTGAGAACAGATCCTGGTTGCATACATCTAGGAATGCAGGGGTGTCTCCCTCCTCCTCAGCACCCTCGTTCCAGCTTTTCTCCTCCTTCTCCTGCCTTGTTGAACTGGGCTCTGACGTGTCCATGGTGGTCCTCGGAGTGGAGATGGGGTCACCCCCAAGTATTGCATCCACCTCTTTGTAGAAACAGCAGGTCGCGGGGGCAGCACCAGAGCAGCGGCTTGCCTCACGGGCTTTGCAGTAGGCATTCCACAGCTCCTTCACTTTAACCCTGCACTTCAGTGCGTCCCGGCCATGGCCCCTTTCCATCATGTCCCTTGATATCTGCCCAAAGGTATCATAATTCCTATGGCTGGAGCGCAGCTGGGACTGGACAGCTTCCTCCCTCCAAACATTGATGAGGCCCAGCACCTCGTCATTGCTCCATACTGGGGATCGCCTGGTGCGTGGAGGCATAGTCACTCGGAAAGATGCACTGAGAGCACTCCATGCCTTGCTGAGCAAAGAAGGGGATTTTCAAAATTCCCAGAGAATTTAAAGGGCGAGTCTGACGGTTGGTCACCTGAGGGAGGGCAGTAGAGTTCAAAGTGATGACCAGAGTGGCTTGAACAGGCATTGAGGGACACTTCTGGAGGCCAATCAGAGCACAATAATAGACCATGGTGTCCACACTGGCGCTGTGGCGCTCCAGCCGGGGAGCAGCAAGCATTATGCTTCTCGTCGAGGTGGAGCCCCAGGAATGTTCCAGCCATGGAGTCCGGGGGCTCTACGTGTCTTGCCAGTGTAGACGCGTCGTGAGTTAGGGCACCCGGGGCTGTTTTAATGCGCTCTAACTCGCAAGTGTAGCCATGCCTTAAGTTGGAGTCAACCAATGTGGGTCTAAGCACCCCTGGGTTTTGCCCATTTGTAATCACCTTGATCAAATGCTTAGAAATGTTTTGTTACTGTTTGAAGGTAGGCTTTTTAGGCATGTTTAGAGCAATTGTATAAATACTAGGTGGCCTTTGGATTTAATAAAGGAATTTATGCTTAAATTGCTATCAAGGTAATATCTTGCATAAATAATAATAATTCCAACATTCTGGGGATGGGGCAGTACAAATGACACTAAATTTCAGTAGTTCTAAACTCCCAGGGTGAAGGGGTAGTGACCTAATCTCTGGGCCTATGTAGAATTCTCTCCTAAAGAGAAATTGAGTAACATAAGGGGAATAGAGGTAGGTACTTTGGATACCACTGTAAAAGAAAGCTTGGCAGAGAATGGCATTGGTCCACTGAATGCCATGAATAAATTCCTGGTAGAGGACAAAGGTCTGTTGAATGCCTTAAATGGATAAATTATTGGCAGAGCACAGCAGAGGTCAGTTTAATGCCACTGAAATTTTAAAGAATAAGACCCTTGTGCGACCATGGAGAGAACAGTAATTATAGCTAAAGAATGAGCGCAAAAAACTATAAAGCGAAGAGACACCAGCTGATAAATGAGTCACTTCAGGAGATAAGTGATTTAAGGAAAGAAAGTTAGAAGTTAAAAGGAGGTTTTGCACAAATTAACACTGCAGTATTCAAAGAGAATTAAACTGTCAGAGGTTGTGGAAACATTAAAGAGTGAAAGTGTTGAAGATAATGTTTGGTTTGATAATAAAATCTAATTATGGCAATACAACTCGGTATAGTCACATCCAATGAAACCCCAAGTATTAAAAAACGTCATGAAAAAGGGAGATTAGATTGTCACAAAATTATTATCAACCTAAAACAGAAGGCTTAATTTTAGGTTGAAATAGTGAGTATTCAAACTGGTCTGGGCTCTGACAATCTTCCAACCTCATTTACACTTTCTGTATTCTATTGCATACACAAAACAACTGGAACATATGGTACCACTCCTAAAATTTCAGAGGCCACCAAGCATCTCTCTTCAGAAAGCATCTTCTTGCCCCCTTTCCCCAGATGCTAAATAGGGATGTAAATACTGGTTAAAAAAGTTAACCGGTTAAACAATTAAAATTATTTTTAAACGCTTAACCGAGGTAGCAGGTTAACCTTTTACATCCCTACTGGTAACATGGTGCAGTTGGTCCTCCCTTTAGTAATATCATCTTCCTAGAATTCTTGCATATGTTTTGTAATATTTAGGCTTTCTAGATGTAAAAACTCTATAGTTGTTCTCTTAAGTCATACTGCTAAACGTGTGATTCAGTAAAGTAAAGGAAATCCCTTCTTGTGCAATAACTTTGGTTCACTTCAGTTTACAGGAAGTAGCAGTCACATTCAGGGAATTTCTATACAGTCAAGTTTATAAAAATACATCTGAACTTAAAAAGTCATTACTAAATTTATTAAATTCCTGATGAAACCCACATAAGGTATATAATATAATCAAGACATTATCTTGTCTTTTTCATGACCAATTCAAAATAATCTAAAATCAGTTACACACTGTTAGGTCACATAAAAGCTCTTATGTAAATGGAAATAAAACTACTGTTCAAATTACAGGCTGTGATAAATGAAGGTGGGGGTGGGGGTTAGCTCCCTTTTATGGACACCCAACCAGCCAGTTAACTATAAAATTCCTCTTAGTAGCTGTTCTCTACTTGCTTTACCTGTAAAGGGTTAACAAGCCCACAGGTAAAAGAAAAGGAGTGGGCACCTGACCAAAAGAGCCAATAAGGAGGGCTAGAACTTTATAGCACTGGGGGAAGAAAACTTCCCTTTGTCTGTTTTTTGTTCTCCGGAGAGCAGAAATACAGAGCAGCAATGCTGTAAGCAACTTCAAGCCAGGTATGATCATAAATCATCAGACCATACCTAGAACTACTTATCTGGAACCCCCAAATGCATAAGTAGATCCAGGAGTTTAAAAAGACATGATTAGGTTTATTTCTGTTTATTTCTTATGGCTAATGGACTCCTCTGTGTTAACCCTGGATGCTTTTGTTTGCTTGTAACCTTTAAGCTGAACCCCCAAGAAAGCTATTTTGGGCACTTAATTTTTGGAACTGCTCTTTTAAAATTTAGCAAAAACCTAAGTTCCAGATGTATTTTCTTTCTTTTTTGTTTTTAATAAAATTTACCTTTTTTAAGAACAGGATTGAATTTTTGGTGTCCTAAGAGGTTTGTGCATGTTGTTTGATTAGCTGGTAGCAACAGCTAATTTCCTTTGCTTTCTTTCTCAGCTCTTCCCCAGAGGGGGTGAAAGGGCTTGAGGGTACCCCACAGTGAGGAATTCCCAAGTGCTCCTTCCCTCAGTCCAAGGGGCTTTTTCGCATTTGGGCGGTGGCAGTATTTACCAAGCCAAGGTCAGAGAAAAGCTGTAACCTTGGGACTTTAATACAAACCTGGAGTGGCAAGTATTAATTTTTAAAATCCTTGTGGGCCCCCATCTTCTGCACTTGAAGTGCCTCAGTGGGGATTCAGCCTTGTTACAGGCAATGAAGAAACTCCATCTGAAAAAGCCTTCTTGAACGATGTTTGTTAGAAGCACTATGTTACGTATAAATTTGCTGTTAAATCTCATTGCAGAAAAAAGGTGTGCATTCAACAAAACGAACATGAGTGGTTGCATGAAATACACAAGTTAAAGGCCATATTATTAGCAGTACTATGTTATCTGATAGAACCCAAAAGCATGTTAGGTATTTCAAAGAAACAGCCTTGATCATGCAGAGATGTGGGTAAACTTCACAAACATGGGTAGTCCCACTGAATACAATGGAACTACTCACATGTATAAAGTTATGCATGCTTAAATCCCCTGCCCCAAACAGATTATTGTCCACATTCAGGCATAACAAGTGAGTCATAAACCTAAAAAGGGAAGGAGAGAGGTAGAACAATAATAACAAAAGTAAGACCATGCAATTACTCAGCATGTACATTCTTGACAGTTACGTCAAGTTTCTTTTGGTTTGATTACAACCTTATTTCTTGTACATGAAAACAACAGAAGTAAATTTTAGGGAACACCTAGGTAAAATAAAACATATTAAAAAGGCCACTGAAGTGGAACTTCATTGCACTCACTATTTCACAGGGCTGTTGGAAATATTAATTAGCTGATATCTGCAATGAAGTGTTTTGGTGTAGAGTGCAATGTAAGATCCTAACCCTGCAAGCCAGTCCATGCAGGACCGACTGCTTAATAATAATTTTCCTGCAAGTTATGTGGAACCCACGTTAGAAATATTACTCACTGCGCTCTCCCTTCCTCAGGCAAGTAAAATATCACTAGTTTTTTCAATTGCCATCATCACAATAAATAGTAGATAAGTTTTGTGCCTAGAATAGTACATTTCCATGACTGTGAAAAAGCATTTGTTTGCTTTTCATGACAAACGAAAGTGAACAGAAATTTTAAAAATAGATATATACAGACAACTATTTAAGATCCACTATTATTACACAGAAGAGACATTTGTTTTAAAATGTAATTCTTTTTCATTCTAAATAGTGTAAAATCAGCTCCTGTGTCACTGACCTGACAAGGCGAGGGTAGGATTTAGAGTTTTTGTATTTCCCCTTTAAGATTTAACGCCATCATCACTAACATCAAAGTTAAATGAGCCATACTGGAACATGAGATCCAAACTCCCCTGAACTTTAGGGTGTTTGAATTCTGGATGAAACTTAGCAGTAATGACCCATCTCTACTTAAAATCATTACCAGGAATGCAGCTTCACATACTGATTAAGTGTCAGCAGTACCATCAGTCTGCAGGAGAAACAACACTGAACTCAGGTCTTGACACATTTTAAAACAAAAAACCCACATAATTTTCAGTTCACCTTTTAAAATATATTTTTGTAATGACTCTTGCTTTCTTCTTCTTCCCCTTCTCCCACCCTTCCCCCTGCCTTGGGCTGGTAATGGCAGGGTTTTGGAGCCATAGTACTGTTGCAGAATTCCAACAGGAGTAAATGGTCCAGTAGTGAGGTCTCTGTTGCTTGCCCCACTATACTCAGTTATTCCCTGGCAGAGCAGTGTCAAAGGACAAGCTCAGGTGTGGGAACCACAGCTGAGGCCTCGCTGTGCAACACTATCACCAATTAGCTAAGAGAGGGAGCAGAGGAAGAAAGCTTGAAGGAATTTAGCACACACACCTCATACACACCACAATCAGTGGTGCAAGTAGAAATCATTTCTTGCTGGTACTGCACTCTTGGGAGGGACACAAAGGGAGGGGCATGTGACCTCCCCACATGACCCTCCATCTGACTCCTCACCCCGCCCCCATGCATCACAAACTTTGCAACCAAGTCTGTGGCTGTGTGATGGAACTATATAGCGGAACTATTCTGAGGAATGGACACTGAATAAAATTATACTTAAGTGGGTTTTTATTAAAATAAACACTGGTAGAGTGCTGCAGGGTCAGGAAGCATGTTTGTCAGCCGGTATCCATGCATTTCTACAGTGACACATAACAAGCTGTATAGCTGCAGAACATGTTCCCTGGCTGGTTACATGCTCACTTATATAAATATAGTGCTTTAAAATGGCTAAATTGGTCCTAGCCCCAAATAAAAGTTAACCATAAAATGGGTTCCATGTGCTCTTAAAACAACCCAGAAATGTATCAATAAAGTAGGTTAGTTACAGCTATTGCACATTAATTTACAAACAAAATGGGTTTCAGATTTGAATTTTATTCTTTGCTTTTTTTTTTAAAACCATACAGACATCTTCAGCCTAAAACTGTTCAGGGCTGATATACAGAGCACCACTCGTGTTACATAAGGAGTTAAGAATTTCTCAAGCATTCACAGAAACATGATGGGGCAAGAGTAGGCTTTATGGTTCCTTGAACACAACATACTCCTGACAGAATTCTCCACCACTGTGGGGATGCAGAATTCATATGGCCCGCATATTTCTGTGCCCCCTGTGCAGAAAAACGCAAAAGAAATCTGCAGGGGGAACACACGTCTCTTCCCCAGCAGTCCTGGCAGTGTGTCTGTTCCAGCATGCCTGGATCAGCTTCAGAGACGCAAATCACTGCGGGGGACTCGGCGTGCGTGCAGGGTAGATGCTTATCACTGTCAGAGGGCAGGGCTGGCCAACAAGCGAGAGAGACTCTGTTCCTCTCTCTTGATACTGCAACTTGAAGGGCGTGAAGGAGGGTAGGGTATTTTGTTATGCAGGAGGAAGGCTCTGTCCCCTGGCAGAAGTGTAGCAGCCTGCCTGCCTAGTAAAACGATAAAAAATGGTTCAGCCTCTGACATACCGTCATAGGTTGTCCTACAACACAGCCTCTAACAAGACCAGGCTGTCCCGGACACCAGGTAACAGGACTGCTTACCTTTACACTAAGAAAGTTGGCAAGGCACCAACGTCTGCATGTGGTGTGTATCCAGGAAGACTTCGCAGTGTTCGTGCTGTGCGCCCTAAAGTCCTTATGAGGTTGTCAAAAACAAAGAAGCATGTTAGCAGAGCCTATGGCAGTTCCATGTGTGCTAAATGTGTCTGTGATAGAATCAGACGAGCTTTCCTTATTGAGGAGCAGAAGACTGTTGTGAAAGTGTTGAAGGCACAAGCACAGAGTCAGAAATCTAAGTGAATCTCTTTGTATTGTCTGCCTAATAAATAAAAATTCAACTTTAAAAAAAAATAACTTCTTGAGAACTGAAAAAACACTTAATTAAATATTAGTATCATGTTACTGAAAATTGTTTGTTTTTAAGTTAAAGAAAATATCTTTTGTAAAAAAAAACCCCACATTTTGTTAATGTTGCTGTTGATGGTTAATTGATCTCATTCTCTAAGGCAGAAATGTAGCAACCTGTTTGCTTAATAACATTGTTCCCATTCTCAGTCAATTCCCCCAGGAGCATAAAAACCTGTAGAAGTTTTAAGGCACCTACATTGCCAGAGTGATGTAAAGCCTTATAAATGACAGTAAGGGAATCAGCTAGAAAGATCTATGCGCTTTCTCACTTTTTTCCTGAGGTTAGATTTTTACTTACCCATTAAAAAAATTAAAAAAAAAAAAAAAAAAGCAGCAAGCCTTTTGAGGGCAAATAAAATATTTTCCAAGCAGTCAATAAAATGTCAGGACAACCAGAACCAAACACTTCCCAAAGTACCCAGCTAGGTCCAGGACGATGATTAGCAAAACTGAATGACTTTCACGTGTGACAGTCTGAGCAATTTAAAATGACATTCTACGTACATACGTGTGTGTGCGTGCTCTCTAATGTAGTTTAAATGAAAATCCAGGATTATAACGGGAATGCAGGGTATTCGTTACCAAGCACTTGTAACTTAACTTTCATGTGTTTACAAAATGCCGAATAGTTATTGCGACTTTTTTCTGTATGGTAGTTTACCAAAACAATTGAAACTGGTGTGATTATATTGCATTATTTTGACAAATAAAATTTGCAGAATTTTTAATTTTTTGGCGCAGAATCCTTCCAGGAGTAACACACAGCTATCTCATTAGCCACTACCAACCATCAATAACTTTTTTTATTATTATTTGTTTAAGTTTGAGGGTATTTATCTCCCTTCCCTCCTCCCAGAAGCTGCACTCAACTGGAAAAAAAGTAATTCTCAGGTATGATTGAATGTGTGGTCATTTCCCCCTCTGTTGAATGTGACCCTAAAGAAAACAGGAAGAAGACAGAAGGGGAAACAGATGTACAGGGTAAGAAACAGAAGGGCAGGAGGAGGGAAAAGGGAGAGGAAGATTGAGAAGAAAAAATAGGATGAAAAGATGGAGATGCAGAAATTAAGTGGGAAAAGGCTGAGCGGTAAAGAGCCGAGAAGAGAAAACAGAGAGGCGTAAGGTATTTTCTTATTGTAATTCCATTAACCTGGAAATTCTTCATAGATACCAGAAAGGAACCCTTCATATTTCAGTAATGGTCTCTCTTTGATAATCCTAGCACAGTACTAGTTTTAGTTGCTCCCTAGTAAACCTTAGGTTTTAGGGTAGTAGCTGTAAACAGTGCTTTTTAAGATAAACAGGAATGTTTATTTTATGCAAATATGTTAATTTATTTGATTAAATTCCTAAAAGGCTGATAATCACAAGAACAATCAAGTCAACTTGAAAATGCATAAACATTCAAAAGAACTGTAATTTCCTTCTCTTGGTCTTGAAGTAAGAGATGGTCAATCTAATATGCCCCCAATTAATCAGATTTTGGATTTTTAATCCAGTTGACTGTAATTATCTAACTCTAAAAACAAATCCATGTTAAAGAAAAACTTGCCATAAAACACATTAATGACCAACTGCAAGGTAAAAATTAGTAACAGTAAACAGATTTGTGTGTGGAATATTATATTAACTAGATAGGTCTGGGCACACAGTATTCAACACAGGAACAAGTTTTACTCATTTTTGCAATTTTTTTTCAAATTCTTTGTAAACTTCAATTTAGTTATTTCACTGAGGGGGGTCCCAGGATGCTTCATTCTTTCAGAAACAGCTTCAATAAGCAAGGTATTATCACAAGATTTCATTGAGGGGGGAGGGCAGACATAACTTTCTGAGCCATTCAAAAATATTTCTGTGTCAAACGTGCTCTACAATCTAGCTATCTGTGCTTATCTCTTCTCATTTTCCTGCTTTGGAGTTCACATTTAAGTTGAAGAGTAAGAGTTTAATTTTAAAAAACGATTAGCTGCACAATCACTGAAGTTTCAGAACAGTAAGAACATTTTTTTTCAGCATGTGGTCTGCGTGCACATGCAATGGTTAAATCTAGTCTGCAAGTTCGCACGCTCAAGCAGAAAAAAAATAGAACTGTGTTTCTCTATACAATACTCTTTTGACTACATGTAAAACAGATTTCTTCCCTTTTTTAAAAAGGGAAATTAACAAAGTTTACACCCAGCACTCTAGTGCACTAGGGACATGTATGCACTAATGCAGTAGTCAGCAGTCCTCTACCTATCAGCCCTGACTCCTCACACTGCAATGATTGTTCATAGCACCTTCTCTTAGTGGGCATCAAAGCTGTAATGAAATTCTAAAGAAAGGCAGAAGTCACAACCTAGTGGCAGGCTTGGCGGTCCAGTGTCATTTTAAGCTACTTTGCATCCTGATCTGGGCTGGGACTGGAGAAACCCCACATGCAACTTAACGAGCACCGAGGGCCTCTCTAAATTAAGACCGCTTTCCAGGTGGTCCTATGGGCTGCAGCAATTCCCAGAATCCAGGCACTGCTGAGGCCCACCCCAACAAACCGCTCCTCTCCTAGCCCACCCCATCACAGAACATTCCTTGTACGTGGAGTTAGGAGGGGTCCTCTGTGGGCAAAATTACTGCTATCTTTCACAGCTTCTGTGGCAATGGAATCCTCACCCAGCTGGAATCAGAATATTTAGGGCCTCTTATACACCTCCAACCCTTCTACTCAGCATAAAGTATCCAAAGCAGGATTCCAGACTTTATTTCAAAAGAGCTCTGGGCCAGATTTTCAAGTGCCCAACACCTGAGATTGTTGTCAGATTTTCAAAAGAGTCCAGAATGCAATGTAATGATCTATTTTGAAGATAAGTATCAGAGCGGTAGCCGTGTTAGTCTGTATCCACAAAAAGAACGAGGAGTCCGTTGGCACCTTAAAGACTAATAGATTTATTTGGGCATAAGCTTCCGTGGGTAAAAAACCCACTTCTTCAGATGCATAGAGTGAAAATTACAGATGCATCTGTAATTTTCACTCCATGCATCTGAAGAAGTGGGTTTTTTACCCACGAAAGCTTATGTCCAAATAAATGTTAGTCTTTAAAGTGCCGACGGATTCCTCATTATTTTGAAGATCTAGCCCAAAGAGCTTAGAGGAGAAAGCTAGGGATCAGATCTGACAAAATAAAAAGGCATTCAAAAAATCATTTGAATGGATAACAAAAATACCCAGATTTGAGAAAAATGCAAAACCTTTCCCACAATACCACACACACACAAAGTCCAGTCCCTGAAGACTGAAGGAACAAGAGAAAAATATATCTTTATGCATACACTTTATTTTGTGACATGCTTAAATACCACTGTGATTAATGCTGTACAAGAACTTAAATAGATACCTTCAAAGATTTAAGATGACCTTCAAAGGAAAAAATACTCCGCACTCTTTTGCTTCTCTATAATGTATTTAAATGCCTACCTTATTCTGTTTTAAACACATGAAAAATGTAGGCTTTTTTTTTTTCAGCTGAAGATCTCAAACTAATGGATTGTGACATCAAGACACTGAAACCTTGGCAAATGAGATAGGAATGGAGTTTAGTCAGAGACTGTTTAAAACTTTGTTTTTTTATTAGCTTTTGTTAACATCTAATTAACTCAGACACACACAGGAGAAAATTTATCTTTGTGAAAGACTCAACCCCTGCCTGTCCACCTAAGGACTAAGAAACTCCCACTGAATTTCCCTAGTTCTTCCAGGAGCACTTCAACAACAACAACAAAGCAGGAAAAAACAAAACAAAACACAACTCCTTCCAAGCCTTCTTTATCCAGACTGAAGAAGGGAAAAAGTGACAAATATCCTCTCTCCCCTGTTTATGGATATCCAGAAAACATGATATTCCTTGGCTACTAGTTTCCCCTTTGGCCTAGATGTTGAAGGAATCAAACATAAAATTCTTTGTTTTTCTTAAAAGGGCCCATCCAGGTATCCAGTTACAGGATTAAAGGCTCAATTATCTTGCACTAAATACAATACCATCTTGAAAAGTGAATACAAATAGTATCTTGAGGTCCCACTTTAGTTGTGCTTTAATTACTTCTATATCAAATTTGCTTGGTGTACAAAGTTAAAATTTTATTTCTAGTTATCCTATGATCTGAGAGTCGAGCTAGATTCTCTCCTCCTTTCACATCATCACCAATAAAAAAAAGTTCTGGGGGCCAAATTAGGTTTCATTTATAACTGTGTACTGCTATTGGCTTTTAAAGGGATAGTGTTTCTATAACAGAACATAATTTGAAGATACTAGGGCAGCCCAGGTGTAACTGAGAACTTAATCTGGCTTTGCCACCTTTTTCCTTTATTACTAACAACTATGCATGAAGAGAAAAGGATAATTTATTTTTCAGATCACAGGCTGTGGGGTTGAATTGGGTTATTTGCAGATCTAGCAGTTAGAAAAAGACCTCCTTTTACCTGTAAACTAAGAAAGCTTGATATGAAAATCAGTGAACCACAATTAACACAGAGTTTCATGATACCATTTTTAGAGAATCACCTTTTAGATTTTAAAGAATGCAGTTTAAATGCTAATGTTCCTATCAGTACTTCCAATCAGGTCAAATTCTTAATAAAAATATATCACCATATAAAAGCCCTTAAAACTCTTCTTACAACTCCTCCCCAATTATGGGGCAGAAGGGGCGGTGATTAAGGGAGCTTTAAGAGTGGAAACAATCCTGTAGGCTGCCTGATCCCTAAATAGCTTTTACAAAAGGGTATTTATCCTCTCCAACAGAGGTACAAATTAACAGTTACAAACTCTTATAATTAGAAGGTTTCCCTGTACTTTGTTCCACAGATGTGTGCTACAACATAAACCATCTTTGTAAGGTAAGTCTATGCAACTAAGTTCTACCAGTGCTTAGCTTTTTCTTAAACTTATCTCACTGAGCCTATGTTTGGCTCATTTAGTCCTGCAATCTTATGTGATTATGTACTCAATGAGTAGTTCCACTGAAATCAACATAAGCAAAATTATTCATATGTGTGTTTATAGAACTGGGGCCATAGTTTGATCTTTCTCATATATTTTAATTAAACAAACCCTTGCTTTTTCAGTATGAGTAAGGATTTGTATAACTTTGGCAAGCCCTAAATCAGCTAGTTAGGACAAAATTAAAGTTAAAAAAAATGCCAAAACCCTCAGTCTTTCAAATTTACAAGAGTACAAATGTGTATATTTTCAGTCTGCTCAAGGGCCAGTTAAGGATCATTCACAGGTAATGTTGGGCTTGTGCCCTAAACTTGCAAAGTTACGCCAAAATCCTATCTGATCCCAGCAGACAAATTGCAGTGTATTTTCTGGTCCTGAACAGCTCAATTATATATTCTGAAAAGCAACTAATGCATATAGTTGTGGCTTCTTGTTAATTTTTTAAGTCTTATCAAAAAGAGGGCCAAATCCTGGAGGTGTCTAACCTACATCTAGTTTACCAACCAATTCAGTAAAATCAGTAATGATCTTCTGCCCATGCTTCAAACTGTATGGGCAATTAAGAGTTTTAAATGGAGGGAGGAGCTTGCTAGTTAGTTCTGGTAACATGATGGGCTATACTTTAGCACCTAGGGTTTTCTAAAAATAAGATCATAGTGGTCCAAACTGCTAATGTTAGTAACAAATTACAGGCGGACTGTGAAGTAAATATAAGGTAACAGTCCTATTTGCAAATGTAAATTAGGCAGTTAGGCTCCTATGTCTTATTGAAGCATAGCACATAAGCCCCTAAATGCTTGTATCATTTGAAAATGGGACTTAGACTGCTAAGTCACTTATGCCTTGCAATGCTGAGCTAAGCAACACCTAAATACCTTTAAAAATCTGGTTCCAAGTGCCTAGCAAACCTATTTCCTCTTAATTCTTTTCCTTTTTCAAACACTCTAGTCTACTTCAATTAAACTTCAGAAAAAAGACTCAACCCTTTGACAGATATTTCTACCTCAGACACATTTTACAAAAGCCTAAGCTGCCTGACAAGGGTTTAATGGAAAGGCCAATTAAACATAACCTAAAATCTAATGACAGGTTTCAGAGTAGCAGCCGTGTTAGTCTGTATTCGCAAAAAGAAAAGGAGTACTTGTGGCACCTTAGAGACTAACAAATTTGCCAAAAAGTACTTCCTTTTCTTTTTGCTAAAATCTAATGTCATGAAGAAATATTAGTCAACTTCTATAACTGATTTCATTATTCATATTTGTCTGATGCACTGTTCACTAAACTTAGCTGGTGACTTAATATCAAAATACGAGTTAAACTCTGTCTACCTGCATATAGGTGCAAGTATCACAGCATAGGTTAACTGCTAAATAGTATACGTATATCGTACAAATCAGTTACATGTTGTAGCAGAAGTTGACAATGTTATGTATAAGTTGGGCCCTACCAATTTCATGGCTATGAAAAATGTGTCACAGACCATGAAATAAGCCCTTCCCCATGAAACCTGATCTCCCCCTTGCTGATGGGAACACCCCAGTGAGGGGGCTCCTAGCTGCAAGTCCTATCTGGGCTGGGGAGGGAGAGGACTTGTCCTTTCCCTGCACGGCCACTCTCAGGGAGATCAAACCCACCTTGGAGTACCTTCCCCCTGCCCAGCCTCAGAGGTTCATGCAGCTGGAGGAGACTTGTGGAGGTGGGTCAGATATCCCCCTGCTCCTGGGAGGGCCACAGCTAGCGGGGCTCCTGGGTGCGAATCCCTGCTGGGCTGGGAGGGGACAGCTCTTGTCCTTCCCTTGCATGGCAGCTGTGGGGGGGGAGATGAAACCCACTTCCGGGTACCTTTTGGGTTGGGACCCCCCATGCATACCACATCCCGAAATTTCAGATATAAACCACTGAAAACATGAAATTAACCGATTTTAAAACCCCTCTGGTTGTGAAATTGATCAAAATGAACTATAAATTTGGTAGGGCCCTGTGTATAAGGGATGAAGAAGTCCTAACAACAGCCTGACTACACATAAATATAAAATATTTACCAGAGAAAATTCTATTTCATGCTATCACTAGGAAGGGAGATCCTGTAAACAGGTTGGCAGGGAAGGGATTAACACACCATTTTGTGAGAGGGAAGACCAAAAGTACTGGACCTGTGTGAAGAGCTTTACAAGTTAGTAGGGCTAGGTTAGCTTTGTGGAACCAGTTCTGCCTAAGCACACAGAGTTAAAGGATTGCAGTCTTGTCTAGACACAGAAACATCAGATTAATTTAAGTCATGGTTTTGCAGCTATTTAGCTAAACTCAATGCAACTCTGTGTGGACATGTACATCTGTTTAAACCTAGCACACATCAGTTCAACTTGCCCTTGTTATGAAAACTAGACTTACATGATCTAAAGGTCCACATACAAAGTTTGCATAGAGTTAGCTAAAGCTGTACAAAACAACACCTTTAACTAAACCAGTGCAACTTCTGTATTTAGCCCAGGGCCAAGTGTAGTAATGAGGAAGGATCTTTAGGAAGAGGACTGGAGCTGAAGAAAACTATAGGATTCCTCCACTTCTTTAGAACTTAGCTAAAGCAAGCCACACTTTACCGGTACTTTAGCTGAGGGAAGCCCTGTTGTAGCTGCGTTTGATCACTAAAGAGACAGGACAGACTCAATATTTACCTTTCTGTTTCACAGTGAAGTTCACTGCAAAGGTGTATAAACTTCACCCTCCCTTCTTGCTCTAACCACCCTGTCATACATTAAGTGTATTTATTGTCAAATAGCTGTGGAACAATTTTAATTGCACAAATAATGCCAGATGTCTTACAGACAAGCATGAAGGCAAAACAAAGATAACTGAATGAGAGAGCTTACAGTGTAAACCATGGTGTTGTATATTACTCCTGGGAGCATTCTGCGTACAATATTTTAAATTTCTGCATAATTCTGCAAATTTTGTCAAAACAACACTACATAATCACACCAGTTTCAATTATTTTGGTAAATAATTGAAACCAGTTTCAATTATTTCAAAATACCTGTCAACAAGTATGTCTGTAACAATACAGACACACAAAATTTTCCCCAGGAGTAGAGAGGAACTAGGTTGTCCTAGGGGTTTCTTTAACTGTTTCTCTGTCCCCTTCCTCCCCAGAGCCCAGCCGAGGGAGGGGTGGGGGGGGCAGACATCGACAACCTCGCCCCCCAGCCCACCCATGATGCCCCCCCAGCCAATACCCCCCCCCAAAAAAACACAGCCCAGATACCCGCACCCCCACACTAGAGCCCAGCTGTGGGGGCCTCCCCTTTTGCCCAGACACTGTCCTCCCCCTCCCCTGAGCCCATGGATCCAGAGGAAGAAACAGCCTGATGCTCAGTCCCAGGCTTGCAAGGAGTTTCCTGAGCACCGCCCACTCCTTCCCTCAGGGCGTGCTGGGAACTGCAGCTGCCAGAAACCCTCTAGGTCCTTCCCCCTCCCCAACAGCGTCTTCTATGTGCAAGAGTTCTGCTGAGTCCAGTGGCCCCTAGCTGCACTGCAGCCCATTTCTGTGGGGGGAAAATAAATTCTGAGCACATGTTAATTTCTGCAAAATTCTGCATTGCACAGTGGCGCAGAATTCCCCCAGGAGTAGTATATTTATTCCTCTCAAAGGACATCCAGTTCAAATTTCCTTTGTCAAGAGACTTTTTTCAAATTGCCAAATCGAAAGAAGTCAAGCTGTGTGCTGCTGACTCTTGGCATATAACCACAAGCAGATTCACTAACTGGAATATAGAAGAGCATTTTATTGATCTATGAACCAAAACAGAATTTTCCTTCTTCTAAGTGTATTGGCTCAGCAGTGCTAGCAGGAGCAAAAATTCCTTTTTGTCAATAAACAGATATGACCCTAAGGCAAACAGGGATCAGAGAGATGCTGAATAGGAATATGTTGGTTTTTAGAGTTATTTTTCTGACCATAGCTGCACTTTCTGGAAGACACGTGAACTTTGAGTATCCTCTAACGTCAAGATTTTTTAGATATTAAGAGACTTTCTAAAAAAATCAATAGCTAATTTTTAAAAGTTAAATAAAAGGCAATTAAGCCATCCTTTGTCTGGGGGAGTCAGAGATTTTTGTCAGAGAGAGATTTAGTTATGAAGGCCATGAAGTCATAAGATTACATCAGAAGAATCTGAGTCCATTAGGAATGTAAACCACTCAAATAGAACTCATCACAGGGAGGGAGGGGAAGTAGTGTTATGTATAGTTCTAGAACCATAGGTATATTTTTAACAATAAAGTCGAATGCTTATACCTATGTTACTCCATCTACAATCCTCAGGCCACCATATCAGGACAAAAAATGCCACAGAGAAAATGGAGAAGTTGGGAAGGATTCTATGTTGAGTGAGAGTTGGAGGACAACAACTTGTTTTCCAGCTCTCACTCAATGGGAATGATCATGGAACGAGTGTGTTTCTAGTGGGGTTCTGCAGAGATCAGTACTAGCTCCGATGCTATTCAACACTTTCATCAGTGATTGGGAAATAAATATACAAACTGCCGATAAAACTTTGCAGATGACAGACTGCTGGAATGGTAAATGAGGACAGGGTAATAATACCTTGATAAAAAGAAAAGGAGTACTTGTTGCACAAGTACTCCTTTTCTCTTTGCGAATACAGACTAACACGGCTGCTACTCTAATACCTTGATAAGTAAGGCTCATGCAAAAAAAAATGCATTTTAATCCAACCAAATGCAAAGTTGTACACCTAGGTAAGAACAAGGAATGCAGGCCATACCTACAAAATGCTGAAATAGCCTCTCATTCCCAACATGATTCAGTATTTCTACCACTTCCTGGCTAAACGTGAAAGACAAGGAGCATGTACAAAATTTATAACTTGGATTGAACAAATGCCTTCCTATAATCATAGCTGATTCATATATATTTAAAGGTTGAGTTTTCCTTTTTCTTATTGTGTAAGAGGCAATCCGCTTGAGTAAAGGCATATACCAGAGAAATGATTACTGTGTAAGTGGCTCCATGACATTTATGTGGCTTGGCAACACTGCGCAAACAGCAAACAATGCAAACGAACAGACCTCAATATGAAGCAATCCAGTAGCGCATAAAAGGGGACACATCTAGCTTAAGCACCTGACTAATGCCTTGTAAACAAATATGGCTTAGTCCAAACAACCATTTTCAGTATGAACTTAAACTCTGCTGAAAAGGGGAAACTGGTCGTAAGTGACTTACGGATGCCAAGCAACAGCAAGTTGTTAGAATCATGCAGCTGCCCAAGTTCTTGACCTGCTATTTTAATTTTATTGTGGTTCTACGTGCTGCATAATGTCTGTAAAAATGTGAGACTAAACTAGTCCTGTGAGTTTCACCTCCTGACAAACTCTGCACAGAGTCTAGGTCTGAATGTCAAGACAAGCTAACTCAAAGGAAACAAAAGTTAAATCTGGAAGTGTCAAATTTGTTTCAAATGACTTTTCCAATCACAAATCCATTTGTTCCACATTGACAAAACTGGATACGGATTTCCAAAAGTTGCATCTGGGAGGATGTACCAATACAATATCACCATTTCCTTGAAGGATAATTAAAATCAGAATAACTAGCAGTGAAGAAACAGAAGCAGCAAACAAAATGTCAATAATGAAACAATTTTGTGTACAGAGTCTTAATTCTCACCTATGGCCCCATATAGGTCTTTATGGAAAGTGAGTAACAATACGTAAACATGGCATGTTATGCAACAAGTTGTAGAACTAATGATTTTTCAATCACTTTTTAAGATGAGTTAAGGGAAAGGTTAGGCTCTTAACTCCTCTGGTTAATAAACAACCAAATTTTATAAACAGATCATTACTATAACATAATTGGCTGAAAAGCCATGAATAACCATTTAAAGGTAACAAGCAAAAGGAGATAATTAAGCTTTTTTATTTTTTAAAGCAAGCCCTGACACACTGTCTCTAGCAACACTACATTATTTTCCTACAGTTGTCCCAAAATTGCTATGATGTCACAGTTCAGGGCAACTGTCACACTACGGCATCCATCTTGTCTATGCTAGCATCACCGTGGTGTTACCATGCACAGGAGGTAGCAACAGTGGAAAAATCTTAACGGAGGAGGAAAAAAGCCTTTGGTGACTAAAGAACTAGTGAAACTGACCAAGAGGCAAGAAAGTACAAATTGAGTGAGTGGAAAGGTTTTGTTTTTTTTAATCAAGACTGTTTAAAACTTTGATACCTACTGAACACTTGGTCAATCTTAAAATTTAACATCCTTGCTTCTTTACTTAAGAGGATGGGGGGGTTGGCTCACCTTAAGTCCTCTAGCAAAACTAGCTGCCAGGGAGGACCAGACTTTGCAGGCCATTTCTGTTATTTCCAAGATAAAAGACAATGGAGGAGAGTGGGGAGAATTTTAAGGCTTTCATACTGTTCATACAATAAAGCAAAAAAAAAAAAAAAAAGCCAACCCCGATTTAAAAAATCCTTTGCGGGTCACCTTTAAACTGAGTGTCTAGCCTACCCCATCATCTTCTCATCATTAATTCTCTAGTGAGATCACAAATAAGATAGCCAATTGCTTTTTGTATGTTGTTTGCTTTTGTCTTGTCCTTATCATGTTTGCCTAATAAGAAAATAAATCTTGGCATCAGTAAGGATTCCAACCACCATTCTTGTAACAGCAGTGTTCTTCTTTTGCTTGAGGGGAAAAATAGACTCCTAGCATACTGCTGCTATGCAAACTTTGGTTATTTGTCATAGGTGTTGCAATTGAGGCAGGGCACACAATAGCTCTGCCCAAATATAAGCTGTCTATGATAGATGCTCTTGTTTTAACTAACTTGCTTTTGAGTCAGAGCCCAAAATAAAGTACTGAACAGCCAATATATCAAGGGGGTATATGCTAGAAAATTAGGTTGGCATAATTACAACACTCAGGAGTGTGAAAAATCCACACCCAGAGCGAGGTAGTTAAGCTGACCCAAGTCTCCATGCAGACAGCACTAGGGCAATGGAAGAATTCTTCCATCAACTTAGGTACCGCCTCTCAGGGAGGTGGATTACCTATACCGACAGTAGTGTCTACACTGAAGCACTGCAGCATTGTAGCTGAGCCCCTGTAGCATTTCAAGTGTACACAAGTTCCAAGTCTCAGAGGGCATGTCTACACAGCAAGCCGTATCCCGCAGCAGCGAGACTCAGGCTCACGCTAGAGCACTAAAAACCGATGTGTAGATGTTCGATTTGGGCTTGGCTGCTGAAGCCCATCTGCTCCTTAGGCTTCAGAGCCTCAGCTCCAGCCCAAGCCCAAACGTCTACATAGCTATTTTTAGCGCCATACTGTGAGCCTGAGTCCGAAGACCCAGGTTCTGAGGCTCGCTGCTGCAGGCTCCTGCTTGCTATGGAGACCTATCCTAAGAAGCCCAGCTGTCAGTTCTGAAACGTCAAAGGTTATGTAGATGTACCTAGTTTCAGTCCTTCTATCCTACTCTGCTGTCTCCAACTCAAAACTCAAATAAAATAAGGTTAGCCACAGAACTTTACTGCAAGATAAAATCAGCACAACCAACCCAAAGGCTCATGCCAACTCTTGGTTGGGACTCTTGGGAAGTATACTGCTGTTACAGACATCCTTATATCACCTGTTCAGGTTAGGGTTCAGGATGACAAGGCATAGACGCTGACACGGTGGGTGCTCTGGGGCTGGACCA
Source organism: Eretmochelys imbricata (assembly GCF_965152235.1). NCBI lineage: Eukaryota > Metazoa > Chordata > Testudines > Cheloniidae > Eretmochelys > Eretmochelys imbricata. Next base: position 90,061,829 of record NC_135579.1, on the reverse strand, counting down.
CCCACAGAAAAAAAAAAATAGCGGGTGCTCAGCACCCACCAGCCACCCGTCAATCAGTTGTTCGGCAGGCCCCACCGATCAGCTCCTCCCTCCCTCTCCCCTCCCCCCTGTGCCTCCTGCTCACCACAGATCAGCTGTTTGGCAGGAGGGGAGGTGCTGGAGGGAAGAGGGGCAGAGCGAGGGGGGAGCGTACTTGGAGGAGGGGGTGGAGCAGAGGCGGGAAAAGGCTGGGTGGAGGCGGAGCAGGGGCAGAGGCAGAGCAGGGGAGGAGCACCCCGGACGAAAGCTGAAAGTCAGCACCTGTGTCACAAGGAACCTCAAGTATATTCACTTTTGAAGGATTACCACATGGTAGTAAGGGCACATCTTTTATTTCAAATTAAAATTATAAATCAACGTTCTATTCCCTTTTTGCAACAGGATGAGTCTGATTCATCCTTTGTGGATTAGTCAACAAAAAATACAATTACAGTGGGACAGATATTGTTTTCCTGTTTGCTACAGTGGAAATGGGTATGGATTCATTATAAGAATTTCCAGCTAATAAAAGTGAAGCAGTTTGAAAAATATCATTTCACTTGGAACATTAGCAGGCTAGTTTTCATCAATTTAAGTTTAATATAGGAGTTAGAGCATGGATGGGCAAATATGGCCCGTGGGCTGTATCAGGTACCATCAGGGCTTTGGATCTGGCCCACGGGATTGCCACACACACGCCCCACGCCACTCCCAGAAGCGGCCAGCACCACATCCCAGCGGTCCCTGGGGGAATGGAGGGCCAGAGGGCTCCGTGCGCTGCTCTCACCTGCAGGCACTGCCTGCTGCAGCTCCCATTGGCCGGGAACGGAGAACCACGGCCAAAGGGAGCTTCAGGGGAGGTACCCATGCGGAGCCCTCTGCTTCCCCCTTCTCCAGGGGCCGCAGGGATGTGGTGCCGGCTGCTTCCGGGAGCGGCGTGGGGCCAGGGCAGGCAGGGAGCCCGCGTTAGCCCCACTGCATGCTGCTGCCACCCCGCAGCCGCTCAATGTAAGTGGTGCCAGGCAGAAGCCTGCACCCCAAACCCCTCCTGCACCCTGAATCCCCTGCCGCACCCTGCACCCCTCCTGCACTGAGCCCCCTGCCGCACCCCACACCCCTCCTGAACCCCAACAGCCTGTCCTGATCCACCTTGTACAACCCGCACCCCTCCTGTGCCCCAACCCCTTGCCCTGAGCCCCTTCCTGCACACCACACTCCCTCCCACACCCCAACCCTCTGCCCCAGCCCTACATTCATGGCCCTGCATGCAATTTCCCCACCCAGATGTGGCCCTCAGGCCAAAAAGTTTGCCCACCCCTGAGTTAGAGGATGATGATTAATAACTACCACTAATCACTTATTTTAATAAAAGATCTCAATTCCCTGTAAATTCCTACTATGCAGTTGTCACAATGGGTGAACAATTGGTACTACCCTCTACAATTCCTTCTCAGAATATTTCTCAGAATAGTTCTGCTAAAGTGATCAACAATGAAATGGCAGTGATACTTGAGTTGCCATTAGGGTTCAGAGTCACTAATCATTTGAACAACAGTAGCTGTTAGAGGCCACAACAGTTCAGGGCTCTACTGTAGTAGACACAGTACACACATATATAGGGCCCTACCAAACTAGCGGCCATGAAAAACGCATCACAGACCACGGAATCTGGTCACCCCCCCCCCCCCCCATGACATCTGTGAAATCAGATTTCATGAGGAGACCAGCATTTCTCAAACTGTGGGGTCCCGACGCAAAATGGTGTTGAAGGGGGGGGTTGGTTGTAAGGTTATTTTAGGGGCATCATGGTATTGCCACCTTTACTTTGCTGCCTTCAGAGCTGGGCAGCGGAGAGCAGCAGCTGTTGGCCAGGCGCTCAGGTCTGAAGACAGCACCACCGGAAGCAGCAGCACAGAAGTAAAGGTAGCAGTACCGCAACCCTCCCTACAATAACCTTGCAAACACCCCCTGCCCATTTCTTCTTGGGTCAGGACCCCTACAGTTACAACACTGTGAAATCTCAGATTTAAATAGCTGAAATCATGAAATTTACTATTTTTATGTATTTTTACTATTCCTATGACCGTGAAATTGGTAGGGCCCAAAACATACAGTATAAGACAGTCCCTGCCCCTCAGAGCTTCTGGGTGTTAAAGCTCCCAGTGGGAGCTTTTCAACATCAATTACAGTCAAGCACCTAGCTCCCACTGGAAACAAAAACAGGAGAAAGGTGCCTAAGCCTGTCAGACAGTCAGAGTGTAAGGAGAAAAAGGCAGAGAGGAGAAGTGACTTGCTCAAGGTTAGACAGCAGACACGTTGCAGGGCTAAGATCAGAACACAGGTCTTTCGACTCCCCCTCCAAGAATTAACACTTCATTGGTAAGCGGCGGATTCAGTACACACCTATTTCAGGTGTTTCAATCAGTATGCAGACTCAGGGAGACCAGAGCTACATCTGTTCATAATCTTAAGCTTAGTTAGAAATTTAACTTTTTAAAACTTAAATAGGTCAGAAGCCAGAAACATATCAGTACGACATACCACTGAGTACTGGACAAGCCAAGTCCAACAGCTGACACCTCCCTCCCCTTCAAGTAAATCACCACATTCAAATGAGTAAGATTCCAAACACTTAAAGCACAAAGCTATCAACTGTCAGTACCTGTTGTGGTTTTGTTAGCCTGCTACAGCATATTACTTGTTTAACACCTAGTTAACATTAGACTGTTCTTGCTATTTTTGGAGCTCAGCAGCAGCAGAGCTGGATTAGAACTGTGACCGGTTATTCTGGGTCACTGGGGTTTCTCTGCTATAAGCATTTTTAGCAAAAGTGAGTATCTCTTATATCAACATGGAAAAACTAATATCCATTTAGGTGAAAGAAAATATAATGTTCTTATCCTTCAACGGGCATTAGAGTCACTGGATCCTGTGTAAATATTCCCTTTGAATCTTTAAGGGCCAGTTTCAAATATGTTCCTATCAAATAAAAAACTGCAGTCAGTACCCCCACTCATCTGTTTTCACTGGCTTCTCAGCCACTTCCTCCCTTAGTTCAGCATAATTTGAATTTTGTCTGCTAACTTAATCCTATAACTTCCCACCCTTTCCTTTCCCTCATTTTATCTGCAGAAAAATGAACAGTCCAGCAAAAGACACCTATTAAAAAGATCAACAAGTGTTAACAGATTACTTATGATACAACTCATCTGAATAAAGAGATTTATATTCATGTCAATGTTGGCATCAGAAATATCCAGACAAGTACAAACTGTGACAAAAACAAGCTATTATAATGAGGATGACAAAAGCAAGATATGAAAAGTGACTCATTTTGTATTGCGCTAAATGGAATTTGTTCTTCCAATTATTTCTTCCAACTTAACATTTCTTTTCTATTAGTTATTTATTAGATAGCTTACGACCCTACTTAGCCAATCAGAGACAGCAGGGCTTTGGAGCGGAGCCCGGAGCTGGAGCACGGAGCAGTGGAACTGCAGGTTTTTGCCTCCCAGAGCTGGAGCAGAGCCGGAGCACAGAAAGTCTTGACTGCTCCAGTTTTTGGGTTTTTTTTCATTTTCAATCCAAAATGAATGAAATTTAGCAAGAAAGTCCTAAAGGTGACAAAGTTTCAGATTATATAAAAATTGATATTAACAGCTACTTTACCACTTTACGTAAAGTGTCACAGTTATTCTCACTTCAGCCAAAATCAAGATTTAATGTATAGATACAAAATTACAAAGTTTTTTGGAGATATGTTTTATTAAAGAATCAGATAATTATCAGACTTCCGGCAACACTGCAGACTGCTCCCACCCTTGTGCCAAGGTTAGGCGAGTACGTACTCACATAGATTAGTTAGATTAGTATGTGTTGATACTTCTTTTGTAAGGGTTGATCAATGAGACGCGCTGAGTGCTGTGATTACGGAAAAGTGTGACGCAAGACGCAACATTTAAGATATCACAAACAGGTATATTACAAAAAAATGTTTTGTTTATTGATATATTAAGATATCGCAAGAGATATTAACCACGTAAGCTCATTTCTCACACGGGCTCCCGTTACTGGTACATGTGTTCATTTGTACATGGTCCTTTATCACTCTGGCGGACTTATTTTATGAGTCATCTGTTCAACGGTCTTTTGGTAGCATTGTTTGTAATTTTAAATTTGCTGAAAAAGTCGCATGCAGCAGGCATATAAATATACAGTAAACATTTTTGTATAAATTAGGAGTGATTTCTGTGATATATCCAGAGGGACTGGAAAATGTCCAGTGCAACTTTGGGGGTGAATCCTTAGGCCATTTTAAGAAAAAACGTTTCTGTAAAATTCTTCCTAAGGCAGCTACAGTCCCTTCAAGGAGGTGATGAAAAGTTAATTTCTGATTAATATCTCAAAAACGCTTTAATATAAAGTAATGTAATATAAAGTAATGAAATTATGTCTGTGTCTTAGCGTTAGTACGTGCTACCATATTACATTATCCAAAATTATTTAAACCATAGGCATCCCAAACTGGCGGTTGGTCATTTTTATTTCATATTTCAAGGAAGGCTTTTGTCGACTGCCCCTGGCTACGAGCAGTAATATTATGTTCCATAATAAGTTAATAATTTTTGGTTATTATTTATTACGTTTAAAATTTATGGTTCCAATATTGAAAAATAAGTAAAATTGTTTGTATCATTCTAAGCATCTAAGCAGATTAAAATTTTTAAACAGTTTTCTCAGAAATGGTTAATTATACAAAATAAATTAAGAGTACCATTTTAATGCATGTTTTAGCATTAAATCATATTCCAAGGTTGTATCTGTTAAATAGTCGAAGATTTAAAAAATATTAAATAAAATTGGCCAAGTCCCCCCCAGTTCACGATGCCTGTAGTTTAAATAATTTTATTTGAATGATTTTGTATGACAGAACGTTGGAAATAAACTTTAAAGGGAAAGCAGATTCAAATTGCAAGCACAGTCCTTTTAGTAAAGAGCAAATTTTCAGAAATATGTTTTTCCTTCATTAGACTGGAAACATTATACAAGTTAGAATCTGTTATTTGCTCTATCGTGTATAATGTTTCCAGCCTGATGAAGGAAAAACATATTTCTGAAAATTTGCTCTCTTTACTAGAAGACTGTGCTTGCAATTTGAATCCGCTTTCCCGTTAACGTTTATTTTCAACTTTGTAACGTGTAGCCTCATTACTTCCCAACAATTAATGTTGTAGAACAGCGATAGCACGTACTAACGCTATGGCACATACCAAATTTCATTGATATATCTATATTAAAGTGTTTTTGAGATATTAATTAAAAAGTTGGAAAATATTTCAAATATTTTTACAGCAAAATTTCATAAGTACTAACTTGCAATTTATAAATAAAAATTTATATTAAAAATACTTCTTACTTCATTAAAACTGCAAGAAACATGTTAAAATATTAAAATATACTTTAATCATAATTTTGTGTAAAAAGAAAATGCCATCGTTTTTGTCCAGAAAATCCAAAACAAATTTGAAGTACCTTAAGTGGTTAAGATATCACAAGCAGGTACATTATAAAAAAATGTAATGCTTTTGTCCATTGCTTTTCGAAGATCATAACAAGAAATATTTGGATGTGGTAGCAGCACAAGAAGATTTGGCCATGGCTTCAACCAAAAAAAAAAAATCAAATCTGCCTCCCCAGTGATTGATAGCTGATTTACAGAAAAGGATCTCAACGACGTCTTTACTTTTGAATTTGAAAAGCAAAGAAGAAATCAGCAACATGCAAGGTGGAAGAGGAAGTGAATGGTGAGCTCAAACCATGTAGCTTCAGGACAAGTGAAGCGAGTGCCGTGAAAAGTTTCAACCTTTGGCGGTATGTAAAACGTAACCATCCTGAAAACTTTGTGGCTCTGGTTACAAAAAAGGACCAGGAAGATGAGGCAAAACAGAAAGCTGACACAGCTAAACGACATTCATCTGGCTCTTTGAAAACTCCTGGAGAAAAGATTTTTTGTGGAGCTTCATCTGAAAAGAAACCCAAAATTCAGCAAACAAAACTTGACTTATATTTGAAGTCCTCAAAGGTTACAGACACCACGGATGCCAATACTTTCTGTGAAGGGCTGATGGAAATGGTTTGCTTGAGCTTAACACCGCTCACTACCTTCAGGCTAAAGAACAAAGGATTCCAAAAAATTGCAGGTGAAATGGATCAGCAGCTTGGCGTTTCGAAGGGGCACGATGCGGTTCGTCATTTAGTTGTCAGCACAGCTGAGTCTGGTCGCGAAGAGCTCAAGAAAGCTTTGGATCAAAAATTGTGCTACCTGAAAACGGATGCCGCAACCCATGGAAACAGAAATTTCCTTGCAATCAATGCTCAGTACTACGAAGAAGGAAAAGAAAGTTGGTAAAAACACTGGACTTAATTGACACTGAAGAGCGTCACAATTCTTCGTACGTGAAAAATCAAGTAAAAGCTATTTTAGAAAAATTTGGGATCAGTGAAGTGCAAGTGCTGAGCATCTGCATTGACAATGCAGCAAACATGACATATGCTCTCAAAAATTTCAGCAAGGACAATGAAACTATTTCTACCTCTGAGAACAGGGATGTGGACAGAACTATTTTGCCTGATGAAGGAACTAACGGAATGGATGAAATCAAACTCAACATGGATGCTGCTGCGCAATGCGACCCTAGCCTCATACTTCCAACATGGCTTCATGAGGACGACTCAAAAGTCCAACTGATGAGGTGTGGTATTCACACTCTTCAGTTGGCAATCTGGGATGGACTAAACAAAGAACATGCAAAAAAATTTCTGGCAAAAATCTGACAAGTCATTGTCAAATTACGAACATCAAGTATTCGAAGTGTTCTGCTTGACCTACATGGGGTAACTCAATCATTGGATACTGTGACTTGTTGGGGTTCAACATTTGTGATGATTGATCGGCTTCTCATTTTTCAAGCTTACTGTGAACAACTGGCTACTGCTGGAACAAGAGAACTCAAGTTAACAAAAGCTGAATGGGACAAAGTGAAGAACCTGCGAGACCTCTTGGCAAAACAAAACCAAGCACCCGTGAATCTTCAAGCTGTTGATGTAACCCCGGGAGTTTTAATGAAGGAATGGTGAAAACTGTCAAAATTCCTGCAAGAAAATGGTGGACAAATTGCAGAAGGAATTCTATCCTCCATGCAGAAATGCAAAGAGAAGCTTTCTGACAATATTCATTTCCTTGCTGATGTTTATGTTGACCCATGGTATCGGATTCTTCTTACCTCAAGTGAAATACCAAAGGCAAAGGAAGGACTCCTTGATATTGCTGACTGGAAAAACAAAATCTATTGCTACATTTGAACTCGGCGAAAGAGGTTGAAGAAAACTGAACACAACGAAAGGAGTCATCCACAATCAAATTTGCGGTTTCGGAAAGTTCACATCCTTCAGAAATAGCAGGCTGTTCTCAAACTTCCGTCTCCACTCTGAACTTGTTTGACCATCCATCCCTGAAACGTCTTCAGCCATCACAGGGAAATGGAAATAATTCAAGCACCAATTCTTCAGAAGATGACGCCTTCGAAAAGAAATTGGATAAAGAAAGACGCCGGCGAGTTTCTGCAATTCATAATTGTAATGAAGATTGTGAGGCGATGGAGTCTATTGGCAGGCTAAAAGTTAAGTCTGTTTTTGAGGCAATTCACAGCTACCCACACCGCATTCAGGCTGCCTGTAGAATTGCTTAGAGCATACCAACAACTCAAGCTAGTGTAGAGCTATTGTTTTCGGCTTTAAAGTTAATTTTAAATTATTTGCGGCAGGCTATGAAAGATGACTTGATTGCTGCAATAATTTTTTACAGAATGAATTATGAATTATTCTAGTTTGTAGCATTGTCGATATTTAAATTATTTTTTAAGTCTGAATAAAAATGTTTTTTCAAAATTACAGTATGCACTTTTTTATTTAGTTAAAAATTAATTTGATTCGGAGCGCAGAGTCTGAGCGGAGCTAGAGCAGTCACTATTGGCGCTGGAGCGGAGCAATTCAAAAAACCGGAATAAGAGACACCTTGTCAATCTGATTTTTTTTTGTCAGTTTCCTAATTATTCTAAAAAAGTCTCCTAGTCTGTGAAAGACTCATATAACTAGACAAACAGAAGGAAATGTTGACAGTGACCATATATAAACTACTGTCAAAACCACAAAGCAATTTAATAGAATAATTTTTCCTATAATTTTTCATTTTTAATAACTGTAGGTATTGTAACAGCAAGTTTAAAAAGAAAAGTCTGTGAATTTTAAAAAAATCTTTTGTCCCTTTGACTATTTTACTCCTGAGTTCTCAAAATCCTACCTCTTGAGGTTCAGGTACCTCTTCTTTTGTTTGTTCTATTCTCCTAGTAAGATGGATTTTGGTATCCTTCAAGCCCTTTAAAAATCTTTATTGTTGAACAGGGCAAGCAGAAAGCATTATAACTATCTGAATCATATGTCAAAACAGTAATCATATGTCAAAAAGCAATTTATCATTCAAAGGATTATCTTCTCCTCCACATGCACACAGCTCCTTAATACTGAAGGGCAAATATACTTCCTACTGTTCATTAACTACTAATAGATGAGGTATGGGGCCAGAACCAAGACCATGGATCCAAACTCCTTTGAGATCAGCATCTAAACTTTGCAGCTCAGGCTCCTCTCTATAAATTAACTCTTTTAGTTTGTAAACCTGCTTTTTAGCTCATTGGTATTCTTCATGAAGCCTAAAACCTATTTTGTCATGTTTTCAGTGTAAAATATGTATATCTCCTCCAGCTCAGGCTGGATGTATGATCAAACTTACAAATTGTGTGTGTGTATTTTTAATTTTTTTTTTTAAAACTGTACTTACCAAAATAATCCAAACACTTTGCTGTTTAGAAAAATTCAGAATAAGCTCTGAGGTAGAATGTCTGAGGACTCTCTTATGGAGTTTCTCCACGATTCTGTGGAAGGGGTGGGGAGGTAGTACTATCCCCAATAAGCTGGAGAGCCCACCTTCAAACTGGCAGAATCCCAAAGACCTGCATGGATTCTACTGGATTTGGTTCAACACTGGATCTGACCCATGGCACCCTTCATGCATCCCCACTAAACTGTGGCAGCATGGTGATCCAGGAATCCCTTTGGAGTGCGCTTCAGAAAAAAGAATGCAGCTTAAAGTCTTTGAAGCTGGGGGGAGGAGGAGGTAGGGAGATATGTGCATCCCTCCTACTCTTCCCTCCGTGTAGACCTCAGATTCCAGAATCTCCCTATAAGGCCTTGAAGACAGTATTGTGGTGGTGGCTTATACTTCCACATAGGAAGGGGGAAGCCTGTGCATGGATTTGAGAGAGATCCAGGCACTAGTTTGCAACACTATAAAATGCACTAACATTTCTATAGCTTTTACAAATTTCATTTGATCACGGCACAAACAGTCTTTGTGAAAGCACCTTTCTCAGTAAGCGTCTTCCACTCACCCAATAAAGAACCCTATGTAACTGTAACTTTCATTCAGCCTAGATGTGTGAAAAATACTTCCAATGGAAGTATGCAAGAGTATTAGAAACGTTATTGTGGATTTCACCTTTCTGAAGTAAACAAAAGGAGACTAATAAAACAAGGATTGGTTTGATGTCAAAAGTTGTCACCTCTTTTCTTAATATGTCAAGAAAAATTCCCAATAAAAAGCTTTGTTTTTCATTTTGTAATTTAGACACCAGTTTGTTTTCCTATTATGTAGTTACGTGGGGGTTTTTACTTCCTGCATTTTAGCACTATTTTAATAAAGACCATAAATAAATTAATAGGGAAATACTCAACTGTTCCCAAAATCTGTTAATACACCTCTACCCCAATATAATGCAATCCGACATAACACGAATTCGGATATAATGCGGTAAAGCAGCACTCTGGGGGCGGGGGGCTGCGCGCTCTGGTGAATCAAAGCAAGTTCGATATAATGCGGTTTCACCTACAACACAGTAAGATTTTTTGGCTCCCGAGGACAGGGTAGAGGTGTACTTCTAATTTCAGAATCAGATTCTCTTTTAGAACCATATTTTAATATTAGTTACTTTTAAAGAGGATTCATATCTTATTCTTTGAATACTAAGATTTCTTGAATTTAATGAAATTAGAGATTCTTTCCAGTTTTAAACATGTTTATATTCTTCAGTAAGTTATTTAAACTGTTTAACACTTTGATTGTTTAAGCACAGTATAGTAAGCTTTTTCTAACCCCTCCCAAGAAAAACTCCACGGTTTGTGGACTTGCTCTGTACAAGATTAACAAATTCTTCTTATAGGAATCTGATGAAATGCCTTGCAAATATTGTGAATCCCAACTGGAAAGTAGATGGCATTCGCAAAATAGAAAGGGAACTGTGGGAATATGTGTGCAAATGATATTTTAATATTCCACATTTGATAGCAGTCTAATCTTATTTATGACACAAGAACCATAAATTCTTTTTCTGACCTTCCAAAGTTATTTCAATGCATTTACTGCTCCAGTATAGGTAATCTGCTTTGTATTTATAGCAGCACGTGCCATGTAATGCCATCTAGTACAAACTAAGCTCAAGGTGCAATTTCCTGCACACTTAAAAAGTGCCTGGAGGAAGTGCCTACCACTCCCCATATATGGTCACAATAGAACTTTAGTGCACACTGTCCACTAGTGATTAAGCGGCATCTAAGATATGTAATGGTACTTAACTTACTTAACTCCAGAGTCAGGGAACTTGCACTTTGATTTTGCCCCAAAGAGCCTGTATGAAGTCTCTTGTACAGAAAATGTAATTTGTCAAAGCAAGCCTCTGGAGTTAAAATTAAAAAAAGTTGAAAAACCTCAATCAAAATACCTTGTCAAATGTAATGCTTAGCTCAGTTCAAACCCAAACACTCTGAATGCCGGCTTAGTTGTGGGTTGGTTGTATCCTCTACTTTTTCAGGGCCTGAAGCACTATTTCCATGGCATCTGTAAGCTATGCAGGACTGAATCTCCTTATTACCCAAACACCCAATTTTTCAAACAAAGGATTCTAATGTACTCTGAAACGTTCATAAGACTGGTACTATTTGTAACCAGACTGAGTTTAATCATGTTTCATATTGAAAGACTGCTGTGTAGTCTCTGTTCTAGTCCCCCTTATTCTTAAGCATCGGGATTGACCTATTTTAGTAAATATTTTACAACTAATCATTTTCTATGTCTGTAGTCAATTACTAGACTCTTGAGAACATATTTTTTTTTTAAATAGTCTCCTCCTGACTTGACTGTAGTGTTTATACTGCTAACACTGACAGTTAATTCTGTTAGATGTTTGGGGTGCAGGTACTTGGATGGGGCTGAAGATCAGATGTGATGTGCCAGTTAGGCAGTTCACCCATTCTATCTCAATGCTTGCCCAACAAGAGCTAGTTCGGACACTTTATAGTTACTGTCTTTAAAATGCACAATAAACTAGAGATTATGAAGGGTGCCAGGAGAGAGCATCTTCTCTTTAACCAAAAAAAGAGGTACAACACTGGCAGTGACAATGCTAACTTGGGCCCAATCCTGCAAACATTTTGTAAATAGCATTTGCCAGACCTGGTCCTTAGTCTGCACAAGTAAAACCAAAACTAAAAATAATCATGTTTCAAAGTATTTGGCTTCATTTACCTAAAGTAAACTATGCCCAAAAAAAAAAAAAAAAAAAACACACCACCAGCTGATGTTGTGGAAGACCTGTGATCTTGAAATTAGTTAATGTGGGTCCTTTCTGGCTCGTGCATCTCCACCAAGAAATTCTTGCATTTATAAAATTTTACTCCAGCTCGCATCAACAAGCATTTTTGTCTTCTTTTCCATAGCTTTGGTTCATCTAACAGATTTTTAAAAAAATTCTTTAAAAAATATTTAGCTATTGCACTTTAAATTCACCCTACCTTAATCTGAATTAACTTTCAAGTGTAGACAAAGCCCTGAGTATCACAAGGAACATACTTTGTGAGAAAAAAGGTGCCATTTTTACACATCTTTCCTGACCATAACACTACTTTTAGTACTGATGAGCACTTATCAGGATTGCACTATTTTGTATCTTCCAATGACAATAAACCGTACTAATACTTTTGCAGAATATAATTTTGCACTCCAGCGTTGTAATGATTTGATTATTCCTGTGGACAGAGAATATAAACTGTTTTCTTAAATGGAATTTCAACACTTTAAACTATCACAACCTGTGACATGAAGTAGCAAATTTAACAGGTTTTTCCAACGTCACTATACATGGCATCAAAAAGAAAATTAACCAAGTGTGATGGGTGTCAACATCTCAGAGATGGGAAAATTTATGTATTGCCAACATTACCAAGATTCCTGCCCACAAGAGTTTAGAGATATAGACTTTAACAGGTTGCATTTTCTTATCGAAATGTCTAAACTCAATGTAAAAATGTCACTTTTTAGGGTGCATTTATAATCAGTCAAGCGTTGAGTCCTTTGTGAGCTTCCACCTGGACCACCTATTCCTTTCTGCAAAGAAGAGTTCCTTTTTCCTACTTCATGCCTAACATTTCAACTTGTATACTTCCTTGTTCCGATACACCTAGTCCTTATTATGGTGGCTTGTCTTCTAAGTCAATATTTTCCAAGAGTTACAGCTTGCTTCCCTGTCCACCCACCCCAAATATTCCCTAAAGTACACATCTGCAAGGTATAAACATCGAGTCCAGATCAACTGTTTTAAGAACAACTGCAATAAGTACCAAACACCCAGGACGAATTATTCCTGTATGTTTATGCATATCCTACAGAACTGGGGCAGGGGCGAAGTTTGATCCTTCTCACTGCATTCTGGTTACTGGGATGTGTGAAAACTAGCCCGACTCATCAGATTGGGGGGGCGGGGGGTGCCTTGCCTCAAATACAACCGCCTGGAGAACACAGGATGTTCTTGCACGATATAAACAGGATGTCAGCCATAGCGCTTCTGGCTGGGCTGTGAAAATCCAAATTGCAAAGGCAGCTTTTTTGAGGGGGATGTTTAACTCTTGATCTCCCGTCTTAAACTCAAGGCCACACCAAAGCCCCTTGCCGCCCAGCGCAGCCCCGCTCCTGCGCCGCCCCCCCACCCCCAGCTCTGCGGCCCCCTAGCTGGCGGTTCGCTCTGTCCTGGGCTCCCCGCTACGCCGCCCTGCCCGGGCTTCCAGGGGCAGCCCGCGCGACGGGGCAGCCCGGGGGGCGCCCAGCTCATCGCACCCGGCCTCAGCCGCGCTCCGCTTCCCGGGCTCACTCACCGCTTCCGCGTGCGGCTTCCAGGCGGCGACGGGAGAGTGGCTGGCTGGGGGGGGGAGGGGGAGCCCGGCCGCCCCGCTTCGCTCACTCGCTGCCCGGCATGGCCCCGGGCCGGAGGGGCTCCCTGTGCGCGCGCGGGGCGCCCCGGGTCCGTGGGCGCTCGAGGCGACGGGAAGAGCGAGCAGCGCTGGCTCCGCGGCAGCCTCGTCTCCTCCTGGCTCAGCGCAGACAGCTCGCTCCAGTCTCAGGCTGTCCCGCGGGGCCTGCGCATGCGCACGGCGTCTGTTCCCCCCCCCCTCCACTGCCTTAAGGTGGACTGGTCCTTTCTTCCTGCCCCCCCCCACCTCCTCCGCCCCTTGTCGCCTTCCGCCGGAGGACAGACCCTCGGCCCCCGCCCTCAGCCCGTGGGGATGGGGGGACACCAGCCGCCGCCTGGATCGCCCGCTGCGGGGGCGCAGACCCTGGAGCCTCAGCCGGGACACTCCCGCAGATGGCGGCCCCCGGCTGTCCGCCTCTAGGGGCAAGGGGCCGCCGAAGCGGCTATAAGGAGCCCCCAGGCGTTACGTGGCGTTTGCTGAGGGCTGGCAGGGTGCTCGGCGCTGAGCACAGCACGGGAAGCGGTATGGGAGCTGCCCTGGTGGGCTTTGCAATGGAAGGCTGGCCCCCCAGAGACCAAAGAGCCTTGCGTAGCAGCGCACACGAGGAGCAGGGAGATTTCTGAGCTCTAGGGTTGCGTATTTCCGGCACAGGAGGTTGGTTTATCAGGTGCACCAATTGAGTCACTAATGCCCAAGAAGTCACTCCATACAATTCAGCCTGAAATGCTCTGATAGGGGAGCCTTCCAGCGACATCCTACTTCAAGAAGGAAAGGTGGGAGATGGGGGAAATGGGGGTTGGTAAAGGTCGGAAGGTAACAGGACAGAAAGATCTGACAAAGAGAGGTTGCTAAAGATAGCTTATTACAAAATAGCCTTAACTAATAACAATTATGGAAGCAGGGCTAGAAGGAACCTGGAGGGGTCATCTAGTCCAGCCACCTGCAGTTAGGCAGGACCAAATAAACCAGACCATCCCTGGCAGTTGTTTGTCCAACCTGTTCCTAAAAACCTTTAGCGATGGGGATTCCACACCCTCTCTTAGAAGCCTATTCCAGTGCTTAACTATCCTTTTAGTTAGATAGTTTTCCCCTAATATTTAACCTAAATCTCCCTTGCTGGCGCTGCAGAGTCAACTCCATTGCTTTCCCTTCAGTGGACATGGAGAGCCAGTGACCACAATCCTCTTTATAACAGCCCTAAACTTATTTTTATCATTTTTTTTTTTTTTGCTTTCCTCTGGCCTCTTTCCAATTTATCCACATCTTTCCTAAAGTGTGGTGCCCAAAACTGGACACAATAATCCATCTGAGGCCTCACCAGTGCCAAGTAGAACACAGGAATATTACCTTCCAAATACAATACTCCTGTTAATACACCCCAAAGTACAATGAAAAGGTGCTCAATTGAATCGGTTTATAAGTTGCTCAGATTCCAGAGAGGTGGGTTTGATGTAAAGACCTAGATTGATAAGCTAAGATCCTACAAATCATTCCATGCGGACAGATCCCCACCAAAGTAATCAGGGCTCTCTGCAGACAAATGGGTCCACCCACCTGGAGCACCTTGCATGATCTGGGCCATAGCAAGAATTTGTTCAAGACAAAGTGTCATTTTTAAAATGGAAAATACAGCCAAAGTGGTGTTAATAAACTCAAACTCTGGCAAGTAAGATGGAAGATAAAGTGACATTTAAAAAATCAATATGCAAAGATACAAAGCAAAAAAGTAAATAAAAAAACAAGAAGCTCATAAGCAAGTCTGTGCATTTGCTAGACCACCAGGTGACACAGAGGACAACTGAGTATAAAGAGATTTTTCAGACAGTTGCATAAATCTTTACTACAGCCAATGATGAGGAAATGTTGCTGTTTTCACAATTACAGAAGTGTAGATACTAGTAGAGATAGATTTATCAAGGAGATCAAAGAGCATATTGAGAAATTAAATGGCCTAAAGCACCCAGGTTAGATGGAGTGATCCAAAAATTCTTGAAGGAACTGAAGAATGTAATATCTGAGTTCTGAAAAAAGCTCTTGAAGGAACTGAAGAATACAACCTCTGAGCTTTTGAAAAAAACACACCCTATCATTAGAACCAGGACTGGGAAGGACCAACACACTGTACTCCTAACAATCCCCAAATCCTGAAAACTAAGCTGTTAAAGAAAATCAGAACAAATTAAACAAGCACAGAATTGTGTGTGACTTATTTTACAGTAGGGATTTGAACCAGCAGCAGAGAATTCTGTAGACCCAGCTCACTTTTGGAGCCCCATTTAAGTTAGTGGATACCCCCACAAGACTTTGCTACTGTGTGTGGCGGGGGGCTTATAGGAGAGATGGGCTGATCTTAAAAGACCACCCTCTTGCTTTTCATCTTGAAGGGAGAGGCTGAGACTAGGTGAGGTTCACACACCCCTTTTACTCTCACTTCACAGAAACTGGGGTAATTACTATACCCTCCATCTTCATTGAGGTAGGGACTGGGATCCCAAAGATCAGCTAGTGAGAAGTCCCTAGTTAGATTAGGGAGAGAGGATGAGACTAGGCTACAAGAAAACACACGTTTTGCTCCCTCCTTTGGAGATGGGGCAAAAGATGCCTCTCAGAACCATGGAGGGAGTAGGGCAGATGGCAACTCTTAGGAAGAATGCATAGGATTGGGAACTATACTGAGGGGCGAAGTGAACATCTCAGAAATGGGCACAGCAAACTTTTGCATGGAGAGGGTAGTTTTGGATGAGGAGAAGGTGTCTATATTTTGGGGGAAAGCTCATGGAGGTGGAATACTAGGATTTCTAAATAGAAGATAGGGCCACCATTATCTTCTGCTCTCCAGAGAGGAATATAGGAAATGGCCATTAGTAGTCCTCTCTTATGTATCCCCCCAAAGTAGAGCTGGATGGTCCATGCTTCTTTTGATGTACCTTATAAATAAGTAGCTGTAAGCAGTTCTTCAGTTGTCACCTTACTGACAGTGAGAGAGTCACTCAATTAATATAATCTTTACAACTCCAAATTTAACATATTTTTAGCACACACAGAATGATAGTTTTGCATCCTCTTTTAGGAGTATTATTTCATCTCTCATTACACAAGAGTTAGGCAAGTAGGTTTCATTAACATTAGTGGGAGTTGTGTGTTCATTTGTGTCCCAAAGAGAGAATTTAGTATACCTCTTAATCTTAATTTAGTTAATCTCTTCATTGGAGGTTCAAACTATCTCATACCCAGGTGAAACGGCATGAATGGAAGTAATACATTTAAATTAGGAAAAACTTGAAGCCCCAGTTTAATCAAATGGGGTTTTTGTTGGTTTTTGTTTTTTGCTTTTGCTAGTCTTGCATAAAGCCACAAATTGCTGTTTATTTTTGTGTTGGTTTCTTTGGTTCATACACCTGACATTTTGAAATATCTGCCCAAAGCAGATGCCATGATAAAACTGATTTCTTTGAAATGTGATGGATCTCCACAGCAGGAGACTAAAACTCCCAGCACTCCACTGTACATCCCCTTTCTCTTGGCTAAACAGGAACTACATTTCCCCTTAGCCATGTCCCTTGCCAGGAAAGGGGAAAGGTCCTGATTCTGAACCAAGAAGTAGCTGGGCTCTATTTGGAAGTGGGAGCAGTATGCAGCAGGGAGCTGGAGAGAAGCCCCGGGAACTGTGGACAGAGCTGCATGTGGAATGGGCTGTGACTGCTGGACATCACAGCTGGGTGCAGATCTGTGTGAGATTTATGGGGGAACAACAGTGTATGGACAGGAAACCAGTACTCCGGGGTCCCAATGAGAACCACTAACTGAGCCTGGATTGGAAACCTGCAAATGCTTATTTGCTGGAATAGAGACTGTACTGAAGAGGAAATCCCGGGCACTAGGACTGAAGAGCCTTGGCTCTCAGTTGGACTGCCCCAAAGACCCAAACAGAACCACTATTGCTCTCTTGAACTGTAACTGTTTAAGCCTCTCTACCTAGGGCATTAGCAACTTTTCCTCTTTCCTACCAGCCCTAGTAAAAACCTTTTCCTTAGCCATGTATCTGAGTGGGTATTGAGACCCACCAATGTCCTGCTGAAACATCTATTGGGCACGCTACTGGCACCTAGGGGTTTGGGCTACAGTAACAATTTATTTTAGTTTAACCAGACTAGTTGTAAAATATCTTTGTCGAGGTCTTCTCATGTTAAAGAGAGCAGTTTTATGTACTAGTATTTCAACAGAGCATGCTTTAGTGGCAAAGATTCACTACTCTAAACTGGATGCCAAATGTATCTGACTGATAATAAATGTAACTTATCTTTCTCATGCCTCAGCTTTCTCTCCTTGATTCTGATCTGTTACTTTTGTAAATGACCCAAAGTCCTTAATCTACCAAAGGGTATACTCTGTAGAATAGTCTTCTTTTATATAACTGTATTGCAGAAGAATTACTGGAAGATTACTCAGTATAAGGGAAACATCACTGCACTGTCATTGGAGCAGTCATATTTTATATTCCAGTAATTAATTTTTTTTCCATTGGAACCATACTATTCATGAACTAAGAAGCACTTAATTCTGACATTCCTATTTGTCTTTTATTGCAATCTTAAAAAAAACCCAGACAAACTAATTGTGACTGCATGTTTTAAATGCCCAAATTAGGGGGAAATTTGTATTCGTATCTGTATCAGGGGTCTAATTCTGTTTGTCCTCTCTTTTTAATCAGTTATGCTAAATAAATTTAATATCAAGTCTTCTCATAACATCCTTGTTTATTTCGCAACAAAAGGAGGAAAAGGTTTTAACATCTGACTGACATCAGCTTAAGGTGGATTCAAAATCTACCCTGCCTATTGTTTTTTTCTGATCTCAGACATTACCGATTGACTTGCATGTATTTTTTCTTCTCCACAAAGATTCTGAATCTCGGGTGCATTGAGGCATGGCGATAACTTTGAAAATGTAAGTCTACATTTCCACATATTGTAGATCACACCTTAACTTCTGTAAAGAAAATTGTGATGTGTAATAAGTTTGGCCTTTGCTGTACAAGACAAACACTTCTATCTTTCAGTAAACCAAGTCACCCTTTCAGATATCCCTAATTCTGATGGATGTTTCTACACAAATTTGGTGAAATAAACAATTATGAAGGTGACTTTCCAGAAGAGTTGTTCACAGGACAATACATTCTCCAGCAGTTGAAGTTCCCTGCAGGAATTTTATTTCATTTTTATTTTTATTTTTATTTTTTTTTTTGCCCTAGCACGGTGAGAGGAAGCAACCTCCAGCGCCCACCGCCCGACTTCTGTTGTGTTGGATCCAGAATTGTAGACGTGCCCCCTCTCTTGGCTAACCAGCCAATACTATTCTGGTGGTATAAAAATCCCAGCTCCAGGAGTGAACCCTTTGAACAATAGGACCCAGCGGCTGCAGCAGTCCCATCACCAGGCGGTTCCCGGCTGTCGTGAGCAGTAGTCTGTGTTAAAAGGCTACGTAACTGCCAGAAAGTGTGCGCGGGGGCAGCTGCAGGGAAGGACGGGGCTTTACCGAAAGTGGAATCCTGCTCGCTGCGTTCTGACCTAAGAGCTTGGAGTTCCCATCAAGTATCGATTTGGTTCAGACGAATAGATCAGGTTTCATACGTGCCGCGGACTTCGTTCTTTGCTCGGCGCTCTGCGGGGTGACAGAAGTTCAAACAAGAACTAAAAAGAACAGGAGGGCTTGTGGCACCGCAGAGACGAGCGCGTTTATTTGAGCATGAGCTTTCGTGAGCTACAGCTCACTTCATCGGATGCTGTAGCTCACGAAAGCTCATGCTCAAATAAACGCGCTCGTCTCTAAGGTGCCGCAAGCCCTCCTGTTCTTTCTGCGAATACAGACTGACACGGCTGCTACTCTGACCCCTAGAACTAAATGTCACACGGAGAAGTGAACGCCTGAGCCCCCTTCCCCCCGAAGTCCCAGCAACATTTACCCGTCTCTGCCATCGCTCGGGGGCTTAAAGACGAACGCCTCAAAACTAACTGTGAAGAAGTCTGTAGGTGAAGCTGTTCCCCATTCTGTTTACCTCCCCTAACGTGCTAATTCATTCCCCCTGTACTCTGTGCTCCCTGGCCTCACCAGCTGTGTAGCGCCCTGTTATCCCACGTCCGAGCTGAGTGACCGGTGGTGCGTTGCATGCCCACTGTTTGCAGAGCCGCGGTTCCAGGGACTAACCCTGTGAATAGTAGTCTCAGCAGCAGTAGTAGGTTCTTTGCCTGGTAGTAAGGGTTTGCAGCACAGGAATGGATCTTCAATTAGTAATCACGGTGTGATTCTTCATGGGAAATGGCACCGGGGGATGTAAGAATAATTTAAATTAACTCTTTATATTGTGGGTTATCCGGTGGCACCTTAAAGCCTAACAGATTTATTTGGGCAGAAGCTTCTGCCCAAATATACCTGTTAGGCTTTAAGGTGCCACCGGACTCCTCGTTGTTTTTGTGCGTACAGACTAACATGGCTACCCCTCTGATTCTTTATATTGTGCCTACTTTGGCCTCAGATGGCTTATCTCATTTTTACGATTGCTAATTTTCTACATGATGATTAATTTGACCTGGATGGGGGGAAAAATAGTAGTTTTGCGGGAGAGAATCTGGAAATTTCAACAAATCTGAAAGTGCTTTTCATCCTGTTGTGTTTTGCAGTGGCCTGGTTTTAATTTTCTGCATTTCTGAACATGGAATTTCGTTCAACTAAAAATATTTATTTTAAATGAATGAACCATTTAAAAAAAAATAAATAAACCTACCGTGTGGCTAAGCTGACCAGTCAGGTGTTTTATGGGGGCAATATAGTGAAGCGGAAATGGAAGACAACATTTCTTAGAAATACCAATGGGTTACTTTTTTTCTTTTTTCATTAAACAAATTTCTAATGGAAAAATTTAGCAACTGAAAAATTTGAAAGATTTTTCCAAAAAATTTGCTTTTGAAAAAAGGCCAAATTTTGATTTGAAAAAATGTATTTAAAAAATTCTGACCAGGTCTGGGAATAATAATGAATCCAATTATAGAAAATGTATATTTTAAAATAAATTATTCCCACTCTGACTTCCTGGATCTTTGTTCCATACTTGATCCACTAAGAACTTCATGTATTTGCCACTGTAAAATACCAAATAGAAACTGAATCTAATACTCCAATTACGCACATCACTTCTCTATTGGCTTTACTACTTGTATGTCTCCTGCTGCAAACAATGGCAGTCACCTCTCCATATCTATCACAAAGTAAGGTTTCAATTCAGTGTTCCTTTTTCAGTCAAAATGCCAATTGGTTTCAATATAAGCTTGCATGTGCAAGACCAGGCATGGAAGAATTGGCCCAAAAACTCACTTCCATAGTAAAAAAACAGAAATATGTATGCTCTTATCCAGTGCTCATTTATTCTTATGAAAATAATGAATACTTATTAAAAACTACCCTTCCTCTCACCTCTGAGAATGAGCCAGAAAATGTCACTTTGTGCCTTTTAAAAGTATTATTGATATTTTTCTTAGCTATACAGCAATATTGTAGTTTGATCACTTTTCTTTATTGCTGTGTTGGAACTGTACAATTGATAAATTTAAAGGGCCAGAGTCTCCACCCATTTAAATGGGCATGACAGTATTGACTTCAATCACTGATGTGTTTGAGGGGACTCCTGATCCTCCAGTTCAAGAGGAGATTGAATAATGTCACTGCCCTGATGGAGTTTATCCCTTCTTTGATACTGATTGCTCGTTACTGCCAGAAATGAATTATGAAAACATTTTTGATAACTTGTTTTTAACCTTCAGAATAATCTAGATTGCACAAAGCAGGCATTTTCAAAAAGTTCCCCCTCTCTCCTGGGATCTTCTCCAGCCTCCATCTTCAGGTTATACCAGCTGAACGACATTCTGTGCTATGCTATTAATATGTTGTTGATGGAATAATTTTCAGGTACAAAGTATAAATACTGCTAGCGTCATCGGAGCACGTTTCCTCATTTCCTGATTTATGGCCATTAGAAATACGTTTTGTTTTCAACAAGAGATGCCCCACATTAATCCCTTGTGTGTGGAGTTTAATCACTGGCAAAGAGGGAAATCTTTTGCTTGGTACACATGTTAAATATCAGCCTGACATCACTGGGGCTGAAACTTTTAAATCAGTGATACTCAGCCTGTGCTCTTAAAAAAATGTGTGATTCCTCAAGGCCTTGCTTGTAGCTCTTATGGTGACCTTTGATCCAACTAGGGTTTCTATATCTTTGTTACATGTGAGAGGAAAATTGTTGAGCTCCTGGGATTAATCCCCATCTCTCCCAGAAGCTAGGAAGGGATAGGGAAAAGGGGGGAGTGGAACATTTTCAACACAGGCACACCTTACTAAACACAATCTTACAAGGTTTGCAGCCCAAGGATTGCTACCTCATGAAAAAGGCCCAGATAGTAAAACTGACTAGTCTACCTCCATTTTCTAAGATGAGTAAAATACAAAGTATAGAAAATAGTATAAATAATAATAGTATTTGTATAGTGCTTTTCATGTCGAAAGCACTTTCCAAATATTATGTAATTAATGCTCACAGCACCACTGTGGAGCAGGTCAGAAATATTATTCCAATTTTATTAGTAGGGAAACTGAGGTAGAGATGTTATGACACACAAATCCACAGATGTTCTGTAAGGTTTAGGATTAGAACTCAGTTCCTGTGTCCAGTTAAGGCCATGACACCACATCTCTTTAGCTCTCTTCCTGTATTCAGACTCACCCTTGCATCATCTGACTGCACTGCTTTCACTTCTCATCCTTTTGTTCCTGCCAATCTTACCCACTACTTTTCATGTTGGTGATGAGACCAGTCTTCCAAGGTTGCCTTCTGTGCTCACTAACATTTGGACTTCTTATTCACGCTTTGCAATCAGTGGTTGTTTCCAGTACACAACAAATGAAGCTGGAAATATTTCTATCTGCCCGTGAACTCTGAAGGTACAAAGAAAGGAGCTTTGAATGCCAAATGGAAGGTGAACAGCTGACAAAAACAGAATATTATTCCAGGGGAAAGAATGCATAATGGGCTTCGGCTAGAATTTATTTGTATAGCTAGAGCCCGAGAGACCAGGTGTAACAATACCTAGAGGTCTAGGGTAAAATTATCAAAAGCATCTAAGAGATGTAGGATCCTAAATCTATTTTAAAAAGTGACTTAGGAGCCCAAGTCTTTCAATGAAACTTAGGCCCAGATCCTCAAAGCCCTTTAAGAGTGATTTCAATGGGAGTTAGGCCCAGATTACAAGGGCCTAAGTGCCTAAATCATCTTTGAAAATAGGACTTGTGCTTCTAAATTACTGAGGTGCTTTTGAAAACATTATCCATAGGCTCTCTCTTTGGCCTTGTATGTGGTGAGAAATTCTTTTGTTCAGGTCTTTGGTGCCTTCTGGATTTGTATCTTACTCTATGGAATACAATTGGATTGAAACCAATTGGATTTTATAGAAGTTATTCTAAAAACCTACAGAATTTAATAGAAAATGTTATTCTTTCTATATGTTTATAATCATGTATAGAATTCAGGGATATTACAATCTTACAGGATTTTCTGTAAGAGTATCACAACATATAATTGCAGCTAAGCATACTTTTGTGTTTATAGTGTAGAATGGCCTATAAACAGCTGGAAGAAAAGCTCCTTTGTTTAGAACACATTCTCCTTCCCCAATCCTCCAGGAAGACCTCTGACAAAATAGGGAAAACCAGATTTGACATTCCTGATATTTCTAAGTTAAAAATCAAGCAGGAATTTTAAAGGAGGCAAATTATTTCTCCCAGGCTTCCTTAAAGGAGGAAAAGCAATACAAAATCCATCCTCCCTGCCTCCTTTGCAAGTCATCTTTAAGGTTGTCAGAAGCCAAATTGTACCACCTTCATCACTGTTCATCTCAAAATAAGGCTGTCTTCAGGCTGTTCAGAGCAATATAAATGTTTAGAATGTTTCCTTTTATAGCACTGCAAATTAGGGTAGGATGAGTGGTCCTGTATGCCGTAAGTGCTTTAAATCACTGATACCATCCGTTTAGAATTGGTTGGGCTTTTACATAAATATAATTGAAGACTAGTTAAGTGGTTGACATTTGTAATTGATTTGTAACTAACTAGATTTCTGGACCCTGATTCTGATCTCTGGTGTAAATCAGGAGTGTCTCTGAAAGTCAGTGGAGTTGCATCCGAATAAAAATTAAAATAAATCTCTGTGCTCTTATTACCTTTTCATCTCATGAAGAAGTAGATAAGTGGAAGGTTATTAGAGCGCTGTCAGCATGTGTTCAGTGCTGATCAAATCAGAGATGGTAGAAAATTTTCGTACAATTTTGTGAACATTTTTATTCTGCTCAAAAACCCATTTTTCATTCAAAAAACATTTTTGGTCAACTTGTTTAGTTTTAATAAGAAAAACCCTTTTCTCCCTAACTTTCCCCCTTTTGTTCCCCTGCAATAAGAGGATGGGAGTTAAAAAGTGAGAGAAAATGTGTGTACGAGGGGTGGTGGCTCTCACTGGAATTTCTTGAAAAATTTATTTTGAATGTTTTTTGCCAGAAAGTGAAATATTTAACACCCCATCCCCATTGTAGTTAGTTTAATTAATTAAATACATTTTATTTTGCAAAATACACTGTTTTTGACCATGCCTGTTTGCCTATGTTCAGAGCTTTCCAGCTCATAGGCAAACAGGTGTATAATGGGCCAAACCCATCTGTGATGTAATACCATTAATTTCAGTGGTGTTACACCAGAGATGAATTTGGGCCAGTGAGTTTTTAACCATGTCCCTGTTCATCCAGCCCTGTCTCTCCTCCTAAAAAAAATTATAATGCAAAAAGCAAGAGGGAGGTATCCTGGGGTAATCTGCCCCTTGAGGGTGGTGGTGCCTAGGGTCAGCCCACCTCCATCACGTGGCATAGCCCTTTAAGATTTTGGGAGGTTTAATGTATGCAAAGACCTAGAAAATAAGATATATGGGAGGGTAAAAGCAGTCCTGGCAATATGCACTGTTTGGGAGAAAGTCAGTTACTATTTCTTTAAGAGTCTGGGACCAGGAGTGTTGCAGAGTGGGTGGGACAAGGATCCCCTCTCGCCCAGCCAATTGGTGATGAGCTGGGAGAAGGGGAACTAGCATATATGCTGCCTCCTCCCCCATATCAGGGAAACCTCTGGCAGGAGAAGATTTACTTGCTAAATTTGAGAGTGATTGTGGAAAAGGGACCACCTGAGGAAGAATCTGGTTAAACCCCTGCAGCTGGTTTAAGTTACATTCCAGTTCAGGGAGGAGAGCTGGGGACTGCTGACTTAAGAGATACAAAGTTATGCCTTGCAGTATTGAGGAGAACTGGGAACTCCAGGAACACTTAAAAAAGAGCAGCTGTATAAAATATAACCCTAGCTCTAGAAATGGGGCTCTGAGGGCCTCCTGAATAGGGTAAAGGAAGCTGTCCAGGACTCTCATATGGACCCAGAGTGGGGTGAACTGGGGTAACTAATGAAGTTAGTTGCATTCCATAGAAAGTATTTAAATTAGACTCTAGGAAAGGTTTGTGTGTGTTTTTAAACCAGTCTAGTTGGGGTAATTGATTGAAACAACCCAACGGGGATGCTAAGGGTAGGGCCCCTGCTGGGCTACCAAGAAGGGCCCCAAGTGGGTATGCTGGAAGGCAGTGCCCCATTAAGGGATGGAAGATAGGATCACCAGTAAACTTACTGGGACAAATTAATCTCTGGTGTAACTCCACTGAAGGAGAGGAAAGACCATACAATGGTTAGGGCGCTAGCATAGGAAGGAGACTTAGTTTCAAGTCCTTGCTCTGCCATGGGTTTCCTGGATGACTTTGGGCAAGTCACCTAGCCTCTCTGTGCTTCAGTTCCCCATCTGTGGAATTGGGATGTGAGGGTAAAGACACTAAAAATAGCCAGGTGCTCAAGTATTATGGAGCCATGTGAGTAGCATATGTAGAAAAGTCAGTGTGTAACTGCTTCAATAACGTGTTGATACATTTATTTTAAGGCTCCTGTGTATGTTTATGTGGGAATATGAGAGATTATAGTTACAAATATATTATCTTAGCCGCATTTGGGTCTTACTGACGATAAAGAAACTCAAAAGTCCTGTGTCTGGAAGATCCATTGAGAACTTTGAGAAGTTGTAGAATAACTTTATATATATATATATATATATTAGAACTTCGAAACTTCTGGAATTTACAAATCTCTTCAGAGCTGAAAGATTCTAAGTATTGCTTTTTAGAATCTGTTTCTAGATAACAAAGTTTCTCCAAATCCAGGTTCAACAGGGAGAAAGAAAACTGACTCTGCACTTTATTATTATTTAAACAAGACTAAACTTTTTTTTTTGTTTAAAGGCTGTTTCACAGTGCCATATGGGGCTATTGCTTTGTTATGAAAATTGTTGAAGATAAAGGCCAAGATGGTGGATTAGCTCCCTGATCCAGAGAGGTGTGTTATAGAACTGCATGTGAGGGAAGTAAGTCAAGGGGTTACATTTCTTTCCCCTAAATTCCTTTGTGTCCTGAGCATGAAAGTTCACCTATTTCACTCAGGTTTAGGAGCCCAGAGATGCTGTTGCATTGTATCAGATCTGATCTGAAAGCATTACTCTGCGTTGCTGCTTCAGTGCCACGATTGATTTACACAAGTCAGGGTTCCCACCGGGGGAGAAAGCAATGCATATTTTTCAGTTGAGAAAGTCAGAAATTGCTCATTCTCCTTTCTGGGTGTGCAAAGAGGACAGTAAAAAGGCAGACAGCAACAAAGCAATTTGGCACCACTGAAATGACCAGTTTGCATGGGCTGAGGATCTGACTCCCATATCTTTGTATTTACAATAAGGCTACATATGTCCCATTTCTCTTCTCCAGCATCTGCTATTCTGAATATTCTTTTAGGGTTTTAGCTTAGTAGTATGGTATTTTCAGTAACTATCTTTATGTCCCACTCAAAGGATATCCACAGACTATTTCTGTCATTGTTGTTTTCTTGGGTGTCTGCATCAAATGGCCTAACAAAATATGCTGCAGTATGTCACATTCTCCCATACTTTCAGAGGTGTTCTTCCAACAGACCTGCCTTTCAGCTGCTAGCATACCCCAGGTGATGTGTTAGAAATTAGGGGGACTGTTTCTGCCTTATAGCTATTCTGCAGACCATCTGTATCTGTAGAATTCAACAGTATGTTGAAGATCAACTTTCTCTGCTGAGTGGGGGAAAACATATTGGTGTCTGTGTCAACTGGTGTATACCATAAGCTCAGCCAGCTAGTAAGTACAGAGCAAACAGGTGAAGTTGGTATTTCCTATTCAGTACAGTTTCACTTACCATTGGGTACTTTCCAGTCTTAGCAGCTCCGTCGTGATGTAGTGAAAACTTTTTCCTACCTCTGCACAGATCTGTTTGCAGAGTGAGCACAGGGCTCTCTTTCTGAATGCATCCTAGAGGGGTATGTACTGATGCTCCCTGGTGCACTGTCTAGTGTGGTGCAAGGGTGATGAGGAATTTAATGCTTGTGTGGTCTTGGGGTGTGTGTGTGTGTGTTACTTCTCAGATCCGTCACCCCCAAAACACTGAAACAGCAGCTCAACCCCTAGTAAGTAGAGATAGTAAGCACTGAACAATTGTTCACTGATTTAAAAATAAAACCAAGAAGATCACATGGGAGTAAATCCTGCTTGCCTCCAGTTAGGCAATGGAACCAAGAAAGAGAGGATGTGGCTAATTTGCATTCTGAGCCACAGACCACTATGGGGATGAATTGTAAATGAGGATGCCCTCGGCTTAAAATCAGGCCAGTTGAATCATCTCGTTCCTTTTTTTTTTTTTTCTTCCCTCATTTCCTCTGCAGTCCGACTTTTATTTGCTGGTATCATCACGAAGCCCCAGCATTATAGTACTGCTTTAGATTAATAGTTGAAAATTCAGATGAGTGCTCTGAGATGGTGCAGAATGTTGGTTCTAGCTCTAACAGCACTTCCAATCAAGTGGGAACTGAAGGGTGCGTTGTGTGGAAAGGCAGAACAATGATCCAAATAATAAGCCATCAGGACTAGGAATATCTGAGGTAATTGCTAATGCTAACCCTTGTTTTGGACAAATTCCAAAGCAGGTAGGTTCTGCTTACTGATGTTATGCCTGCAGTTTAAACTACAAGATGTTTTCTATCCTTAGACACAAATTATAACGTAACATTAACAGTTTAATCATGCACAGCACCAGGGCTGGATTTACACCTTGCGTGCCCCTAGACACCCCCGGTGGCTGGACAGCTGCGGGGACCCTGGCTCCAAGCTTGCCCCCCCATGCCCACAGGGGTTCTGTGCTCCAGGATCCCCTGCCACCTGTGGCGGCTTGGAGCCCCAGGGGGCCCTGCTGCCCAGGAGCTGCAGGGTCTGCCTGCGGTGGCTCAGAGCCCCCGAGATGGCCGTAACCTGTGGGGTACCCCCAATACCTGTGGCAGCTCAGATCTCCAAACCACAGTGGGCAGCAGGGGTAACCCACCACTTTTTTTTTTTTTTTTTTTAACTTTTAGGTGCCCCGCCACACAGTCCCAGCACCACAACTGCCCCCTGCCCTGTCTGGACCTTCCCCATTACCCAGAGCCCCCACCACCACCTCCTCAGAGACCCCCTCTCCCACACCCTGTCCCCCGGCTGCACTCACTGGCCCCACTGGGGATGTGACTGTGTCTGCCAAGCAGCACATGGGATCTTTATAGGGGAGAAGGCTGCACGCTGCATTTATTGAGAATACAACAGTTAGCAAATGCTTTTCAATCTCTCTCTCACTCACACACACACACCCTGCCAGTCAATGTTTATAGTTACCAGTTCAGAGTCTGGATCAATGTAGTGGCCAGCCAGATTGGCTGCAGAGGGGAGCAGGGCTCCATCAGTCGCGATTCGATGCTCCTGGAGTGTGGCAAGACGAAAGTCCCATGGCCAAGCACCCTGTTCTTATAGTCTTTTTTTTTTTCCTCTGTTAAGTTCTATGGATTTGGCTGTATCAGTTTGTGACTGGTTACTTCTTAATTTGTGCATCTTTTGATGTAAACATTCCAATACACCTCCGAGAGGGTCATCCTGTCCTGGTTCTGATGTAATCAATTGTCCTGTCTTTAGGGGTGCCAGCCTTCACCTCAGGTTGTCAATCTGCCCTTCCTTCGTTATGGATGCACGTTGATGGTTCTTTGATGATGTTTAGTCTCTTCACTTCTTCCTTGGCCACGTGGCTATAACAATTGCCTTCACACCTTATCTTTTCCTGATGCATACATTCCTCATTCACACAAACAGTCTTTTACAGAGACCTTTGAGAATACAAATAGTGTCAGTTTATTTTGAATCTCCTTACATAGACACAAGACAAGATCCTGTCTCTTACTTACTAAACTTAAAACAAAGAAATTTATATTTAACTAGAGTGCCTAATTTGTGAAACATATAGAAAACTATAGTAGATATTATAACTTATCCTAAAACAAAAGGGTGACCATAATCAATCATAAGGATTGTTCTGGTCTGTCCCTGCCTTAACATCAGTACAGACACTGGCAGTCTGTCAGGATGAAATCAAATAATCCATTAATTCTCATAGTACAGTTATAAAATCCTGCTCCTACACCTGTTGGAGATTGCTCTGGCCCCTTGGGAGTAGCATGATCAGCCAGGCTGGAGCAGGAGTGGGGCTTGCCTAGGCCAGGCTCCCTCACGACCCACTTGCCTGGCAGAGCCCCCTGCATTGGACTGCTGAGCTCTTTCCCTGCCACAGAGGGCTGCCTCACCTTCCCTGGTGGTAGGAGTGCTCCAGCAGGGCTGCATGGCACTGTCCTCTGCTGGGAGCTGCAAACTTTGAATTTTTAGGTGCCCCTAGTGTAGGATTCATATAAGGTTCATGCGCTTGGCAACATTCAGGGCACACCCGGAGTGTTGTGCTGGACCTGTGCACACACAGCTCCTTTCAAGGGCATCAACCTTGGAATCTCGCCCAGATGACATGAACCGTGGGAAGCCTCCCAGGACTGGGCTCAAGGCCCGAGAGCAAGGAATGCGGTAGATAGAAACTGGTAAATAAGAGTGTTAAACAAAGCCAGTGTATTCCTTTTATCTGTTGGAGAATGTAATGCGCGGGGGGAGAGAAAGAATAAAGGGGAAGGTGGAAAGCTGACAGGCAGAAGCCCGTTGGAAGACCAGCCGCTTGCTTGCTAAAAGCTCTGTGCTGTCTTGTCATTGAACCGCCACAACTGGCGCCCAAACGTGGGGCCCTCAGCACTCACCTCGCCCGGCAAGGGTTTCAGACGCGTCACTCATCCGCTTCGTGGATCCCGGTGAGTATTTTTCATTGTGGTAAGTATGGGAAGCTCCCTCTCTGCTTTGCAAGTGCAACACCGCAATGAGCTGCAGTATTTGCTGTGTAAGGCTCAGCATGACTGCCCCACTCGAGAGCTCACTCTCCTGCTACAGGAGGTGAGTGCCCAATGCCCGTGGTACCCTGAAGCTGGAAGCCTTAAGCTAGCGGACTGGGAGCGGTTGGGCCAGACATTGCACGAAGAGCCTCGGGCGCCCGTGCAGGCTTTACATGCCTGGCACCTCTGCCGCGACGCGATACAGCGTGTCGCCTCGGACAGGCCCTCCCTCGCGAGGCTGGTGAGCTCGCCACGCCCGTCCGCTCCTGCAGCCATCCCTCCCCCTGCTTTGCCCCCAGTGCCTCTATTACCACCGCCTCCCTGGCCTTCCCCACCTTAGCCGGTGTGTGATCACCCTCCCACCGTGGTGCCCCATGTTCCGGGGCTCCCCGGAGGGTCGTCCGCGTCTGCTCAGCGGCTTTCGCTGGTGCAACAAATGGTTCACGCAGCGAAGACTCGCTCAGATCTTACAGCAGAGGAGCTTGCTGATCTGGTCTCAGTTTGTCCGGTGACCTGGCAGGATAATGGCCAGGGCAACCAGGTTGCAAACTGGGTCAGTTTGCCTTACTCGGTGATCAGAGACGTAAAGAAAGCGATTCGCGAGTTCGGCCTCACTAGCACGTATGTAAGTGGTCTCATTGAAGGGCTAGGTACTGGGTACACCCTGATCCCTGAAGATTGGAAGGCGCTGTTGCGCATGATGCTGACACCCAGTCAGTATGTTATTTGGCTTAGTGAGTATCGGCAGATGGCGGAACGTCAAGCCCAGGTATATAGAGAGCAAGGTGTCGTTTATGAGCATTTGGCAGGGGAGGGCCTGTTTGCTACTGTTCAGATGCAGTAACAACTCCCTCAGGCCGTCTTCCCCATTATTTCCACCTGTGCCCAGCATGCTTTCTGGAAGGTCCCGGATTCAGGCAAGCCTACCAAAAGCTTTGCCAGTATCCGTCAGGGTGCATCAGAGTCCTTTATGGATTTTACCAACAGATTGCAGGAGGCTATCCTCCGACAGGTGGATAACCCTGCGGCAGCTCAGGAGATCCTGTTAAAAATGGCGGTTGAAAATGCGAACGAGGATTGCCGCCGTGCTCTCCAGGCTGCACAAGCCTCTGGAATTCTAAAGCTGTCAGACATGCTGCGGGCATGCCAAAACATCGGAACTCAAGCACATAAAGCTGGGGTTCTGGCTGCCGCCCTGAGAAAAAGCGGGAAGGAGGGGAAGCGTTGTTACCGCTGTGGAAAGGAGGGTCACTTTCAGCGGGAGAGCCGCTCATCGACGGCGCCTGCCCGCCCCTCAAAGAAGTGCCCCAAGTGTCGGAAGGGCTATCACTGGGCTAATCAGTGTCGTAGCGGGTCGGGAAACCGCACGACGGGTTCCCCCCCTAACCCAGGGCCAAACAGGGGTGTTTCCCACTCAGACAACTGTTCCTCTGCTTTAAAACCCATAGACTCCATGAAGGCGGCGACTGCCGGAAGTGCAGGGCTTGATTTGATTATGCAGGAGGACGCTGATTTTCAGTTGCCGGGGGAGGTTTGCGCCATACCTACCCAGGTGACGGGACCTCTCCCTGCCGGATTTGTGGGTCTGGTTCTCCCTTGCTCACATGCTGGGAAACAGGGCTTTTTTGTCATCCCAGGGGTCATTGACGCCGATTACAACGGCGTTATTAAGGTTCAGGTGTGGACCCATCTTCCGCAGTCGCTCCCGCGTGGACGGTCAATTGCACAATTGATTTTAGTCCCCTATCAGCTGCCAGCTGCAGAGGATCAAGCCCGGGGCGGAGGCGCCTTTGGATCGACTCTGGCTCAGTCACCATCTCACAACACGTCCTTTCCACTTGTTGCTCTAACAATGTCGGTCCGCCCCTCGAAACCTCAGTTAACACTTCTCTTAAATAATGTTCCTTTTACAGGGCTGGTGGACACTGGAGCTGATGTTACGGTGATTCGTGATTCGGAGTGGCGGGTCGGTTGGCCAACAGTTCCTTCTAAAGAGTTGTGGGGGATCGGTGGTAGCAAACCCGGGCGCCAAAGTTTGTCTTGGGTCACGGTCTCCAAACCAGGAGGCCGTGCCCTTGCTACAATCCGCCTTTTTGTACTCCCTGTCCACCTCAATATTTGGGGCCGTGACTTACTTACAAAGCTGGACACCACCCTCGATATTAATATATAATGGCCCGAAATCCTCCCTCACCCACCTTGCCATCCGCATTACCATTAGTATGGCAATCCTTAGAGCCCGTATGGATTGACCAGTGGCCCCTCCCCCTAGAAAAACTGAAAGCGCTTCATTCACTTGTACAATAATATTTGCATGCACAGCGCTTGGAGAGCTTCACTAGTCCTTGGAACTAGCTGCTGTTATTTTGGCCTTTTAACCTTTTGCTGATTGTCCCTTTAATTTGATCGTGGACACGCATTATGTTTATCAGGTAATTGATCATTTACCCCTTGCCCTTATTACCCCTCAGGTCGATGCGGACCTCCTCCGCCTGTTTTTGTCCTTACAGTATCTCCTCACCACTCGTAATTTCCCTTATTTTGTTGCTCATATTCGCAGTCATACCCCTCTGCCTGGGCTACTTACTGAAGGCAATGCGCGCGCCGATCGCGCGTTACGTGGTCAGGTAAATTCCCTTTTTTCTGACCCCATTGAAAGCCATTCCTTTTTTCATCAGTCTGCCTCTGTTTTGGCCCGACAGTTTCATATTCCTGCTGATCATGCACGTTCTATTGTTCGTTCTTGCCCCCACTGTGCCGCTGCTGCCCCTACCTTTTTTTATGCCGTTAACCCCAGAGGTACCGCAGCGAATCAGCTGTGGCAAATGGATGTCACCCACGTGCCACAATTCTGCCCCTATTTGTTTTTACATGTTTCCATTGATACCTATTCAGGATTCCTCTGGGCAACCCCACAGCGTGGGGAAGCCACTCCCAAAGTTGTTCACCATTTGCTAGCCTGTTTTGCTGTTATGGGTCGCCCGAGCCAGATAAAAATAGATAATGCCCCAGCCTACTGCTCCACAGCCCTTTCCACCTTTTGTGTCCAATGGGACGTCCGTTTCACACACAGGATCCCTTATAATTCCATGGGCCAAGCCATTGTTGAACGTGCAAATCGCACGCTAAAAACCTTGCTCGACAAACAATTAAAACAAGGGGAGCTGCGTCTCCGAACCTTAGACATTCAGCAACAATTGCGTGTCCTTTTGTTCACTTTAAATAATTTAACGCTGAGCGCAGATCAGCAGACCCCCACGGATCGGCATTTTCACAAATCCGAGGTACTGGAAAGACTGCGTGTCTATTACCATCAGCTGCCCGATCCGCAGTGGTTGGGCCCAGTGCCTCTAATTACTTGGGGGCGGGGATATGCTGCTGTGTCTCTCCCTGCAGGACCGTTGTGGGTTCCGGCCCGGTGTGTGCGACCGGCACTGAAACAGCATGGCGTGGCACCAGGGGCTGTCAAACCCCATACCGGAGTTTCAGCTGACCTTGGAGGAGACCGCGTTGCCCCCCCGGGTCGACAACGGCAGGACGGAGACGGAGGAGGCATAACGTCCCAAGCCAGCCCGTGACATGGGGAGCAGTAAAAGCATTGGTCGCCGCGGCTCAACGAAGACTGGCAGCAAACCAACAGCCAGAGACTTCTGAGACTTTGTGGCAATTCTTGCCCAAATTACTGCTAATTCTGTATTGATTGTGTGCCTTTTGTGCCTGCTATTTCCTGTAGGGGTTGGCTCAGGAGCGCTTTCTCCGTTACGAGCCCGAATGACATATAACCTATGGGAAAGATTGGCTTCAATAGCAAATGTTACCCACTTTTGTTTATTTGATTTTGTAACAGCTGAAGAATTGTTAGGTACGTGCCTTATTCCAGTATGTCATCACCCTGAGGAAATCGGAAATGAGATGATGCTCGCTGCTTACGCGAACCTCTCTTCCCAGTACTCTAGCATGGCTAATTGGGGCCTGGCCAATTACACTTTACCTTCTTGAGCTTATTTTTTGCTGTTGCTGTGTGCAATGTATTTCCTTTTTGTTAAGGCTTTGTCAAGAACCGCCCTGGCAGGCTCCACGAGTTATGACCTTGTCTGTCCGGGAGTTAATTGGCTTGCAAAAGCAAATTGGTGGCTACCATGAGATGGCCGAGCACAAATAAACAAAAAAGGAGGGGATGTAGGATTCATACAAGGTTTATGCGCTTGGCAACATTCAGGGCACACCCAGAGTGTTGTGCTGGACCTGTGCACACACAGCTCCTTTCAAGGGCATCAACCTTGGAATCTCGCCCAGATGACATGAACCATGGGAAGCCTCCCAGGACTAGGCTCAAGGCCCGAGAGCAAGGAATGTGGTAGATAGAAACTGGTAAATAAGAATGTTAAACAAAGCCAGTGTATTTCTTTTATCTGTTGGAGAATGTAATGCGCGGGGGGAGAGAAAGGATAAAGGGGAAGGTGGAAAGCTGACAGGCAGAAGCCTGTTAGCAGACCAGCCACTTGCTTGCTAAAAGCTCTGTGCTGTCTTGTCATTGAACCGCCACACCCTAGAATGCCGATGCCCCTAGGCACATGCCTACTGTGCCCAATTAGAAAGCCGAACCTGCACAGCACTATATTCCACCCCAGTGCAGTATGGAAGTGGGAAGAGACCAGGTTTCAGGAAGGCTTTGTGGATAATGCAGAGTGCAAGTTGGGCCCAGGTTGCCAGTACATGAGACTTTAGCATGTACTGGTCACCCAGCATACCCAATAAAGATCTCTTGCCTGCGACTCTACCTGCCTGCTGAATCCCTTATTGCTCATGAAACATCCTGAAGCTGTGGGATGGTAGTAGTAGACAAAGGGATCTCTGTTTATTTTAGTTTAAGGGGTTGATCCAGCATGGTTCTGAAGCACTGTCTATTTCTCCAAGCCCGCTGAAGTAAGTTGGAAGTCCTATTTGGGTCTTCCCATTGATTTCAGAGTGGGAGCTGTGTTAGTCTGTATCACCAAAAAGAGTGAGGAGTACTTGTGGCACCTTAGAGTAACATTTATTTGAGCATAAGCTTTTGTGGGCTAAAGCCCACTTCATCAGATGCATGCAGTGGAAAATACAGTGGGAAGAGAGAGATATAACAGTAGGGGGAAAATTAGCATGAGGAAATAATTTTTAGTTTGTGTAATGACTCACCCACTCCCAGTCTTTATTCAAGCCTAATTTAATGGTGTCCAGTTTGCAAATTAATTCCAGTTCTACAGTTTCTCGTTGGAGTCAGTTTTTGAAGTTTTTGGTTTTTGAAGGTTTTTTTTTTTTTTTTTTTTTTTTTTTTTTGAAGAATTGCCACTTTTAGGTCTGTAATTGAGTGTCCAGGGAGATTGAAGTGTTCTCTGACTGGTTTTTGAAAGTCCATACCAAACAGTCTCTACGCGAAAGAATAAATGGACACAAATCAGACATCAAGAATTATAACATTCAGAAACCAGTCCTCATGCTAATTTTTCCCTACTGTTCCTCACACCTTCTTGTCAGCTGTTTGAAATGGGCCATCCTGATTATTACTACAAAAGTTTTTTTTCTCCTGCTGATAAGAGCCCACCTTAATCAATTAGTCTTGTTAGAGTTGGTACGGCAACACCCATTTTTTTCATGTTCTCTGTATGTATATAATCTTCCTACTGTATTTTCCACTATATGCATCTAATGAAGTGGGCTTTAGCCCACAAAAGCTTATGCTCAAATAAATTTTAGTCTCTAAGGTACCACAAGTACTCCTCTTTCTTTTTTCCATTGATTTCAGTGAGCCTTGTATTACTACTTATGGGAGTAGAAGAAACTCCCAAACTTTATGGGTTTAGACACTGAGGCCCGGATCCTGCAAGTACTTACAGGCTTGCTTAACTTTACTGATGTGAGTAGTTGTAATGAAATCAATAGGAGTACTCACTTGTTAAAACTAAGTAGGTGCATGTATATTTCCACGATCAGGGTGGTAAGACTAGAGGATACTCTGGGGTATAAGGTGCTGTGTAAATGTAAGATCACTTCTTATGCTATGACTTATTAAGTATTAATTAGTATTACTAGCACTTGCAAGAGAATCAAATTTTTAACCTTCCAAAGCATTTTGTGAAGGCCTTCTAGAGATCTGATTATAGTATGAGATACTGTAGTTGAGGATTATTTACTAATGAAGGAGCTGGGCAGTCTGTACACAAAGGAAAAACAAAAAAAACCAAAACCCCAAACCTGTCTCCAAGTTTGCATTGAGAGTGAGGATTAAAATTAAACTTGACAAAGTTCATAGAGAACTCAGTCAAAGTTCAGAGCATCTGCACCCGTATTTCCCTTTAGTGATTGAGTGAAGACGCTAGCTTTCAGGCTTCTAGCTCCCTAGTCTTTGTCTTTCTTGGGTGGAGACCTATGTCGCGCACTCTCCTGACTGGAATATTCCCAAGATGAACAGTTCCCTGTCTTCATTGCAGTGTTCTCACCAAAAGACAGTCTGCCTAAGCAGACCTGCTTGCTTTGTCTCTTCAGAGACTGATAACTGCAACAACCACAGCTATCCGTTAGCACACAGCACTTTCTATGCAAGCCTTTTTATTCTTAGGGTATGAGCATTACAGAGAAAACATTTTAAAAACAACAAAAGAACCTACACATATGCTAACGATCTTACCAGAGATTGCCCCCTTTCCCTAACTGTTTCCAACATGGGTTCTGGCAGGGGGTCCTTCAGACCGCCCCCCGCCCCAGGGCATCTCTCTTATCACAAGTTCATAAAAGCCTCAGCTCAGAACTAGCATCCTCATGAACCATTTAGCCCAGCCTTTGTACGGTGGGAGTCTTCGATCTGAAGTTTTCAGGAGCTGGTAATTAGGAGACAGTGGGTCTCTTCCCAGGGCGTAGCTTCAAAAGGTTGGCTTTGGAGGAGAGAATTACTAGGAAATCCATTTCAGACATGTTGTCCGCAAAAGTTCTTTGATGTTCTTAATGTTCTCTTGGAGACTAACTAATGCAGTCTCTGGAGGAAGTTACATACACTTCCACAAAAAACACATACACAACTGCTTTCAGAGTAACAGCCGTGTTAGTCTGTATTCGCAAAAAGAAAAGGAGTACTTGTGGCACCTTAGAGACTAACCAATTTATTTGAGCATAAGCTTTCGTGAGTTACAGCTCACTTCATCGGATACATGTCTTCTGCAGTTTCCACAGTATGCATCCGATGAAGTGAGCTGTAGCTCACGAAAGCTCATGCTCAAATAAATTGGTTAGTCTCTAAGGTGCCACAAGTACTCCTTTTCTTTTTGCAAATACAGACTAACACGGCTGTTACTCTGAAACCTGATTAGACAGAGTTGCTACACCCTTTCCCAGCCACACACTAGCAACAAGCAAAATACAAGCACCAGAATTGTCTGGGATTTTACATGGTCGCCTCCAGTTAGTGTCTTAGTTACAGGGCCATTCTCCCTAGCAGACACAAACTTAGGACCATTCCCTTCCTGGGCTTTAGCTGAATCCAGAACCAACTCTGAGACAACTGCACTATTCTCAACCATCACAGGCTCAAAGGCCCCTTCTGTCTGCTCCACAGACAAAGACGAGCTGGAGACACTTTCTCCTTTCCCAGACACACAGCTTGGGATCTCATTCCCCTGGTCCCAGCACACAGGGCTGTTCACAGACAACAGCTTGGAGACCGAGGTAGCTCCCTCCATAGGCAAGTTAATACCCCTGACAGACACAGGCACATTTCCTTCACTGTCACAATTCTCCACCCAGCTAACAGGTAAGGTATAGGGACACTCATCTTCCACTATCCTTGCCTTCCCACACTGCTGAGTAGACAAAGCCATCAGCTCACAAGGCTGCCTAGGCTCATCCAGAGGAGACTTCCCCAGAGTCCTGCCTGGCTTCATAGGGAGCAGTTCCAGAGCATCGCCCAGGGACTCCGTGACAACTGGTGGCAGTGGTGGGATGTACTGCATCCTGCGGATGGCGCTTCCTGCAGTAAGTGACTGTGGAGCTGTAAAACGAAGGGGGATTGACGAGGACCAGGCATGCTGAAGGCTCAGAGAGGAGTGGTTTCAGGGGACGGTTAACCCCTGGGAGTGTGCGACCAGCGAGAAGGACTGTGCAGTAATGAGGTCCCCCTGGGGACTGCGGTGAGCAGTCTCAGGGGCGGAGGAGCCTGCGGCTTGACCCTGGCAAAGAGGTGGTGACCTCGAGAAGGGCTGGCACACTAGGGATTCTCCCTGGAAACCGTAGGGAGCTGAGAGCACACAGGCCTGTGAGTCCACAACAACTTGGGAACAGTGGAGTGATGGCCTGTCACCATCTCCTTAAGAAGGACACTGTAACCCTGTGCAAGAAGAGAGGGTTGCACATTGGAAAGTTCACCAAAGCACAGTTAATCGTGCAGCTGGAGAAGGATGACTGCCCTAAGGAACAGATTCCTGACCCAAATGGGGCTATAGCAGAATCTGGGAGCAGCTGGAGTGGTAGCCAGGCATCCCCAAGACTACTGTCCCCGACCAGACGGGGGTCTTCACGATCGGGTTCCCCATCGGGGGATCGGAAACGGACTGGATTGGAGCTGAGTCCGAGAGAGCAAGAGGACTGTGAGAGACAGCGAGAGTCCAAGAAAGAGCTGCAGAAACAGCAGCAGCATGAACTGGCGATGGTGGAGCAGAGAGGCATAGGGGACCTCCCAGGGGTGAGTGGGGATAGACCCGGGGTGCCAGTTCCTCAGGGAACCTGGAGAGTAAATTGCTGCCCCTTGTTAAGGAGGGGTGGGATGTGGATGCCCACCTCACTGCCTTTGAGCAGGCTGGCGATTTGAACCAGGGGGACCCTGCGGAAAAGCCCCGGTGTCTAGCTCCCTTGCTGGGTCCCAAGGCCATAGACTCCATCAGCCAGATGGTTGGGGAGGTGGACAGGCTCCCACTCCTGACCCCAACCTATATGTCTGTGTGGAGTTTCCTGGGGCCAGGACCCTTGGACCTCCAGTGGGAGCGGAAGGTGATGATCAGTGGGCAGACATTCCTGGGGTGGCGAGATCCTGGGACAGAGAGAACTGTTGTCAGGCCCTGGGTGGTGCAGCCTCAGATGCTGAGGGGCTGTGTGAGGTTCCCAAAGATGAAGCCCCTCACCCTCCCTATGGCCCAGATCCCTGTGCAGACCCAGGAGGGGTGGGGCTGGCTGGTCATTGGGGTTCTCCAGGATACCAGCTGCAAGACCCTGTTGTGGGGTGACTGTGTTTCTTTGGGACAGGATCCAGGCCCTGCTCCTATAACTGCCGAGGGTTTGAATTTGAATCCAGGGGACCAATCGGTGGAGAGGGAAATGGTCAGTGAAAATGCATATGACCTGGCTGGCAGCAGGGAGGAGCTACTAGGCTCAGGATACCTGCCTGCCTGTAACCAGACCCCTTGGGCTGGGTGGGACAGAGAGATGTCCCCCGCCCCCTTGCACACCCGAGGGGGGCTCATGCTGGCTCTGATGCAGTGAAGAAAGCAGCGAGCTTGCTGACTACCCCCACGGGGACAGCAAGGGCAGCGCTGAGCACAGTGGGAGCTGAGACCCCAGCTGAGGGGGGGGAGACACAGGCAAAGCAGGGGATCTGTTGGGAGTGGCAAGGTGCTTGGTAAGGAAAGTCTGGATGAGCCTAGGCAGCTTGTAAGCTGATGGCTTTGTCTAGTCAGGAGTGTGGGAAGGCGAGGAGAGTGGATGAGTGTCCCTATACCTTACCTGTTAGCTGGGTGGAGAATTGTGACAGTGAAGGAAACGTGCCTGTGTCTGTCAGGGGTATTGACTTGCCTATGGAGGGAGCTACCCCGGTCTTCAAGCAGTTGTCTGTGAACAGCCCTATGTGCTGGGACCAGGGGAGTGAGATCCCAAGCTGTGTGTCTGGGAAAGGAGAAAGTGTCTCCAGCTCGTCTTTGTCTGTGGAGCAGACAGAAGGGGCCTTTGAGCCTGTGATGGTTGAGGGTCGTGCCGTTGTCTCAGAGTTGGTTCTGGATTCAGCTAAAGCCCAGGAAGGGAATGGTCCTAAGTTTGTGTCTGCTAGGGAGAATGGCCCTGTAACTAAGACACTTACTGGAGGCGACCATGTAAAATCCCAGTGCCCAGACAATTCTGGTGCTTGTATTTTGCCTGTTGCTAGTGTGTGGCTGGGAAAGGGTGTAGCAACTCTGTCTAATCAGGGTGAGATCCTAGCCAGGGCACAAGGAGAGCATGAAGGTGATTTGATTGTGTTACCGACTGAGGGTGTGGAAACCTGTAGCAAGAAGGAAAAGATTCCTGAACTTGTGTGTGGCAAAGGGAAGAAGAATGCTTCTAACCTTTTATCTAGGTGAGAGGATTTTTTTCCTCTGGCCAGGAGGGATTTTAAAGGGGTTTACCTTTCCCTTTATATTTGCATCCGATGAAGTGAGCTGTAGCTCACGAAAGCTCATGCTCAAATAAATTGGTTAGTCTCTAAGGTGCCACAAGTACTCCTTTTCTTTTTGCGAATACAGACTAACACGGCTGTTACTCTGAAACCACCCTTTATATTTATTACAGGCTTAAATTGGGTTAATGACACTCGGGTAATAGTCTAAATTCCTATGGAAATAGGTAACCTTGCTGGTTTTGTTCCACAGAATTTATAAAAAGCAAAACAAACTATTGGGTTCTTCAGTTAATGAAAACTACAAAAAAATCTCTGTTTGCAGAGGGGAGGTGGAATGAGGAGCCAATTGTATTCTACATGCTTATTTTAAAAGACAGCGGCACATCGCACTTGCTTTCACCCAGATCAAGGAGTGAAAGAGATCCTGAAAGTTCCCTTATACTAAGGAAGAAACCATGTAGAAAATGTGCTCCTGTAATCTTTATCTTGAGTAGAATGTCAGTTGTGGACTGTAATTAAGCTGGGATTTCATCCTCTTAATAAAGGATGTAAATGGCTCAGCAGCAGTATGTCAATTTTCCATCAAAAAGTGAATTTGGTAAAATGAGATTTCCTTAACAATTGGCCTGTGGATAGTTTTAATTTCTAAATCAAGTTCCCCAGAGCATTGTACTTCCTAATAGAACTCAGCAAGTTGGCAAGGATTGGAGTGCAGGAAAAGTATGGTATCTCCAGAGTAAATCTTGCACATCATGTAAATTCTGCCAACAAATGTGTTCTGCGTTACTTTCGGGAAAGCGAAGTCATTAAGGCTAAGGGAAGTCGCTACATAAAGAAATAATTATACTTAATATCTGAAGGCACTGGGGTGTGGCCAGGGACCTGAGTGGATAACAAATAGTAATATGGAGCCTTTCACATCTTGCTTACTAGTCCATATCCAGTCTAGATCAGTACAGCCTCTACTCTGCGGTACATGTGAAGTACCCTCCCAGTGGTAGTCGGCAAGGCCACTAACCTCTTTGTTCAAATCTCTCCTTACGGACCACTTCTGTTGTCATTTTTTGTAAGCATCAACCCAAAATGGTACTTGCATTTATCTTATTGATATTTAATTTTAATTTTAAAAATGTTCACCATTATCCCTTGCTAAGTAGCTGCATAGGGCCAGATTCTCAAATGATGATATGACTTCAACTGAGCTTTGCTGACTTATGCGCCGTGATTTTCCAGCCCCTTACTTGATTGATCTTGTCCCATTATTCCTCCACCAACCCTCCTCCCATTTGTTGTGTGAAATTGAATAGTAAATTCCTTAGGACAAGGGGCACTGTTGTATCCTCTATGATAAAGTGACTAACGTGGTTGGGTGCAGAAAGCTAAATGATGATGATAAAATAGAGAGGAATGTTGTTGGCATCTGACAGCTGTTTGATGGCTTAAATGAAACAAGTTGGTGACTCAGTCCAGTTCCTACTGAACATGTGTTGTCACTGTCCTATTAAAAACCACCTCAGTTGTTACTTGGCCAAGAACTAAATACGTAGTACATGTGGGCCTTGGCTTGTTTCTCTAAAACTTCCCCGTTGTTGCCACCAGCTCAGCCCTGCTGTTGGTAGTAGCGATGGGAATGCTAGTGTAGATAAGATCTGAGCCTGATCATCTCAGCACTGTCATGCTGGCATACAGGGTTAGACATGGTGCTTATAATGATAAGGAAGGGGGTCAGCAGGCACCTTGTCCATAGGAGCATACCCCCACCAGTGGTAGTGACAGCAGGGAAACCTTTGGGATAAAAAGTCTAACGTAGACACCAAGGCTGAACTCCTCCCAGAGGTGGTGCCTTCTGGGTCAGGGCTGAAGTCAGTGGTGGATTTAGAGTTAGTGGGGCCCTGTGCACAGCTTCATTTTTATGCCCCCCGTTCCCCTTGGGACCCAGCCAAGAAAAAGAACATGCTTTCATTTCTTCCCTGCTCCCCTCCCGTTTTTCACTCTTTTTTTCTTCCTCCTCCTCCTATATTATAAGTAATAGGAAGTAAATGAAAATAAAGTGAAGTACCTTGATTGGGGCAGGGGGTTGGGGTGGGGGGGGTGCAGAGGTTGGGCTCTGGGAGGGAGTTTCGGTGCGGGCTCTGGGCTGGGGCAGTGGGGTGGGGTATGGGAGGGATCAGGGGGACGATGCTTACCTTGGGTGGTGCGGCTCCCAATGCAAACAGCACACCCCTCTGGCACCGGCTCCTAGGCACGGGAGGGGAGAAGGGGGGGGTCTCTGCATGCTGCTGCCCACAGGCTCTGCCCTGCAGCTCCCATTGGCTGCAGTTCCTAGCCAATGGGAGCTGCAGAGTCGGCGCTTGGGGTGGGGGGCAACGTGCAGAGACACTCCCCCCACCCTGCCCCAGGGGCCACAGGGACATGCTGGCTGCTTCTGGAAGTGGCTTGGAGGGAGGGAGGCAACGTTGGCAGGGAGCCGCCTTAGCTCTGCTGTGCTGCTGCTGGTATGTCTCTGCGCGCCCCTTGGGGGGCAGCAGGTCTCTGTGCACTGCCTAGGGTGGGGGCAGTGCATGGAGCTACCTCCCCCACACTAGGGGCACGCAGAGATGTGCCAGCCGCTGGCCGCTTCTGGGAGCGGCGTGGGGCCACCAGCCATGGCAAGCAGGCAACCTGCCTGCCTGAGCCCTGCTGCACCACTGGCCAGGACTTGGGGGCAGGTTATCTGAGATTTGTCCTGCATTTTGCGGGGTGGGGGGGCTGTCATTGGTTTGTTTCGTGGTAAATCTGCCTCTGGGTGAAGCACATGCAAGGGATGAGCTAGTGGTCCCTGCCAGTGCTGTACCTCTTATGGATAAACTGGGGACTTGAGTTTCTCTTGCTGCTGTTGTGGCATTCTTCTTAAGCACTAGACTCACTTTAAGCAGGAGGTCTGAATGAATACAAATTCTTCAAGCTCCCCCTGTTTCTGAAGGCCATGATATATGCAAGGTAAGCTGCCGTGAATCATTTACTTTTGTGCTGACTTGTTTTAAATAGGAGGATCTGAAGCTTGTGTAAATGTTTGAACATACATTCTTTTTGAATTATTCAGTATATTCTGCCTGCTTCTATAGTTAGTTAAAACAGAGGGCATGAGCTTTCATCCTAGGGAAGGGATGAGTTCTAGCAAGGGAGACAACTGAAAACCACCTGACCGTTTTTGTCCTTCTAGAAATGCTGTAAGTTTGATGGATTGTAATTGATGGGCTCCCTTAGAGGTGCTGACAAGCAGCTACAAAACAGAGGGATCATAACAAGCTTGTCTTAATGCAAGGAGACTGCTGTGTGTACACGGTGAAGAACTGACACATCCCAAGCTAATTTTCCTCAAGAGGGTACATTTTGTAGACTAAAAGATGCAGCCAGTCATCACAAATACAAAATGTATTTCCCTGCTAAGAATATCAGCAGGCGGGGTAGCTACCTAATAAAGAAGTCCACAATCTTTGGAGACTGGGTGTTGAAAAAGTATGGGGACTCTACAAACCAAACTGAGCACTAAAGTGTGGCCTTGTGGAATAAGCCTGGGCCTAGAAGCACAGCACTTCTGAGTGCTAACCTTACTCTGACCCTCTGTCATAAATATAAAGGGAAGGGTAGACACCTTTTAAATCCCTCCTGGCCAGAGGAAAAAGCCTTTCACCTGTAAAGGGTTAAGAAGCTAGGATAACCTTGCTGTCACCTGACCAAAATGACCAATGAGGAGACAAGATACTTTAAAAAGCTGGAGGGGGTGAGAAACAAAGCCCCCCTCTCTCTCTCTGCGTGATGCTTTTGCTGGGGACAGAACAGGAATGGAGTCTTAGAACTTAGTAAGTAATCTAGCTAGAGATGCATTAGATTCTGTTTTCTTTAAATGGCTGAGAAAATAAGCTGTGCTGAATGGAATGTAGATTTTTGTTTTTGTGTCTTTTGTAACTTAAGGTTTTGCCTAGAGGGATTCTCTATGTTTTGAATCTGATTACCCTGTAAGGTATTTACCATCCTGATTTTACAGAGGTGATTCTTTTACTTCTGTTAAAATTCTTCTTTTAAGAATCTGATTGCTTTTTCATTGTTCTTAAGATCCAAGGGTTTGGGTCTGTGTTCACCCATGCAAATTGGTGAGGATTTTTATCAAACTTTCCCCAGGAAAGGGGGTGTAAGGTTTGGGAGGATTTTGGAGGGAAAGATGCTTCCAAACGGACTCTTTCCCAGTTATATATCTGTTAGACATTTGGTGGTGGCAGCGATAAAGTCTAAGGGCAAAAGGTAAAATAGTTTGTACCTTGTGGAAGTTTTAACCTAAGCTGGTAAAAGTAAGCTTAGGAGGTTTGCATGCAGGTCCCCACATCTGTACCCTAAAGTTCAGAGTGGGGAAGGAACCTTGACACCCTCACTCTAGGTATCCTCTTCAGCAAGTCACTTAGGATTCTGTGCTTACATATATCTTACTTTTTACAATCTGTTGGGTGGGGGGGAGCAGGAGAGCTGGATTCTAGTCCCAGCTCTGTCTGTGACTCTGTCTGTGGGTCAAGCTGCTTAACATTTCTGTCTCCATTTTCCCATCTGTCAAATGGGGATAGTGATACCTTAATTAACTTGTAAGTACTTCAATATCTGTGGATGAAATGTGCTATGTAAGTGCATGTTAACGTTTCGAACAGAATTTAAAA
The DNA here is from genome assembly GCF_965152235.1 of Eretmochelys imbricata. Classification (NCBI taxonomy): domain Eukaryota; kingdom Metazoa; phylum Chordata; order Testudines; family Cheloniidae; genus Eretmochelys; species Eretmochelys imbricata. The sequence continues at coordinate 90,016,861 of NC_135579.1, read as the reverse complement.
ATTGGGGAGACACAATGAAAGGGTGAGACGTGGCACATGCAGAGCGCGGTAGACCTATTGTGGCGTGACTTCTAATAGCATTGACAGTGCTCCCCGTTTTGCCAAGGATACCACATAAAGTTCATTCTTCTGTCAATAGAGTGTTTCCTCATTCTTTTTTATAGTTGCAGGAAGGGAGTGGCTTAGCTTTTTACAAACACAAGCTTGGCAGTGTTTATAATATGCTGCTTTAGAGCTTTGAGTCTAAAAACCAAAACACAATTCAAAGAGATTTAAAAATAGATCTTTGAACAAAATCCTGAGTGGTGCATATAGCTTGGGTAAGTGCAAAATGCAGGGATCAATGCTGGGTAGCTGAGCTTGGGTGCGGCAGGAGTTTAGGGGAAAAATCCTACCTCTTAGGCTGTGGCATGCTCCATGGATGCTTTGCTAGCTCAAAGGCTGAAATAGGACTCTGCACCCCTAATGTACCTTCCCCACATGTGGAGGAGGGCCAGGGCATTGAGGCAATGGCACATCCTCTAGCCCAGTGGTCTCCAACCATTTTATGCACAAGATCACTTTGAATTTAAGATCAACCCAGGATCTACCCTGCCTCTTCCCTGAGGACTCCCCCACTCACTCCATTCTCCCCTCCCTCTGTCGTTCACTCTTCCCAACCCGCGCTCACTCTCTCCAGGCTGGGGCAGGCGGTTGGGATGTGGGGTGGTGGTGTAGAGTCTGGGGTGGGGCTGAGGGGTTTGGAGTGTGAGAGGGGGCTCCGGGCTGAGCCTGGGGCAGGGGGTTGGGGTGCAGGAGTGTGGGGTGCAGGCTCTGAGATGGAGTTTGGTGCAGGAGGGGGCTCCAGGCTGGGGCAGGGGGTTGAGAGCTGCGGGGATGGGGTGGGGGCAGCATGCAGAGCTGCCTCCGCAGGGGCCACAGAGACTTGCCAGCCACTTCTGGGAGTAGCATGGGGCAGTAGTAGGCAACCTGTCTGAGTCCCGCTGCGCTGCTGGACTTGTAGCAGCCCAGAGATTGCGATTAACTGGCAGAGGCTCCAGGATCAACCAGTCAATCATGATTGATGGGTTGGTGACCACTGTTCTATCCCTTTCTACCCCCTATGCACTGTCCTAATGACAGCCACATTCAGCAATAATACCATTAACTCCTCCCAGCTTTCCTTAGTTCCTTGTATACTGGAACTGGACCTTTATCAATACCAAAAGGACCCTGGACCAACTTTATGCATCTGAAAATATTAGGTGAAATCCTGGTCCCATTGAAGTCAATGGGAGTTTTGCCACTGAATTAAATGGACTAGAATTCTACCCCGCTCATAGTATGAAAAGGAGAGTAAGAGTCTGATCCAAAGCCCATTCAAGTCAATAAGAGTCTTTTTATTGGCTTCAATGGTGTTTGGAGCAGGCCTAGTATCAATAATTCCTCTTCTATCATGTATTGAGCATAATGTTATTGATTTGTAAATTTAACAATCTTTTGGTAACATTAAACCCCCACCAGGGACCAGGATTTCATCTAATAATGTAAAATCTATTTCTGAGTTTTAAAGGTCAGTGCTAACAAACAGTAAATATTCTATCACAATAACCAGAAATGGGCCAGGTGGCACATGATAGAAATGGCTCCTTCTGAAAGGGTAATTATGCAAATTAACCAATTGGAAGAGGAGTTCTCAACCTGGGCCTCATGGTTCTGAGCAGGTATAATGGGGAGGCATGGCCCAGCTGTGGGGTGAGGGTAGAGGGGTGTCTTGGTTGGGAAAAAGGAGGCCCTAGTGGGGAAAGGGCTGAGAATCACTGGAGTAGAGCAACATGGAAAATGCGTCTGGACCTACAGCCAAACTGTGTGTCAGAAAGGCATGATTTTAACTTTAGATCAGGATCACAATGAGGTAAATAACCAGAATATTGGAGGTGCTGGAGGGCTTGTTTCTACATGGAAAATAAAGCGACATATCAGTGTGCATGTGGTGGTTTTTTGTTTTTTTGCTAACTGTGGCACATAGGAGGAAGGAAGTGTTTCTCTCCCTCTCCCCCCAAAAAACTTTTTTCTTGTGGTGTTTGTGTTTGGCAATATATACAGCAGTATAGATTTATTAAAATACTATCATCTGGTATGGGATCAATATTAAGATATGGGAGGAGGAGAATTTCTGAAGGCTAGTTCTTTTGAGCTAGAAGGAATACAACTGATCTGTTCGTTCTGACATTGCAAAGGGTTTTCAGGCCCATATAACGCTCTCAGTTCCTGCCCTGCCTTGGTAGCCTCCGCTCTGTCTAAACAGGAAATGAGAACCTGTGTCTGTGGAGGAGCCCCCACAGCCTCTGAGTTTAAACAGGCAGTTTTGCTGTGTCTTCATCCATACGTGAAATATGCAACACAACGTATCCTGAAGCTTTGATGACTAATTGTAGTTAGCTGGGTGTGATTACATAGCCTGGTAGATTGTAATAAAATGGATGCTTAAGCAGCGGTAGGGAAGTCCTTATCGGAGGCCTGATCTGAAGCTCATTGAAGTCTATGGGAGTCTTGTTCTCCCTCACCCCCCGGAGCTTGCTAACTTGGCTGGGGTGAGGGGGAAGGCGCTGGGAGGTAGGTGGAGGAGCGGGGATGTGGGGCGCTCGGGGGAGGTGTGAGGGGCGCTTGGCTGCTGGTGGGTGCAAAGCATCTACTAATTTTTTACCTGTATGTGCTCCAGCCCCAGAGCACCCACAGAGTCGGCGCCTGTGGTAACAGGCTATGGGCATTCAGCCTATTTACCCTGCTGGGGAAGGTAATCTTTTTAGAAGTCCCCTTCAGTGCTTAGTGTGATTGTCTAAAATAACTCTCTGGACAGCAAAACTCTTCCTCATTGCAGAGACTTAAAATGCATAGCTGCATTTCCAACCTCAAAGGCCCTGCACGATCATGAGCGTTCCTTTGACCAAGGAAACTGGATGCATCTTCCACAAATATCTGTCAGCTCCCAAAATGGCCTCAGAAATAGCTGAAAAGATGCTCCCATCTCACAGGGGCTAAAGAGGCTGTTTTCTCAGCACCCCATCTTGTGCTAGCCTAATCTGGTAACAAAGGACTAATCCCATCTATGGTGACCCATTGATTGTTGGAATTGGAGGACTGTAATACAATATTTCTTTAAATAACACTTTGTATTATTTTTACATAGGATACTTACACACACACAAATATCAAATCACTTCTACATCTACACTCACCTAGAAAAGGAAAGTTGACGTTAATCTACTTACTTATTTATCTCTACTTAGAATGTAAACTCTTTGGGGGAGCAATAGTCTCTTTATTCTATGCCTGTACAACACCTAGCATGATGGGGTCCCAGTGCTTGAGGGGTGCTCCTAAGGTGTTACTTTAACAGTACTACACCACCACAACCCCCTTTAAGCAACGAAAACCAGCTAGCTGTTCAATAGTAGCGATGTAGCATTAAGGTAAAGACAGACTCAAGTATGTCCAGCACCAGAGCTGTGGTGGTGCCTGTCTATATTAAAGGATTAGAGAAGTAAAACAAAGCAGGAATTGCCATACGGGGTAATAGCAGGGGTCCATCTAACCCACTGTCCTGTCTCAAACAATGGACAGCATCCAGTGCTTTGAAGGAAGGTGCAGGACACTTTACCTATATGGAAATATCTTCTTACCCCCTGTCTGAGATAGCAATAGCAGTACAGAGAACAAAGGGAGCTCACTGCTGATTGATCACCTGTCCAATGAAACCTTCACCGGTAACAAGAAGGGTGCTGCGTCACATGTGTATACTTCCTTAGGAAGTATGCAGAGCTGGGAATGGACACCATGTTGACACCACAGAGGGAGGGATAGCTCAGTGGTTTGAGCATTGGCCTGCTAAACCCAGGGTTGTGAGCTCAATCCTTGAGGGGGACCATTTAGGGATCAGGGCAAAAATTGGGGATTGGTCCTGCTTTGAGCAGGGGGTTAGACTAGATGACCTCCTGAGGTCCCTTCCAACCCTGAAATTCTATGATTCTATGATATGCAGGTGTCTGTTCCGGTTACTTTGAAACTTCGCCACTTCCAAAAGAGAACTGATCCAATGGTCCCCTCTGGTGTTAATTTTCCAGTACTGCAGCTTCATATCTAGAACAACATTTGGACAGGACAGAGGCTCCACACAATAGTCTTTGCTGGGTAAACCACCAAAAGATGGAGTATTGAAAATCTCCGCTTTAAAAAAGCCCAAACATATTTTAAAGTTAATGCTCATAAAAATAAGAGACTCTGGCTTCAATCAGGAACAGATACTCTACCACCTTCTCTCCAGTTCCTTTATAGTCCTTTTATCAAATCACCTAGTTGGGTGGAGTCTTTCAGTCTTAATCTCATTACATTTTGGAGAGGCAAGTATGAAATAGTGGATTGAGCATGAGCTGGGGGCCAGGAGCTCCTGAATCCCAACCCTAGCTTTGCCACCAGTTTGACAAGGGGCTTAGCGCGCCCTCCTGTAGCTCTATGGTCTAGCTCCCAATCTGTGAAATGAGGATACTGGCCCACCACCACTTTACCTGAAAGGAAAGATGTTGAGTCTTTTCAACATAGGTAAATATCTGTAAGGGCGAAGCTACTGATGTTTCTTTTTAAACAGGAGGGATTAGATAGATCCACAAAGAAAGGAAGGTATGAATGTCGTAACTACTACTTGCATTAAGAACTTGCCTTGTTTCCTATTGATCCATCCGGGTACCTATGTGGTCCTCATCGCCACAGTACACAAACACTTTCCTTTGCTTAAAAAGTCTGTGTTTCTCTCTCCTTTCCCCGCCACCAAGAGGGGAAGGGGGTGGTCTTTAATTTGAGAACGAGCCAGGGCGAAGAGGTGGGTTTTACATTTGGCTCTGAATCCATTCTTAATTCTTGTGGCAATGAGTTCCATAATGGAGAAAGACCTCTGTCTATTCTTACTTTATGAATAATCATCCTTCAAACTCTATAGCGTGCGTCTTCAAAACCTAGATTACTCTTTCAAAGCCTATGATTTTTGAAAGAACTTCCAAGTAGAAAAGGTCAGTCAATTAATAGGCAAACTCAACAGATAGAAAGTGACTTTTTTTTTATTCCAGTAGAACTGAAGGTTCTTTTTTTTTTTTTTTAAGCCGTTTATTTTTTTTCTTCAAGTGAGTTAAGATGTACCCTTACAACAAGCATCTTTCTGCTCTAGCATCTGGTCATTTTCATAAACAAAGCATGTCAGGTATCCAGAAAATAAGGACATCTTCTTTGATTTCTGCTCGTTGGGTTCTTGTGAAGCTAAGATGGCTGCCATCCTTCAGTTATCACAGTACTGTACCTTTAGAATAGACAGCATCAGCACTGTGATAACTGAGCCAGGGCAGCCTGTCAGTCATTATGTCTGTTAGTATCTCATAGAGAATAGTGCTTGCTTTACTGTGTGCTTACATAGTGTTTCCTCTTGTGCATGTTTCAAAAATAAAGATCACATAAAATACTAATGTTCGTTCTTCGAGGACATGGATGATGGACTTAATGCATGTTTAATAAATACACGTGGAAATGAACAAAGTGTTCTGAAACTTCAGTTAATTTATCCACTCTTTGAAAATTACCTGGTTAACTAGTATGACTGCACTTAAATTCAAAGCAGCTTTAAAGTATTTTTCAGAGTTGCACAATCCAAGTCTACAGAACACCGTATTTAACTGGGGAAGGGGAGAAATAATTTACTCGTTCCATGGAGATAATCACTGATGGAATGAGGGTATTTTACTCTCTCATTTTTTTTCGGTTTCAATCAGCATTTGAAGTAGAGTGCTGTTCCCTCACATAAACTACATAGGCAAGATCCTCAACTGGGCATAGTTCCACTTAAGACAATGAAGCTGCACAGATTTAACCTGGACCCATTATCAAATAGTTTTGTTAATTATGTGGATATAATATCTTTGAAACTTAAGTATTATGTTCCACACTGAAAGTGCTAGGACCTTGACACACACAAAAAAGACAAGGTTTCTGTCTTGTGGGATTCACAGTACCACCTCAGGCCTCCATTCAGCAAACACTTACAGATGTGCTAAAGTTCCAACAGGTATGTTTGCAGCACTGGGGTCCTTTGAGGCCCAATCCTACTCCCTTTGAAGTTTTGCCATTGATTTCAGTGGGAGCAGGATCAAATCCAAAATAGTAACAAGCTCTGGATGTGGAAATGATCCTGGAGTTTGAAGAAAAGAGTTGCTGTCTGATGGACTTGTTTGTTCAGGCTGTGTGATGGTTGATTTGGGCCATACACTGAGGTCTAAATGAAAACTGCTGAAATCAAGAATTACACTGCAAACAATGACAGAAGTTTATCAAAATATTTTCTCTGGTTCATGTTTGAAGTACTGCTTAAAAAGTCATGGTAGTTTTTCTCTTTGAATAAAGGCATCTAATCTAGTGAATCAGTTCTGTAATGATCAGCATATTAAAATAAATGTTTCATCAGGTTTCACAATGTAAAGAAATAGATAAATATATTTTACATTTCACATAATGTTCCATTTAAGAATTTGATGGACTTAATTGGTGTAAGTGGTACTTAAATATTTCTGATAGGGTAGAGCAAGAACTTTATGGATAACATAATAAATAACCAACTAAACTGATATGTATTTCCTTAAGTTAAATAAAATGCTTTTAAAATTCAGAAATGCTTAACATTCAACTGGGCCCAAGTACTACCAAAATGGTCTCTTACATATTTTTAACACAAGAGGGCAATACAGAGACAAATGTGAAAAACCGCTTCCTGGGAAAAATATTTGTGCATTTTTAAAACAAATTACAAAAATGTTACATAAACAAGGGACCAGTCAATATGTTATACGATATTGTTCCAGGAGGTAAATATGAATGGGCAAATATGTACAAAAATGTTAGGATATATATTTGCCATCAACTGCAAATTTATCAGCATCCTTAGAATAATCTGCCATTTTCTGAAAATAGTAACCGTAAGGTAACCTAGGAGCACACATTTATTAAGGACTTATATAAAAAATAAGTATTTCCTGGCTTTCAAATATGTTAAAAATAAGATCAATATAAAGGTACAAAAACGTCATTAGATCATTCTATTAGCATCACAAGGGCTGGACACTCTGGATGTATTTACAGTTTGCTGACGATAAGGTGATATATTTACTCTGCTGTCTCACTTTTTAACACTCACCTTCTTTTCTAGAATAAAAAGAAAGCTTTCCTCAGCAGTCAGGTAACATAGATCCTGATCCTGAAAACATTCAGGAGTAGTCCCTCTGATCTCAATGTGGTACACATGAATTTACTCAAGTGCATTTTTCGGTGTGTATTTTTGTTCAGCTTTTTTCTAAAGCATTGCAAGTACTTTAACTTGATTTTAAATTTTTCAATTCCATGTTCTATTTTTTGCTGTCAGATTTTGCTTTTGAAAAAAATTCTATTCACATTTTTATTTTGCTTGTCCCCCCCATTTCCACTACTCTCTTCTTTTGGGGTCAGTAATTTACCACGTTTCTTGAGCGTTCTAAATTAAACAACACTCCTTTTGATTAGAGTCTAAAAACTAAATTGGCTATTTACCCTGTCCTGATGAATTCAACTTTTCTTTCTTTTCTCCTACCACGTAGCTTGGAATTATAGCTCTGATTTTTACAGGCCAACTCTGACACTGAATATGAAGAGGTGTGTGTCTTATCCAAAGCTAGGAAAAATGGGGGGAAAAACACCTTTATTACAAATATTTTACACTGTGTGTGTGATCTTAAGAACAGAAAACTGCAGTTACAGGGATATAATTGATCTTTTGGCTACTGGGTAGGTGACTTTCCTCCTTACGAAAGTTACTGGAATTTTAATATGGCAGGAGGTCCTGCCTACAGTGCAGTTTACAGCACCTAGAAGTGAAAGACTCTAGTGTGCCAGGACAGTTATTAAAGCAATATTTTCTATGGCTTTAAATTCTTCTTTATTAGTTTTTAAAGATTTGCTTCTTCACTTGTAAGTGAGGTAGGAGACAGGTACGTTCAACAATGAGACTCTCCCGTCAATGAAACTTCAGTAATGGGGAATTGTTTATAAAATCGTCTCCATTCTTTTTCTACATTCTGCTTGATTCCTTCCACCAATACTTACCTTTTAGTCTTTTCGACTCCTTTCCCCTCTTAAACTTCTATTAGCGGCTGAGTTAACAGTCTGATAGATGAATTCTAACTGCTGCTGTTGGTGCACAAAATGTATGAATAATTAAATAAATAAATCTCAGAAACATTATTAATCATTCATCAGCTACAGTCTATGGGCAAGTATTCAGTCACTTTTCTGGAAACAAGAGCTCCTAGAGGCCCCTTCCTGAAAAATACATGAAAATATTCAAACAAATTTAACACCAGCAACCTGACTAGGTCCCCCAGCATTCTCTTTCTCATAACCCCACCAGCACAGCTCTAGATGGACCAACATCTCCCCACGGAAGGGGAGCTCAATATGGGGGGGGCATAGGAGAAGGGATGCTCTTTGTTTTCAGCTCAGGCTGCACTGAAACCATCTGCTAATAATCACAGAAGCTGACATGGCTGGAACTAGGGCTATGGACTTGGCCCTTGTCACTTATTAGCCAACAGGAGAAAAATGTCCCAATGCTTTGTTAAAAAATAACTTCCTAGGTCAGGAAACAAGGTGGTGATCTAGGATCTGGCCCTGTACCCGCCCCAGTTGTCCAGCTGAACTTGCCCTGCCAAGCCCTCTCTTTGCAATAAATAAGTAAATACCCTGCTATGTAAGTGAAAGGTAGAGGGAACTGGAGGTGTGGCTCCACAGGGGGGACGGTGGGTGGGCAGGAGCAGAGAGAATAGGAAAAGCCCCTCTGGCGTTCTCCCTTGCTGATCTCAGCCAGCGAGGAAGTGCCAATGCCCGCGGCTGTGGGAACAAAAGCACCATCAGACAAGTTTTTGCGGCTTGTCTGGGAGGGGAGGGAGCACCGCCGTCCTGCAGCCATAGCTTGGTACCCAGCTCCCCAGGGCTGCTTATGGGAAGCTCTGCCCGGCCAGGGCCGGGGGAGTGAATCCGAAAGTGACAAGCGCACGTACCAGGCAGCTTCCAGGCTGCTTGAGCGAGACTCCAGCCCCGCCTTGGCTCCTCCTTCCCCTTTGGGAAGCTCACCCCAGCGAGCCGTGGAGACTCCTCCATCTTCCTCCTCCTCCTCCTCCTCCCAGGCTCCTCCTGCTGGATGCTTCATGTAAACAAGATCCAGGCTATATTTACAATCGTTTGACGGAAAGGAACCAGTGCCAGGATCCTGAAGGAAAATAACAGTGCGCAACATTAAAAACCGCGCGCGCACACACACACAGATAGCCCGAAAGGCCAGGGGCTGGGAGACCTACAGGGCTTCAACCCTGCTCCCCATCAGCATGCAAAACAACCCCGCAAAGGCAATCGGACAGCGGTGCGCCGGCACCCCACCCTTCCTCCATAACCGTCCCCACCGAAATGAGCCCCCCGGGCCGCGGAGCGGCTGCCAGCCTGCGAGGCAGAGCCGGAGACAACGCACCCAGCTGTTGGGAGCAGCACAACGCGTGCGAGGAAAAACGAGCCTGGCTCGAGGCAGCTGCCTGCGATCCAGGGAGAGCGCTGTGAAGAAAACACACATTCCCAACCCAGACTCCTCTTGCCCTCTCACCCGCCCGCAGCAAGATAACGCCTGCCTTTCCCCCAGCCCGATCGCACCCGCAAAAAACAGGCCCCCTCCCCCCGAACATAAACAAACCTCTGGCTTGCGTTTCCAGCGCTGCCTAAAGGTGAATTATGAGAGGACAGCACAGGACGTGTGATGCCAAGATTGCAACGCCCTGCAATACACTCCCCCACCCATCCCTGAACTGCAAAAGGGTGCGCTTGCTCCCGATCGCAGCCCGTGCACCCCCTATTCCCTGCCCTCTGCTCACCCAGCTTTGCGGCCGGGGCTCCTTTCCCCTCTTCTCTTTGTTCTAAGCGATCTTTGCATGAAGATTATCTAATGACGCAGCACAGACTCGCCACAACGTGACTGTCGCCATTTTTCTGTTTTTATTATATCTCTCTGCCATGTGATTTAAAAAAAAAAAAAAAACTTCCGGGTCTCATGACCAGAAAAGAGCAAAACAAAAACGGAGACAAGACACAACTTCACACACACACACACACACGCACATATGCAAGTGTCTCGTCTCTCCGTGTATCCAGCGATGCGTCCCAACTGTCAGAGTGACAAGCAACCAGAGGGCACCCCTTCTTGCATTGTGGGATTTAACTGTCTGGTAGAGAAAGTCACCCCTCACTCACATTCTGCCCCAGATTTACAATCAGGAGACCAGAAGCAGTTAAGATGAGACCAGACCCTGTTCTGCTTGATCAAATGCCTCCAATGTCCACGCCGCTTTCTGCTGAGCTATACCAACTTTGAGCTCTGTTCATTCGTCATAATAATAAAAAAAAGTTGAGATGTTAAAGCATTTTTAATCATTCTTAAAATGACTTGTCTGCTCCATGTTGATATCAAAGATTTGGACCTGTGAAACTGAAATCTGTTTTCTCCCTGAATTGATCCTCTTCACACAAACACCCACGGGTTTGTTATGTTGGGTTATTTATAAGTTGCTGGCAGAAGTTGATATGACAGGAAAAAAGGTTAAAGCATATAAAAAAATAGTTTCACATGTGAAGCATTATGCAGACTGCAAATGGCTGTAAGAGCAAAGGTAGATAAAACTGTAGGTCTACCAACCAGCCATGACAGTATCCCACGCAGACATTTACAAAATAGAAACAATGGGCAACATCATGTTGTCTTTTGTCTGGCAAATCTCCCATTGAAGTCAAGAAACCACATTACTAAAAAACCTGTTAGGTCTTTTACTAACACCACCTTAGATTAGTAAAACCAGGAGTTATAAGAGTGGGGAGGAGCAGGACCAGCCCTCAAGCAAACGGCACCCCCCATTTGTTAAACTTTTGAACACTTTATTTTTATTGCATTTGTAGCTCATTTCATGACTTTGATGCATGATCTGCATGCATGATTTATCCCTGTCATATAAGATGATACATTTGCATGCTAGAATCTGTATTTATTCATGCATATATAAGCAAATAATAATTTCCTGTAAGCATATAGAAACTTTTTAATTTTAAGAATAACTGAAATGTACTAACATCAAGAAATTGAACTGTGCACCAACACTGCGTGGACCAGTATTACCTAGTGTTACAGTAAGTGACAACCTTAGAATGTTAACCTTAAGTCCTTTAGTTCAAAAGGTCACTTTTCTTGCCTTTGCCCTCCCGAATTGAAGCACAGCATCAGAGAGATCCAAAGACTGGCCAATGGCATTTTCAAGCAATAAAATAGCAAGCGATGTCAGTCTCTTGTCGGCCATCGTCGATCAAAGATATGTTTTAATGAGCCTGAGCTTCGAAAAACTGCGCTCACCGCTTGTGACTGTGATTGGCAGCATCAATTCTTCAAAGCTTTCCAGGAATTAGGAAAAGTGTCCTTCAGCTCTGCATCATGAAATAATTGGAGAACTTGAAGTGGAAAGTGTTTCCTGTGTTGCAAAATGTGCTGGATGTTGTCCATTTTGACATAGAGGTCTTTATCATTGATGTCTGAATGTTCCCCTTGAGACAGCGTCAGGTGAAGGTCTGTACAATTGTTCTAGAGTGTTTTCCTGTCAGCTGGCAACTTACTAAGGTCATACAAAAGCCCCCAGGTCTTTTTGTGGTGCTTCATTTGTCCTAATATTTCTTTGATGGACACTCAAGCAGTGTCAACCAGCAAGCAAAAAAGCTCCCCCTTGAATTTTTCTTCAAAGCTTCCCATCACCTCATCTCTGCCCTCATAACCAAACTGTTGCTTCTTCCAATGAATACGAGTTTTCTTGAAGACAGGCTCAACTCCTAAGTTTTCCACCATTTCTTTGGCAGCATCTTCAAATCCGTTGTCTCTGTAGGCCACAACAAAATCAAGCAGCTTCTGATCAAAGCAGTCGCAACCGCAATGTCCATTGACTGAGTTTGTAATGCCTTACTTACAATATTTACTTGGAACAGGATATCATGCCAAACCATAACTGAGACCAGACATTTGAAGCCAGTGATCTGGTTTGCCAGGCTTTGCAGTAGGATTCCAGCCTCGGCTTTACTCAGCAGCACCAGTTCCATCAGGGTGTCATAAACCTCAGTCACTTGGTACCTCACTGGCCTTACGCTGTCAATGCGGCTCTCCCAGCTAGTGTCCCTTAATGGCTTCACGGTCAGATGTGTAACATTGTCTGTGAGGATCTTTCATGTTCCACCTGATAGTTGATGCTGAAAACAGGATATACATCCTTTGCAGTACTCCAAAGAGAGATACTGAATCTAAAGAAGATGACACGGCATCTGACACAACCACATTGAGGGAATGGCAGCCACAAGGCACGAAGAAAGCACTTGGATTCAGCGCAAGGATCCTTGCCTGGACATCACTGTTTGTGTTTGCACTGTTGTCGTAGCCTTGGCCATGGCAGTCCCGAATGTTTATTTTATTCTCATTCAAAACATTCATAAACAGTTCTGTTAGGCTTTTTCCAGTAGAGTCACCCACAGATCGGAAACAGATGAAGTGTTCCTTTACTTGGATACAGCCATCCTCGTTGTCAACAAATCTTACTGTCAATGACATCTTTTCACTGGGACTTATGTCGGTTAGTGCAGTCCATTATTATGGCATAGTACTTCACTTTGTGAAGCTGCGTCAATATGTTATCAAGCACCTTCCTTGACATAAGGTCAATCAATTTGTTTTGAATTGTTCTGCTACAGTAATGGTCCATTTAGCTTCTTTACAAACTACTCAGCATAGGTGCTCACGCAAGACATTGTCGTATTTCCCAAGGAACTCTACCAAACCAAGGAAATGACTGTTCTGTTCAGTGAACAACTTATCTGTCAAACCCTGGAAAGCCAAATTATTCTTTGCAAGGAAGAGGGTAATTCAGATCAGATGCTCGTGCACATCCTCCCATGCTAGGTTTCTACATTAATAATGCCCTGGTTTTCTGTGTCTATGCATTTATTCATCTTGAGTCTGGACTCAAGATCCATCCATTCAGAGTAGGACATAAAATGGCCACGTAACTTTTCATGTTGCTTCAGAGCATCAGCTAATTTATGCCAGTGTAACCCTTCTGCCAGGCCAAGTTGATAGCAGCGAGGGCCGGGTTCAGTACACAGGGGTTCCCTCTCATCAAAGCAAATGCAAAACTGGCTCGAGCCCCCACCCAGTGACCTGGGAAAATCTTACACACCCCCGGGCGCCTCAAAGAGGCAATACTTCCCCTCTCGCAAGCACAGAGTCTCGGTGTAGTAGAGAATCTTTAATAACATGAGGTAAACAACATCAGCATTAAATTGGGGAAACACCACAACTAGTGTTCATTAACCAAACCATGAGCAAAGACCCACCCCAGAAAATTGGGCCACATCCTTTCCCTTGGGTTCTTGAGTCCCAGAACCCAAACGTCTCTTGAGTCCAGCAATCCACAAATCACCCAAAGTCCAAAAAGTCCAGCCCCAGAGTTCAAAAGTTCATCTGCAGAGCGTTACTCCCCAGTCTGGCTAAAATGTGCCTGTGTGGGGGGGAAAGAGGTAAGGGGCACCTTACGTGTCCTGAAGCTGACTGCCCCACAGGGCTCTGCTCCGCTGTCTCATGAACGGCTCTGCTCCACCATGACCGGCTCCGCTCTGCACAGCTCGCCGTCTCATGAACACGCCGCTGTCTCTCGAACGGCTCCGCTCTACCACGACTGGCTCCGCTCAGCTCGCTGTCTCACGAACAGCTCCGCTCCACCACGACTGGCTCCGCTCTGCACAGCTCGCCGTCTCACGAACCGCTCTGCTCACCTCGCCATCTCACGAACACTCTGCCAGCCTATCCACGAACAGCACCGCTGCACTCTAGATCTTCCGGCTCCCCACGACTTGACACAGTGCTCAGTGATTTCAGCTCATAGTAGTGGGAGCCTTAGTGCTGGTGCACCATAAGGCCAAAGTGAATCCAGCACAGTACCTGTAGCAAGACTCTTAATGGACCCAAAATTAGCTCTAACATTCTACAGTGGAGAGAGACAGAGGTGCAATTGGTGCTTCAGGCCCTCACAAAGGGGCCCACACCACCAGGTACTAATACCTGTCTCAAGTATCTCTCAATTCACAGAGTTTTGGAACCCATGTCCCTTACCTAGCAAGTGCTACTCAGTTGATGGTGAGTCCCTCCATCATAACAAAAGGCCAAGTACAGTTCCAAGCACAGTTCCCATAATCAGGGTAATAATTTATTCTTCCCGCCCCAATAACAGAGACACTGGGGATCCCACAACAGCCAAAGTGACCATTTGGGCAGTTATAGCCTCATTCTAGGCGGGGTGGGTGTGCCTATGCAAATGAGATCAGCCCCTGAAGTTCTTTTCCACAACTTGCCACACCTCACCACCAGAGGTCAGGGTGGAGCCCATCCTGACTCTGCTTACACGAGTAATTGTACTCAGAAAGCGCAAGCAACAATTTGGCATTCTTGTGAAATATTTTACAACAAAACCCGAACACTTTGTCAGTTGATTTTGAGTAAACTAGCCAATGCCAATTTAGTTTCTCACTATTCTTGCATACTCTTTTGCAGTATGACCTTGAGAAGAGTCAAGGGAAACATCTGCTCATTTACGGGAAACATCATATCCTTGATTTTGCCTGGCCCATTCAAAATTGTATGATCAATATCAGCAGAGTTTAGGATCGCTGGCCATAAAGTGGGATCTGATGTATAGATCTGTGGTGTGCAATTTTTGTCACTGCTGTTTCTGTCATCATGCGAGACTGATTCTTCTTGCTCATTTCTCTTCCCTTCACGTAAACCAGATTTTTTTGTCATCACTCTCCTTTTCATGGGAGCCACATTCTTCTCTATTATCACTCTCCTTCACACCACCAGGAAAACTGGACGATTCTCCATCACTTTTTCCTCACATTTCCATTCCTTATCTTCAGGTAAATCTGCTAATTCCTTAGTAATAGGACTTCCATCATTTATGCTTTGCTCCTCTATTTCTTCTGCACTGGGATGATTGCTACTGCCCTAAAGCCCAGTCTGTGTTGTTCTGTTTCAGATATTTCCCCATCAAATGTGCCCTTTGCTGCAAACTAGACTGCAACTGAGCTTTTTGCTTCCTATACTGGGCTCCTGAAAGCTTCTTCAGAGGCATCTTTTATTTTCTACGGGGGAAAACAGACAGTATTAGGGAAAAGTGTATGTTCCACAGTCTTAGAAAGTCATCAAACATTACGTGTTAAGCATGGCAAAAGAAATAACCGTATTTCTTTTATATTGTTGAGTAGACAGGGATTTGATAGATATCTCTGGCATCTCATTAAGTATGTCCTTTATTAGTTGCTACTTACACTCTTCAAGGCTTAAAACACAAATACACTTTCACAGTTACACAATTAAAACAAGGTTCACAATACTGCAGCTGTGCTCTCACTTCTTCTGATACCTTGCTGGCGATGCCCCGCTACTTATATACCTACAAGGGCATGGCTGACAATATTCTAAGAGGTTCAAGGAAAATGTAGTTCTCAGAAAGTCGGGAAGGTTCTATGAGATTCTGCGAAGGTCCAGAACATTCTAGGAGATAAGTGAAAAATGAATCCATATATGGAATACCTGAAACATTTTTACTTCAAACATTCTATCAACAACAAAAACACCACTCCAAGGCTGGCACCCCAGGTGGTCTCCTGCCCCTAGATTCGGCCCTGGGGAGGAGGCAGGGAGAACACAGCTCCCCCTTTTCTGCTAAAAGCCAAGAGCTCCCCCTCCTTTCTTTCTAGTCAGTGAGAGATCACTCCTCCCTTTCAATTTACTTTAACCACTGATTCAAAATTGAAAATGTTAAATATCTGATTGACTTCTCACCTTTTATGTTATTTATTAGCTTGGATAGACTTTTTGGCTCTCATGTACAAGCACAATGTTCTTTGAGTTTCCATCCATTGAATGAAAGGTTAAACTTTAATAAACCTGTTTTGCAGTTATTAATTTGCTAAAAATCATGCAATATTAAATTCATTGGAGGATTTCCAAAACTTTAGACAAAATCTTAAAATTGTGACCAAAATTACTTGATGGAGTCGGTTAACATTTGAGACTTACCCTCCTACAGCAGATGCTAATTCATGACAGCAAAGCCATTATTACTCATTCGAAGGCATCAGATGCATTAAGAAACAGGGTTAGTAGCCAGTGGAGGAAAGCATAAACCAGCAGTCAGAGTGGCAAGGGGATTGAACTAGCTATGTAAAACCCTCATGGCAAAGTCATGTTTCCAGTTCCATGGAAACCTGTTCATCCCAACATAATAGGGGGCTAAGTGATGGGGGGAATATAAAGCTGTTAACCATGGGCATGTCTGCATTCCTTTCTCATTCCATTAGGGGACCTGCTACCACCAACATTTTCACGACACCATTTGAAAAACCGGTAGTTTCCCCAGTATACGCTGTATTAATTGTTCTTGGGGACAGCCACTTTTATAAGGCAAATAAACAAACAAAACACCCTACTAGAATCCCTACCAGATTTTATCTGTGCTGTTCAACCCAAACTATTGTTAGACATTGTGTACTGGCAAAAAAAGGACCTGCAGGAAATGCTTTATCATAATATACATACATAATCATTTCACAACAGCATGCCACCTGGAATCTACCTTTCCCACTGTGAAAGGCATGAGTTTAGCGCTCCTGTGTGGTCAGACAGAATTCTGGGTAAGGCAGAATTCTATGCTCACATAGGAATACAAAGGAGACAGGAATGAACATTTTCCTATGTATAGCTATGATGACATTCCTTACTTAAACTTCCTAGAAGCCTGCTTGAGTTACCCCCTAAAGCCAGCCTTGCTTTAGTTGGCTGCCCCTGGGTGTGAAGGAAGAGATGCTTCTTGTTTTCTTTAGTAAAGGAGGAAAGCAATGCAGTGCACTATCTTGATAAAGCCAAGCATTTTTATTCCTATGCATGCTGGGAATTGACAACAGAATTAAATAGAGCTGAAGCCAGAATGCAGGAGCTCTGTACTATTGTGTTTCCTTGTGTGATGAACTTTATATATACTTTCTTGCTTTGGACTCTAGTCACAAGTAGCTGAAAGAAGAAAATGAGGCTCCTTTCTGAGGAGTAGGCACCAGCTAAGGACAATTAATCCTTTACTGCTTC
Source organism: Eretmochelys imbricata (assembly GCF_965152235.1). Classification (NCBI taxonomy): domain Eukaryota; kingdom Metazoa; phylum Chordata; order Testudines; family Cheloniidae; genus Eretmochelys; species Eretmochelys imbricata. The sequence goes on along the minus strand of NC_135579.1, from coordinate 89,999,559 downwards.
TGCTTCATTTAGTCTGGACTCTTGGTTTGTCCCACAGACCAGAACATCTCCTTTTCCTAATCTTTGCCATGAAATCTCACACTGGACCTTGTCAGCTATGGGTGAATAGCTTTTATTATTCCGCATCTTGTTAGCATTCAGTGCTATTGTAGTGCTTTCTGTATCTCTCTTATCACCTAGAAATAGAGGGGAGCTTTTAAATAAAGAGACCACACAGGTCAAGGATTCAGCAGTTTGTAGATTTCAATACTTTCTGCTCCCTCTGGAGATGGGCTCTTGGTGGGTAGATAGGAGCTTTAGGCTGGGCATCTCACCGGCTCCAACTATGTGCCCTGGGAGATGGGCTCATTGCAAGCATGGGGATTTCAGGCCCATATCACTTTTCCATTTGTAGGCCTCCAAGCACTTTACAAAGGTGAGTAAGTATTAATTTCCCATTTACAAATGGGAAAACTAAGGCCCCAGGTCACAGAGCAAGTCCTTGACAAAGCTAGGGATAGAAGCCAGATCCCATGATTCCCAGAAAGGAGGGGACACTGGGAGAGCTAGGGAGATATAAATATTTTCACTCTCGTGTTAGGATTTATCCACACTTTGAACAATAGTAGTAGTTAATTCATTAGAACTCAGACACTATTTCCCTGATTCATTGAGCCTGCAAAATAAATCCCCATTAATACATATTAAAATCAAAAGCTGCATGTGCAGCATTATTTGTACAGGTAAGTGGCTTGACCTCCATGCAGAAAGTAGACCAGACATGCCACCTAAGCATTGACCAGTGCACTATGGGACAGTAGTGGGAAGACTATTTGTGCTCTTGGGATTATTACACTAATGATTCCTGTCTTCAGTGGCACTGTAATGGTGGAGATTGGCAGAGTGAAGAACCACATGATGGTTAGCCTGGCTTGAAGGAAATCTACTACCGATATTTATAACACTTGCACAATGTTGGGATCGCTTCTGTGTGTGAACATGAAGCATGTTACCAGATATTGCAGCATTATGCTAGTGCATCTGTCATAAATATAAAGGGAAGGGTAACCACCTTTCTGTATACAGTGCTATAAAATCCCTCCTGGCTAGAGGCAACATCCTGTTACCTGTAAAGGGTTAAGAAGCTCAGCTAACCTGGCTGGCATCTGACCCAAAGGAGCAAAAAGGGGACAAGATACTTTCAAATCTTGGGGGGGGTGGGTGAAGGCTTTTGTTGGTGCTCTTTGTTTACGTGGTTATTTTCTCTTGGGACTGAGAGAGGCCAGACAGAAATCCGTCTTCTCCAACCCATCCTAATCCAAGTCTCCAGTATTGCAACCAGTATAGGTAAGCCAAGCAAGGCGGATTAGTTTATCTTTTGTTTTATGTGAATTTTCCCTGTGTTAAGAGGGAGGTTTATTCCTGTTTTCTGTAACTTTAAGGTTTTGCCCTGAGTTTGTGTTTTGAATCTGAATACCCTGTATTTTCCATCCTGATTTTACAGAGATGATTTTTACCTTTCTTTTTTTTTTTTAATAAAATCCTTCTTTAAAGAACCTGACTGATTTTTCCATTGTTCCAAGATCCAGGGGTTTGGGTCTTTGATGATTTTGTAACAAATTGTTTAGGATATTATTCTCAAGCCTCCCCAGGAAAGGGGGTTGTCAAGGTTCCTCCCCCACTCTGAACTCTAGGGTACAGATGTGGGGACCTGCATGAAAAAAACCTCCTAAGTTTATCTTTACCAGCTTAGGTCAAAACTTCCCCAAGGTACAAAATATTCCACCCGTTGTCCTTGGACTGGCCGCTACCACCACCAAACTAATACTGGTTACTGGGGAAGAGCTGTTTGGACGCGTCTTTCTCCCAAAAATACTTCCCAAAACCCTGCACCCCACTTCCTGGACAAGGTTTGGTAAAAAGCCTCACCAATTTGCCTAGGTGACTACAGACCCAGACCCTTGGATCTTAAGAACAATGAACAATCCTCCCAACACTTGCACCCCCCCTTTCCTGGGAAATGTTGGATAAAAAGCCTCACCAATTTGCATAGGTGACCACAGACCCAAACCCTTGGATCTGAGAACAATGAAAAAGCATTCAGTTTTTTACAAGAAGACTTTTAATAAAAAATAGAAGTAAATAGAAATAAAGAAATCCCCCCTGTAAAATCAGGATGGTAGATATCTTACAGGGTAATTAGATTCAAAAACATAGAGAACCCCTCTAGGCAAAACCTTAAGTTACAAAAAAGATACACAGACAGAAATAGTTATTCTATTCAGCACAATTCTTTTCTCAGCCATTTAAAGAAATCATAATCTAACACATACCTAGCTAGATTACTTACTAAAAGTTCTAAGACTCCATTCCTGGTCTATCCCCTGCAGAAACCAGCATATAGACAGACTATAGACCCTTTGTTTCTCTCCCTCCTCCCAGCTTTTGAAAGTATCTTGTCTCCTCATTGGTCATTTTGGTCAGGTGCCAGCGAGGTTACCTTTAGCTTCTTAACCCTTTACAGGTGAGAGGAGCTTTCCCCTGGCCAGGAGGGATTTCAAAGGGGTTTACCCTTCCCTTTATATTTATGACAGGGGTGTGTAGGGCTTGGGGGGATATTTTTGGGGAAGATGTCTCCAAGTGGTCTCTTTCCCTGTTCTTTGTTTAAAATGCTTGGTGGTGGCAGCATACTGTTTAAGGACAAGGCAAAGTTTGTACCTTGGGGAAGTTTTTAACCTAAACTGATAAGAATAAGCTTAGGGAGTCTTTCATGCGGATCCCCACATCTGTACCCGAGAGCTCAGAGCGGGGAAAGAATCCTAACAGCATCAAACCAGAAAGTCACCTGACTAGTCGGTTTTCATTGTCCAGGCAGAAGGAGGAATCAACAAGCAGCAAAGGTGGGAAAGGTGATATTTAAAAATATCCTTCCATTTTAATTATACAGTTATTAGTAACACTAGTAAGATATTTGCTTTTAAAAAAGTGTAATTTTGGATCTTGTCAGTTTCCTTTTATAAACAATTCAAAACAAGGGAGGCTCCCAACTGAATGAGACTTGGCAAGTCTGCTACATTATAAATATTTTGTGTGTGCACACATTCTACACACACAATAACCATAGTCTGCAAAATCATTTTTATAACAGCTATTTTCATAATAACCCATACGGTAACATGCTGTTCCAGTGCAACATATCTACTAGCTTTCAGTGATGAAGTATGTGAATGAATCCTCTCTTTCGAGTTCTGTACTTTAAGAGACATCCCCTAATTCGGTGCCTAATGTCTCATGCCCTGGAGTTGCTAAAAAGCATTTCATTGAGAAAAAAATTATGTTTTGAAAGACTAACCATGAAAATTACACATTGTAAGGCAAATGAATGATTTTGGGCCACTTACACAACATTATGGGAGTAGTACCCTTTAAAAATTGCTTTTAAATGTAGGTTCCCCCCACCCCAGACTCCTCCTCTGAGTTTCTATGGGTTAATGACTACCCCAGGGGTACCCAATTAAGAGTTATTAAATAGCCAGCAGGTTTAAAACAAAGGTAAGAAAGTATTTCTTCACAAAATACATAATCAACCTGTGCAACTCATTGCCAGGAGATGGTGTGAAGGGCAAAAGTGAGTTAAAAAAAGAAATAGGTAAATTTGTGGAGGGCAGGTCCATCAGTGGTTATTAGCCAAGATCGTCAAGATGCAAACCTCATGCTCCAGTATCCCAAAGCCTCTGAGGGTCAGAAGCTGGGATTGGACATCAGGGGATGGGGGTCAGTCAGTAAATTGCCCTGTTTTCTTCATTCCCATTGAAGCATCTGGCACTGGCCACTGTCAGAAGACAGGACAGATGGACCATTATTGGTCTGATCCAGCATGGCTGTTCTTATGGTCTTAAGTGTTGCCCCTAGACCAGTGGTTCTCAAACTTTTGTACTGGTGACCCCTTTCACAGAGCAAGCCTCTGAGTGTGACACCCCCCCTCCAATTAAAAACACTTTTAAATATATTTAGCACCATTATAAATGCCAAAGGCAAAGTGGGGTTTACGGGGGAGGCTCACAGCTGGTGACCCTCCCCTCCCCATGTAATAACCTCACGACCCCCTGAGGGATCTCAACCCGCCGCTGGAGAGCCCCTGCCCTGGACCCAACACATTCCTAGAGGGAGCTGGGAGGGAAGCCGGCTGGCTGGTGTGGTCGGCTGGGATTTGTAGTCCTTGTGGGCGGTTCAGTTTGCTGGTGGGCGTGGGAGAGACGCACCAATAGGACTACAGATCCCATTGCGCCGGGCCCTCCGGGGGCGGGGCTGGGTTTGTGACAGCTCGCCACTGGCCGTCTTCTTCCCTGCCGCTGTGCGGGCCGGGGCCGGCGAGTGCGAGCGCTCGGAGCTAGCTAGCGCGCGCGGCTGCTCCCGCTCCCGGGGCTGGGGCTTGCCTTTGCAAAGGGGCGCCGCCGCCACGCTCTCCCTTAAAGGCACAGGCGGGGGCGAGGCGAGGCGAGGCGGAGCGGCAGCCTGCTGTGTGCTATGCTGGGTCAGTAGTAGCGTGTCAACCCCTCGCACATTTTTTAAACGCCATATTGCAGGAGTTTCCCCCCCCGCCCCCAAGCCCTTTAAAAATTAGTGAGTTGAGTTTCCCTCCCGGAGAAGGTGGCTCTTTGGAAGTGCCGTGGGTGCAATCCGGGTAGGGGGTGGGTGGGAAGGAGGATGCCCCCCCCCTCCCCTTGCAAGTGGCACCGACGTCGGTGGGGGTCCCTAAGGAGCCCCAGGAACTCAGTTACTCGGCGGCTTGGAGGCTACAGCCCGCAGGGGAGAATTGCCCACGTGTAAAGAACCCCCCCGCGCGATTTGCAGGCGCCTCCGCTGTAACTTCGGGGTCGCTGGCTGGAGATGTAGCAGGGCCTGGCGCTGGCGGGGTCCGGCGGTCTCTGCCCCAGCCCGCTCTGATCGGGAGGGGCTGCTCCTGCCCAGGCCACTGCTCTGTAACTTTGCTGGGGTCGCTGTCGCTCCGCAGGGATCAGCGGGGAGCTCTGAGCGCGTGAGCGGCGGCGATGGCTTCCAAGCTCCTGCGGGCCGTCGTGCTGGGCCCCCCCGGCTCTGGCAAAGGGACCGTGTGCCAGAGAATTGCCGAGAGCTTCGGGCTCCAGCACCTTTCCAGCGGGCACTTCTTGCGGGAGAACATCAGGGCAAAGAGCGGTAAGTGGGGGGGGGGGGAGAGTGCCCAGCTGTGGAGGATCTGCTCACCCAGAAGCGCCTACATGTTCCCTTGCATGCAGGAGGCGCCCTGTGTTGTAGACCAACCGGGCTGGCGAAGCGCTAGGCGAAATGGCTCGGGGATCCATCGGGGCAGATGATCCTAAACGCTGTTTGTCCCGAGAGGGGAATTGTGCCATGAAATCGGGCCCTTTGCAAAATGATCTCGCCGCTGGCTAGCAACCGTCGCTCAAGGAGCCAGTCGACAGGCTTGTGTGTGTGTGCGTTGCTCAGTGTATTGCATAACCCGCTTGTACATGTAATCGGGGGTGAAGAGAAACAGCACCTTCCAACGGATTCTTTACATTTTTGTTATGTTGTAATTCAGTCTTTGTCCACTGATGTGGTGCGTAATGAGGCTGACCAGTCTTTAGAGAGGTTGGCGTCCTAACCAGATTAACCTTATGGATCTCGTTTTTAGAAAAAACAAAACAAAAAACCCTACAGAAGCAGTAGCGTTCTTGGTTAATGAAAACGGCAACAAGTTATCCGAAACAGGAGACAATTGTGCCTCTCTGCACGATTTGCAATACACAGGGGTTAAGTTCACTCACTGTTTTCTCCTGCTGTAGTAGGTTTTTTCCTGTGTGCAGTTTAAAGGGATGCTTTTCTTATCAGAGTTATTAATATCAATGAATACAATTAAAACTTTTTAAATGTACTATTCACCTTGTATGCTGCTTGTTGTTTGTTTTTTTCATTGTGTGAAAAATTGTAACTCCCTGGTTTTCTTGTCTAAATCCACGCAGTTAATTTTTTTTAAATAGTTTTCTCTGAAAAGTTTACAGTGATTCTTTCATACATAGTAATTGAGGTTCAGAAGAAGCCTGTATAAATGATTAGTGTGTGCCCATTCATCCACTGGTAGCTGTGGTTTTGGGGAAATATTGCACACTTAACTTTGAGTAAAAATATTACAAAATGGTAAATGGCTTCTGGTGTAAATATGTGTGCATGCTGTGAATTTGTGTTACCCTAACTATTGTGTATCCTCAATTCATAATTCATTGTGAAAAATAGCTCCCTACTTATGTAGTGTTACAAATATCTCAGTGGGGTTGTCTGCTTAGTTTTAAATGCTAAAGCTTTAAATCTCATCCCCTCTACAGGCACATATGGCTCGAAAGGCAGTGGAACCAGTTTCAGAGTAACAGCCGTGTTAGTCTGTATTCGCAAAAAGAAAAGGAGGACTTGTGGCACCTTAGAGACTAACCAATTTATTTGAGCATGAGCTTTCGTGAGCTACAGCTCACTTCGAAGTGAGCTGTAGCTCACGAAAGCTCATGCTCAAATAAATTGGTTAGTCTCTAAGGTGCCACAAGTCCTCCTTTTCTTTTAGTGGAACCGGTGCAGTTCTGCTGCATGTGGGCAGGTTATGGCACATCTGTGCCGTGAAGTGTACTGTACTATGGAGCTGTGCTGTAGGGGGGCTCCATCTGTGGCAGCAGAGACTTCTCTCTGGTTCTTTTTTCAGGGTGGAGGGTGGTGCTGGGGGACGGCCATGGGCCTGTCCGCTTATCTCCTGTGTAGTGTAGTGAGTTAGGTCATACTAACAGAAAAGTCTGCAGTGACACATGGGCTGCAGGGCAACTAGCGGCATGGGAAAAGATCTTGACAGTCCCATGCCCCTCATAGTTCTCCCAGCTCTGGGCAGGGGAAATAATTTGGGCTTCTTAGAGCTAGGCATTATGAAACTGGCTCAAACTTGGTTGCTTCTGGAAATATTTTTATTTTTTTCTAAAATAAAAACTTGTGCCATTTCTTCCTCTAACATATAAATGGTAAATTGGCATTGTAACTTAGAAACAAAAATATTCACTTTAGGAATTTAAGCCTTTTATACGCCAAGTTTCATCTCGGAGCCAGTGTTTATAGCCAAGTTATAAACTCGTCAGAAACAGGCTTCGTAACGAAAAGACTAACAGAGCCAGCGGTTGAATTTCAGTGGTGTCTGTTTGGGGGAGTTCTTTCCCCCTCATTAACAGAGCATTGGCGTGTGCTCCATATGCAAGCTAGGGTCTAGCCTTGTCTACTTATCACCCTGGTATAGAATTTCAGTGAGGATCCCAGAATCTATTTCCTTTGTGTATTAATATTAGCTATTCACTTTCAGGTGTGAAGGTGGGTAGTTATGTAAATACCACCTGAATTAGCAAATAGCAGTCTCTTATTCCCTCTCTCTTCTTTCTCTTGTCTCTCTTCTCTAGGGCTAGACCTGCACTAGAAGAAGTTTTCTGGTACCTGTGCAAGCAAACCCTCCTAGCATTAACACTGCTTATACTGGCAAAAATACTTTTACTGATTATAGCTTAGTTGTACCGGTTTCCTGAGCATAATTATCTATACTGGCACAAGCATCTTTATGCCGCTATAATTTGCATCTGCACCAGGGCTTCGGTGGTATAGAAATGTTACAGAAAACACAGCAGACCTAACCAACATTGATATACTAGCAAAAGTTGCTACTGTAGGCCTTGCCTAGATCTCAGTATTTTTCCTCTTATGGTAGACTGTTCACATCCCTTTTCCACGTCTCCTTATTTTTGCCTATCTTTCCCTCTACCACCTTATTCTTCCCCACTTCCCATTTTGAGTTTCTGTTCCTTCTTCAGTCCAGTCTCGTTTCCTTCTTCCTTTGTCGCACTCCTTCCCTTTCAATGTGAGTTTCTTCTCCTCCCTCAAGAGGTTCACACTGGAGTTCCTGCACAACAGCACAGACCATGTGGTGCCCAGGAACAGTTTGGAATGGATAAGTGTGCAGCAGTTCTTGTTGGGTTTCAACCTGGAACTGCTGGCCTCACTGGAGATGTAATTCTGTGCAGGAGCAGAGGTGTGAGTTTCCTCTGAAGTATTCTTACTGAGGTAACTAAATATTAGAGGGACAGGAAGATGTGGAATGCCTGCAGTTTCCATGTCCAGTTTACATTCCTGAGAGCTTTGACTTTATTGGCATTAGAAGAGGTCTTGTGCTAGTTGTAATTTAAATGGATGCAGTCAACTTAGGCATTTTATATGCTAAGACTGCTGCCTGTTACACTAATTTGTATTGTCTTACTGTTTCCTTGTACTTCCCTGGCCCGTTGCATCCATGTGTTGTGTTATAAGTAGACCGAGTCTAATCTCTTTGGAGCATGGCCAGCGTTTTGGTTCTGTGTTTTGTACAGCCCCTAGCACAGTGGGCCCTGGTCCATAGCTGGTGCTGTGACAATACAACTAACTTTAAGAAGTGAATTGAAAAATATCTTACACTGGCCCCCAAATTCTCTGTTGACTTTTATGGTTAGGCAATCAGTTCTCTTTTTCCCCAAAATGCTGTTTTCTCCTCTGTTACACTGAAAGTCCTACACAGAGAGGAAACTGACTCACTGTACGGGGGAACAGTGAAACCGAATATACACAACCATTAATTGCACAAAATAAACTGAAACAGAGAAATGTTTTGCCCCTCATCTTTCAATTCTTTTGTAACAAAAGTAGACATAACATTCAGACAGCAGTGTGAACTTTTTTCAGTTGAGTATTTTTTTTAATATGTGACCTACAGGCAGTGCTGTAGTCGTTAGATAATATGTGCTGTCCCTTACATTGATGGGGGGATTAATTCCTTAAGTTGGAGAAATACTCACATAGTTGGATTGTCATCAAAGTACTATTTTAAAGATGGCTAGATTTCAAAACCAGGAAAATCCAGGTCAGATAAACCTATTGTTGCAACACTAAGAGGGAGGGTGTGTGTGAGGGGAACTCCAAGTGCGTGAGGGTAGGGAGGAAAGAGTAAAGGGGGAGATTTTAAAAATTATGAATCACTAATGGCTTGTCCACTTGACGGGGTGAGTGTTCAGCAAGCCAGGATGTGACTCAGTGTGCCATCTTGCTGTGTGCTAACTGGCCATGTGGACCCTGCTGCCACATACTAAAAGTTCCATAACTCAAAAGTTCTGTGGAACTCTTAGTGCGCATAGCAGGGTCTGCGTGGTCTGTTAGTGTGCGGAATTCTGGCGTGCTGTAGGTTCACAGTCTAGCTTGCTGTGCAGATAAACCCTAATGCACAAGAAGTCGTGGCCTGTGATAAACAAGAGGCCTACCTACATGATCTAATTGTTCCTTCTAGTCTTAAACTCTATGCAGAAATACAATTTGCCTATAGTTGGGCCTTTTAAGGCCACATTCTTAATAACTTTAGTCCAGCAAAGCCAAATTGTCTACTTTTAAAGTTTAATTGCATTTTTTTTAAAAAGGATGCGTGCAAACAAACCCCTTCTGTGGAGGCTTACAAAAAGGGGTGGGACAATACTACAGCAAACAAAAAGCACTGCTGCTCTATGCATTACTAGTTCAATGGGACTACTCATTTGCATAAATCTTGGCAGGATTGGGGCCTAAATTATTAGCTTTTCCTGAATTCTATTTCAGTTCTCACCTTTTCCTTTACAAGTATACCATGTGCTAGCTAAAGCTAGCCCTACAGTAAACTAGTCCGAACTTGGCCCTGTGTATTCCCATTCTGAATCTATATTATGCACTACTTGGTTCACGTTTTAGGTGGTGACAATCTTTCTTGTTTCAAAGAAACCTTTCAGTGTTATGCTCCAATAGGAATTTTAATCCAAGGATCTCCTACAAATACTATGCAGTGCAGGTAAGGTGCATATAAAATTGATTGTTCCACCTACTGTTGAAATGCAGCCACTTCTAGGTGTCAAGCAGCAGCTGTTGAAAAGTTCATGACAGTATACAGTTCAGGAAATGAAGACTAATACAACAGCCAGGGGCAGCTTGACCAGCACACTGGAGATGGCACTCCTGTTTTTACCCAAAGTACCGTGATTATATTTTATTTCTCCACAAGAGGAGCTAGGTCTTGTGTCTCAATCAAAAGGCTGAGTACGCTGTTGCATCAGAACTCCATGATGTTGAATTTGAGCTATAACATCACTGATCGTACCTGCTTACTAAATGGCTGTGCTATTGAAAGAAAACTCGGCTTTAAGAGTAAACAGACTCTTAAATTTGTTCTGTCCTATATGTTGAGAGGACTGACGGGCAACGCAGCACCCTATCTTGTTGTGTATTACCTTATTCTTGCTTGATCTGGATGAAAACTCTTTCCAAACAGCAACATGATTGTACATTTTTAGTCTTGCTTTTAAAACTGGAGGGGATGGTTATACCCATGCTAATAATCTGATACCATCTGGACTTCTAACTGTTCAAATATATGTCCAATAAAGAAGCTGCCGTGCAAGGAGATGAAGCTCAGCTGGAACCATCCTGTGTTCTGAAGTAGCTATAGAAGAAAGCCAGAATATTTTTTATATCTGTAATGTTTACTGGCCACTCTGTTAGTCATCTTTAAGGCCTTCATATCTTCAATTAGTCAATAAAGATCAGATCCTGCAAAGTGCTGAACATAATGAATGTTGAGAGTGAAAATGCATCTGTATTGAAGAGGACATCCTTACAACAGCAAGGAGCTGGGTGAGTAGAGACATGGCCACAAGTGGTTCCATCTGTGGTGCTGATCACCCTCCATTCCTCTTGACTTCAGATGGTACTTAATAATGCAGGATTAAGCCCAATCAATCAACTTTCCATCCAATGAAAGTTTTGAACATTGTAATAGACAACCGTCTGTGGAAGAATGCAGAATCATGAGTCCTTAAAAGGATTCACAGGTTATTTGTAGTAATGGGATCATTAAAACTCAAGTTTAACTTTCTGCCAAAAGGCTGTGTGTTTCTGAATTTTTCTGGCTTGTGTGAGTCAAATATCCTCCAAGTGAGTGGCTTGTCTCTGCCTCTTGCTTTAATTGCATCATTCAACTCACTGCTTCTGCTTTCTATGTCTAGCTATGCATGATCTCTTTAAAATGTTATTTGTCTTAAAAGGTAACAAGCTTAATGAAAATAGACAGTATTAATGAACATGCTTCTGTCAGCTATCGCTGTTCAGGTGCTTGGTTAAACAGGGTAGAGCCCAGGTTCTGTCATAAAGATACATTACAAAGCTGCTGGGATTGTTTCTTTAAACAGTACTGAACTAACAGTCAAGTTAGCAACAGTACAACATGAGAAGTTGGAGTATATTGTCTGAGTATGTTGGAGAACAATAAATCTTGACATTAAAAGAGGAGCCTGAGTCATCCAGTTTGGGTTTGAGGCAGTTTAGTCAGAATCCGTTCCAGAGTTCACAGGGTGAGGTTTATACCTGCTCTTCAGGTTTGGGGCCCATCTCTAATTAGGATGGGAAAAATATACTCAAATAGTTACTAGTGACCTGAGCCACACTCAGGAGTACGGGCTGCTGATTCTTTCATCAGTCACTGGTTTTGAATGTGGCTCAAATTATTTAGCTCTTCTCATTCTCAAAGCTCTCCATGATCCTTAATCCTTTCTACCCTCCTGTGAGGTAGATAGTGACTTGCCATGGAACAGGTGTGCTTAGAGTAGGAGTCCTTTACTCCCAATTCTGTCCACTGGCTGCATGGCCCCTCTGAAGGGGAAGAAAAGATCGGGCCTCAGCCAAAACACCTGGTCCAGATCTTTATTTCATCTTGGTATGACTGGGTAAACCAATGTAGAGATTCAAAATCCAAATTTCAGGCAGTTAGGAATCAGTGTCTGACTTTCTCCCATTTAGGGTGGGAGATTTGAGCTGCAAGCTCTCTGAGCCTGGAGCTTTGCCTTGTCTTAGACTTTCCTCTTGAAGGGACTGAAAGTAGTAAGCTGACAGTGGTGTTTTGGCCTGTGTGACATAAATTGGTTTCAGCCCAATGCCTAATATGTGGGTGGCTACTTTGCAAGCCTCTCATATGTGGTCTCATCAGGGAAGCTAAGGTTTTAATGAGCATGGATCCCAAATTACTGTCTTGCATCTAGGGGTGATCATAACCCCAGTGCTGAGCCACACTGGCATGGCAGTTCAGGAGAAATGTTTCACTATTACTGCCCACGCTTTGCTTGTTTCGTGGAATTAATCTTCCAGGGCAGTCAAGCTGGTACCTCTCACCACTGTAAATTCAACTGTTTTGCCCTTTACAAACAACCCTTGTGTAGGTGTAAATAACCAGCTGCTAATACTTCTCTGGCTCTTTTGAACTCTTTCGAACTCTTTCAGTCTCCTCATAATTAACTTTACCTGTTGGTGCTTGGATCCTGATGGACTCTTGAAATTTCAGATAAGTTCGCCAGTTAAGTGAAATAATGTGACTTGCCATATCCATTCCATTATTTAGGTAGCTAACAGCTTGATAATAAGGGCTGCCACACAAAGGAGCGACTGGCTCACATCCCTTCAAAAGAGCATTTCTCTAACGATCTATTGTAATGACTATTTTGTCATAGAGTGGGCAGAAATCTGTTTATACTCATGTAAATCAGGAGTGGGGAGGGTGGCTCAGAGGCCACTTGTTAAAACCTACCACCATACTGAGGGGAAGTTTGGGATGATCTTTCCTGTCTCTGATGGAGCTTGTGTTCTGCTCCAGATGTTTATGGATTATCTCTGCAAGTCATGAGTTACTCTTTTTACATAGAAAAGATTGTGCCAAGCGTAGGTGAAACTGGCTGTATAAGGAAACCACCCTGAGAGCCACAAGTTTGGGGTCAGAGAACGTAATCTGGTAATTTTGTTCTCTTAAAGATAGCAAGTATTATAGACTCATAGACTTTAAGGCCAAAAGGAGCCATTATGATGATCTAATCTGACCACCTGCACATCGCAGGCCACAGAACCTTGCCCACCCGCTCCTGAAAATCGACCTACAATCTCTGGCTGTGTTACTGAAGTCTTTAAATCATGATTTGAGAGTAAACGGTTTTATATAAACCTTATTGGTCTGACTGTTGTACTAGATAGCACTTATTAACCCAGAAAATGTGTAACTACTTGTTCTCTGGCTTGTAAACTTGTTTATAAAGTCCACTTACGAGTTTAGAAAATGTCCTCTGTATGAAAGAGGATATGCTTCCTGCATCATGAATCTGGTTAACTGTCTTTAGGCTGTGAATCTGCAATAGTTCATAAACCTCAGTTAAGTTGGTAATACTTTGCTTGTGGCATTTTCTGGAGAAATTAATGACCATAGAGCCAAGATTTTTAAAAATACAAACCGACAGTTTGGCTCCTAAAATAAGTGGCCCGACTTTTTGGAAATGCTGAGCAGTCATCCGCTTCAGGGGGACTGTTCATGTGTTTAAAGTTAAGCACGTGTTTTGCTAGACTACAGCGGTCATCTGTCTCCTCAAATCTGGGGTGCTGTTGAATGACTTTCCCACTGTCTTGATGAGAGCAAGTAGGCTGAGGATTAATCTAGATAAAGCTGAAATGACTATGGTGAGATGAGGGCGGCAGCTAGGGCATTTAATTGAGATATTTGCCACTACCAAGGCTTTCAATTTGGGCAGTAGAAGAAGGGGTTGCTTGGTTTGGTTCCGAGTTCACGGCAGCTATGTCAATAAACCCACATCTGATGTTGCTGCAGGAGAGATCAGCAGAGGCACCTGTGTCCCGCTCCCTACAGAAGAGGGATCTGGTGACAGGACATGCTCTGTGAGGGCCCCTCAAATACAGAATTCACTTCCCCGGTCTGAAATAGCTGGAACTTGTTGACCTTCACGTGTGGTCCAAAGTCTCCTCTAGTTGACCAGGCTTTGGGTGGAGGGCTGAGAGGGCTGGGGGTGGGATTTGCTTTAGGAATTGGAGAGGGGAGATCTTGAGTTGCTCAGGTAACTCCAGGCAGCAAAACCTGTCCTAGAGGTGGGAATGTGCTACAAATGTAACTTTAACTTGTGGCAAGGACACCTGAAGGGGCACAGGCATTACTTGATCTGTGTCATTTTAAATCTGAAGAGATACAATGTTGTACAACCAGAGTCCTCATCACCTCCTGGGAAGATGGTAAATAAATACCTTCATTCTACTAATCTCTGACTCAGGGATGAAGATGTTGTGGATTTCGTAACTTGACATTGGTTTAGTCAGTTCCCATCTCCATGTTTTTTTGTTTTACTGGTATTAAAAAAAACAAACAAGCAGTATCCAAACTGTGTGAAGTGCCCGACTCCGTATCTCAATATCAAAGTCAGAAACTCTGGGCTAGAGTCTCGGCTCAGGCTGAGCTGTATTTGGCACAGGAGCTGGAGGGGGTGGGTGGCTCTATACCATCTTTGTGTTTTCTTAATCCCTGGGGGTCATAGACCTCTTAATTAGGGAGCTGGAGACTACAGCAGGTAGGAGCAGAGCAGCCAAAGCAGAGACATTTGGAGAACTTTCTACATCCTTGACTGGACTTTCTCTGCCCTGTACTGATTGGCTGTCTGCCCAGCCCTCGCCCATCTTCCCTTACAGTTTCTTCACTTTGACTGCACTCCACACCTGCCCCTCTTACCCTCTTCTATCCTGTCCCCATAAACCCTTCCCTTTAATGTCCCCACTCCCTTCGCTTTTCTTTCCATTTAGCTTATCCCCCCTCCACACTAAACCCATGACTGAGACTACTTAGTGGATCATCTGTGTGGAGCTTTCTGGGGGTTTAGAACAATCTAGTAGCCTGCTATGGCAATGATTCCAGAACACACAAGTCTGTGACTTTCTCCATGCCCATAAGAGGTGGGGAGCATAGGCCCTTGGGGTAGATGACTTCAGGTGCTTAAAATCCTAAGCATGACTTCTGGCCTCAGAAAGTTGGCCATCATTGTTATAACTTAACCGTCTTAGTACACAGTTAACTGTTGCTAGTGTTGAATTAACTCTTTTCTTCATTAACGTTAGATAATTTAGATGAAGTATAAACAAGAAATCATGTAAAAGGTTACTTTGTGCAGGGGAAAGTATGAGCTTATCTTGAGAAATCTGGCCATGGGAAGATAACTGGAGGGCCGTTGAAAAATTAAAACCCTTCCCATTTGGCTTTTCCTTGAGGACTTCTGTGCTGCATTTTTTTTTTTCATCCATGCCAGTTTCCTAGCAGCTGGGCACTCCAGAACTTTGCAGCAGCTGTGCCGTGAAGATCACACTTTCTCAGAGTCTATGTGTTTGGAAATATATTCTCCATGAGCCAATACAGCAGTGACTTTCTCACTCTCTTGTCTTGTTTTCATTTCAATACCAGCAGCCTTGGCTGGAAACCCAAGATCTATTGGCAAGAAATGTTGCAGGTTTGCTACCACAGCAAATGTGTGATCTGGTTGGGGGAGGGGGAAGAGGGTGCCTTGTGACTGGAGGAGGGAGATGGGGCAATGACATTGAGGAAGTTGTGAGGGAAGAATCTTAATTTGTATGCACTGCTTAGGTTTTGTTAATCCTCTTAATGATGGGCTGTTCCTCTGGAAGGTTAGTGTGGTCAGGGACGCCAGCAGCATGCTACTGCTCCCGGCGCCTTCCCTTTTAAGGCCGTCTGACCAATGACTACAAACCGGGTTGCATGAGTCACTTCTGAACATATGAATGTAAATGTTGCACATTATTACAGGCCACAGCTTCTCTATCAAGGGCAAATCCCAAATTGTCACAGTGGAGGTTCGGTTATTGAGCCTGGACTCTTTTTTTTTTCAGCGCATGCCAACTGACAGGTGCTGGGGAAGGGATTCTCTTCCATTGTTTAAAACATCCCTGAAGGTGAGCCTCGCTGCCAGGCAGCTAAGGAGCTGTACTGAGGGTTACCGCTTTCAAGGCCAAAGATTACTTTAACATGCTGCCATTACTTGAAAGCATCACGGGAGTCTCTGGCTACATCTACAGTGCAAGTTAAGGTGTAATTGCAGTGTAGGAAGTTATACCCATGGTAGCTTTAATGTGGTTAGTGCGGGTAACAGTAGTAAGTGAAGATCCCAGCCTTATTAATCTCTGCTCATGGGCTACCAACCTGAATATGTACCTAGAGTCCCTGGCTGGCTTGTATTGGGGTGGCTTGCCTGGCAAAGCCAACATAGTCCTTGCTGCTACTGTTACCCATGCTAGCTAGAGTGCTAAAGTTAGCACAGGTGTGCCTACCTGCATTACAATTCGATCTTAATTTGTGATATAGATGTACCCTGTAGCAACCAAATGAATGGAGAGAAAAACATAGGAGAATGGTATTTTCTATTTCCTCCTTTTGGAAAATGAAATCTGCATTTCTGTGTACTTGCTAAGGATGAGTTGTTTATGTGGGCAGTGTGACACTTACAATGTCCTTCGCTATTCATTTCAAGAGCTTGAGTTTTGTAAATCCGATATTGGGTAATTACATTGTTCTCATGCCGCCTTAAGCTTTTGAAACACTTTTTTGGCTTTGGATTAGTACTGAACCATTAGATCAGTATTCGCAGCAGCTGTATAGTCCAGAGTCAAATGATAAGAACATAAGAACGGCCATACTGGGTCAGACCAAAGGTCCATCTAGCCCAGTATTCTGTCTTCGATGGTGGCCAATGCCAGGTGCCCCAGAGGGAATGAACAGAACAGGTAATCATCAAGTGATCCTTTCCCTGTTGCTCATTCCCAGCTTCTGGCAAACAGAGGCTAGGGACACCATCCCTGCCCATCCTGGCTAATACCCACTGATGGACCTATCCTCAATGAATTTATCCGGTTCTTTTTTTAACCTGTTATAGTCTTGGTCTTCACAACAGCCTCTGGCAAGGAGTTCCAGAGGTTGACTGCGTTGTGTGAAGAAATACTTCCTTTTGTGTTAAACCTGCTGCCTATTAATTTCATTTGATGACCCCTAGTTCTTGTGTTATGAGAAGGAATAAATAACACTTCCTTATTTACTTTCTCCACACCAGTCATGATTTGTTAGACCTCAATCATATCCCCTCTTAGTCATCTCTTTTCCAAGATGGAAAAATCCCAGCCTTATTAATCTCTCCTCATATAGAAGCTGTTCCCTGCCTCTAATTTAGTTGCCCTTTTCTGAAGCTTTTCCAATTCCAATATATCTTTTTTGAGATGGGGTGACCACATCTGCACGCGGTATTCAAGATGTGGGCATAGCATGGATTTATATAGAGGCAATATGATATTTTCTGTCTTCTTATCTATCCCTTTCTTAATGATGCCCAACATTCTGTTTGCTTTTTTGACAGCCACTGCACATTGAGTGGATGTTTTCAGAGAACTATCCACAATGACTCCAAGATCTTTCTTGAGTGGTAACAGATAATTTAGAGCCCATCATTTTATATGGATAGTTGGGATTATGTTTTCCAGTGTGCATTACTTTGCATTTATCAACATTGAATTTCATCTGCCATTTTGTTGCTCAGTCACCCAGTTTTGAGAGATCTTTTTGTAGCTCTTCGCAGTCTGCCTTGGACTTAGCTATCTTGAGTAGTTTTGTATCATCTGAAAGTTTTGCCACCTCACTGTTTACCCCTTTTTCCAGATCATTTATTAATATGTTGAGTAGGACTGGTCCCAGTACAGACCCATGGGGAACACCACTATTTACCTCTCTCCATTCTGAAAACTGACCATTTATTCCTACCTTTTAACCAGTTACCTGTCCATGAGAGGACCTTTCCTCTTATCCCATGACAGCTTACTTTGCGGAAGAGCCTTTGGTGAGGGACCTTATCAAAGGCTTTCTGAAAATCTAAGTACACTATATCCACTGGAATCCCCCTTGTCCACATGCTTGTTGACCCCCTTCAGTGAATTCTAGTAGATTGGTGAGGCATGATTTCCCTTAACAAAAACCATGTTGACTCTTCCCCAACAATCATGTTCATCTATGTGCCTGACAATTTTGTTCTTAACTATAGTTTCAACCAGTTTGCCCGGTACTGAAGTCAGGCTTATTGGCCTGTAATTGCTGGGATCACCTCTTGAGCCCTTTTTAAAAATTGGTGTCACATTAGCTATCTTCCAGTCATTTGGTACAGAAGCAATTTTAAATGATAGGTTACAGACTACAGTTAATTGTTCTGCAGTTTCACATTTGAGTTCCTTCAGAAGTCTGGGGAGAATACTATCTGGTCCTGGTAACTTACTGCTGTTTAGTTTATCAATTTGTTCCAAAGCCTTTTCTAATAACACCTCAATCTGGGACAGTTCCTCAGATTTGTCACCTGAAAAGAATGGCTCAGGTTTGGGAATCTCCCTTACATCCTCAGCAATGAAGACTGATGTGAAGAATTCATTTAGTTTCTCTGCAATGGCTTTCTCGTCCATGAGTGCTCCTTTAGCATCTCAATTGTCCAGTGGCCCTATTGGTTATTTAGCAGGCTTCATGTTTCTGATGTACTTATTTTTTTGCTATTACTTTTTGAATCTTTGCCTAGCTGTTCTTCAAATTCTTTTTTGGCCTTCCTAGTTATATTTTTATACTTCATTTGCTAGTTTGTTCCTTTTTATTTTCCTCACTAGGATTTAACTTCCACTTTTTTAAGGATGCCTTTTTGCCTCTCAGTGCTTTTTACTTTGTTTAGCCGCTTTTTTAGATCTCTTATTATGTTTTTTAATTTGGGGTATACATTTAAATTGAGCCTCTATTATGGTGTCTTTAAAAAGATTCCATGAAGCTTTCAGGGATTTCACTCTTTGCTCTGTACCTTTTTAATTTCTGTTTAACTAACTTCCTCATTTTTGTGTGTAGTCCCCCTTTCTGAAATTAAATGCTACAGCAGTGGGCTGCTGTGATGGTTTCCCCACCACAGGGATGTTAAATTTAATTATATTGTGGTCACTATTACCAAGTGGTCCAGCTATATTCACCTCTTGGACCAGATCCTGTGCTCCACTTTGGACTAAATCAAGAATTGCCTCTCCTCTTGTGGGTTCCAGGACTAGTTGCTCCAAGAAGCAGTCATTTAAGGTGTCAAGAAACTTTATCTCTGCATCCCGTTCTGAGGTGACATGTACCCAGTCAATATGGGGATAGTTGAAATCCCCCATTATTATTATTTTAGTAGCCTCTCTAATCTCTCTGAGCATTTCACAGTCACTATCACCGTCCTGGTCAGATGGTCGGTAATATATCCCTACTGCTATATTCTTCTTCTTAGAGCATGATTATCAGTATACAAGCAGGGATCGTCTTTTTGTTCTATGTTTGTACAGCACCTATTACAATGGGGTCCTGATCAGTTGATGCTCTCGTAATACAAATAATTAATAAGTTGCATTTTAGATATTTAGAGCAGGGGGAAAGTGGTTTGAAATGAGAAACTTAACTTTGAAACTTTCTCAGTGGGAGCATAAAGCTGACATGTCAGGCAATATATTGTATCGAAGGGCTGTATTTACACTTGTGTCTTCAATCAGGAGAGCTCTGTATGCTGTAACAAATCTAGAAAAGCTCTATATAAACTGGAAAAGGAGAGGAGGTTACTGGCTCTTTCCAGCGATCTGTCCTTGGAGGTGGAGTTTGCGGACTTTCAGAGATCAGACCAGCCAGTTCCTTACAGATGTATTCATCAGTTATGTGAGATGTGGTTTTGTAAGTCATTGGGGTTTGGGGGCAGGGAGTAGGAAGGAGGAGAAGAGGAAGGTTCAGGCACTGGACTGGGACTCTGGAGACCTGAATTCAGTTCCTAGCTCTGCTACAGACTCCTTGTGTGACCTTGGCTAAGTCACTTAATTACTGTGCTTCCGTTTTCCCCATCTGTAAAATAGAGTAAATAAAGCTCCATTTCTCCAGTCATTGTCTGCTTAGATTATAAACTCTTTAGGGATTGGACTCTTACTATGTATTTGTACAACACCTAACACAGTGGGGTCTCAATCTCAGGTACTACTGTAATGCAAATAATACAAATATTACAGAGGTGGGGGAATCCCATAAATACCTCATAGGAGGTCTTAGCACTTCAGGATTAGGTTTGTTCTGTGACAGCCTCTGTCAGGTGAAGGTTTAGTTACTGCAACAGTTTTGCCTGGGCTAA
Source organism: Eretmochelys imbricata (assembly GCF_965152235.1). NCBI lineage: Eukaryota > Metazoa > Chordata > Testudines > Cheloniidae > Eretmochelys > Eretmochelys imbricata. The sequence goes on along the minus strand of NC_135579.1, from coordinate 89,979,460 downwards.
CCTTGAAGATCACTATGGGAATATATTCGTTTTTCCTTTTTTAAAGAAAAATGCTTTCTCATGACCTAGAAGGGAGAGAACACTACTTGGCAAATTAACCTCATATTAAGTGAACTTTCCTGGAGATGTATAAACTTCATTCCTGAAAAACGGGCCGCTTTTTAGAGCGAGGACAGAGAATAATCAATTGACATAATTCAGAGGAGGCTGGGATGAAGACTTTGTAGAGAAGTCGATATACAATACCTAACACCCAACACAATTTGGGTTCATTCCAAAGGTAAAAACCTTTGCTTTTCAGAAGAAGTTTTATGAATGCCAGGGGCAAGTCCTATCTGGTAGGGATGACTTGGCAGTGTCCAGAGAGGAAGAGCAGTCCATTAGTGGCAAGGAAATCATCCTAACCATCCTTTCACAGAGGTAACGGTGGCAATGGAATTTTAACAAGGGGCCTCCAGCATTTCTCTAGACTATTAATCAGCTGCAGTATGTTGCAGTGTCTTCTAGGTCCCCGTATGTGCTCCAGGTACAAGAATGTGACCACGGCTTCAGTGTTGAGTGAAGGATGTCCAGGGACTTCAGGTTTTGCATGTCTGATCTGGCCTATTTTTGAGAAACTGACATAGACCCCAGTCCAGCAACTGCTTCTGTGGTGGTAGATTGCAACTGAAGTCAGTGGGGTTCTGTACAGAAAACTTCCCCTTGTGGCTAAGTAAATAAACATAGTTATGAATACCAGTTCATATTAAGAACTTCAGTGCTTTGAATCTGGGAGTGTCTCTCCCTAGCAACAAGTGCATTCTTGCCAAGCCCTTGGCTTAGTGCAGACCATGTGAACAGGTAACACAAAATGTGCTTGCAGAAGGGTGTGATAAAAGTTCATGCCCAAGGGGTGCCTGTGCACAGGTTGAATAAGACAGACGTTTTCCCCTCTGATGTGTTTAGAGACCTTGGGAGCAGGAGAAAAGTGAACGACAGTGCAGTAATGGTGGCAATATGCATTCATTACAGCTGGTGACCATTCCAGTACAGAAATGGATTGCCTTCAATGGTAAAAGTCACTCCTGGTCATCTGTATCTACACAGGCTCACCCTGTTACTACAACAACAGGCAAATAGCTGACTTCCCCATGCTATTTTAAACTTCGGCATAGAAAGAGAAGTACCGTAGGTATCTCAGTCCAGTGACTTATCTTTGCAGTCTACTGAGTGAACTTTTTGCCTTACAGTGTTCCCAAGTGTTTCTTTTAAGACTACATTCTCACATGCCAGAATTGGACATCCTTGTAGTCTTCTCATGTTCCTTGGCAGCAATAATCTCAATTCTAGGATATTTCTAGGACCCAATCTTATTTGGTTTTATTTATAGAAAGATCCCATTAGCAATTCTTGATCAACCTGTGGCTTCCACATTTCTGAAGGAAAGTTTCTGACCACTTTCTTCATTGAAGGTGTTGAACTACTGGACTTGTCTGTTTTTGCTTTAGGATTTCTTTAAAGGTTCCTCTCGAGGAGCCAAATCATGAATGCTGCTGTGCACCTGTGAAGAGTCCGCTTACTCTGCTGTGCTGGCTACCTGCACCGCTGGGCACAGGTGGATAGGACAGCTGCTGCCAGAGTGGTACTCCCCCTACTATATAGGTCAGTGGGGAGTTCACTGGAACCAGATTGTATCAAGGTGGAAGTAGGGATCCCAGAGTTGCAGTCTTTCCTATCCTGCTCCCTGGGGTGGTAAAGCTGTGCTCTGATTCTTACTCATTCTGGGTTTTAACCATACAATTGATCCTAATTAACTAGTTGTTCTTTGGAGGGCTTTTAAGGCTTGTTTGTTTAAAAAATAATAAAAATTAGGGCTGTCAATTAATCCTAGTTAACTCCAGGAATTAATGAAAAAAAAATAAACTAGATTTTAAAAAAAGTAGTGATTAATCACACTGTTACATTTAAATTGGTATTCTATTATTGTTTGTTATAAATACTTTTGGATTTTTTTCATTTTCAAATATATTGATTTCTATTACAACACAGAATATAAAGTGTTCAGTGCTCACTTCGTATTTATTTTTGATTACAAATATTTGTATTGTAAAAGTAAACGAAAGAAATAGTATTTTTCAGTTCACCTTATTCAAGTTCTGAGATGCAGTCTCTTTATCATGAAAGTGTAATTTACAAATGTAGAATTATTATGCTTTATTTCTGAGTGCAGTTATGTGAAAAAAATATAAAACTTTAGAGCCTACAAGTCCACTCGAGCCTACTTCTTGTTCAACCAATCATTAAGACAAACAAGCTTGCTTAGATTTATGGGAGATAATGCTGCCGGCGTATTTACAATGTCACCAGAAAGTGAGACTGGACGGTTGCATGGCACTGTTGTAGCCAGCATTGCAAGGTATTTACATGCCAGATATGCTAAACATTCACATACTTCTTCATGCTTCAATTTGTAGATTTTTATCTTTTTTACAGTGCAAATATTTGTAATCAAAAATAGTATCACGTGAGCACTGTACAGTTTTTGTATTGTGTTGTAATTGAAATCAATATATTTGAAAATGTAGAAAAACATCCAAAATATTGTAATTTAAATTGGCATTCTTTTATTCCTTAATGGTGCAATTAAAATTGTGATTAATTACATCTTGTTTTAATCTCATGATTAAATGTGATTTTTTTTAATTGTTTGATGGTTCTCATAAAAATACACCATTTGTGCATAAATGAAATCCAAGAAAATTTTTTTTTATTCTGTTTATTTTTTTAAAATTCTGTTTTTAAACTGGCATTCAATCACTGTTTGTTTCATAAAGCTGATTTTTAAACAATGGTATCTGATAAAGTATTAGTCACAAGCCAATTGGTAAGAAACTTCCCACTGACTAATAAAGAGGGGGAACGCCCATTTTTAACACACTACTATCCTATGGGGGTAAGAATATTGAGGCAAAATGAGTGAATTGCTTTACTCTGTGTACCAGACATAGTGTTTAGGTTTTAATAATGTTTCAGCTAGTTAAGGGGAAAACACATTCCGTCTGAATAAACTTTTTGGTAAAAGCTACAGAAGACTAAAAGATGAAGAGACTTGGTAAAAAGACGGAAGGAAACTGGTGAAGCAATTCATTCATACCTTGGTTCTGTCAGGGGTGAGTGTGCATGTGAGACATTGCCCTCTAGAGGTTGGCTGAAAGATAGGATATAGGGCTTGCTGATGCTACCACCATCAGCTGAAGAAGTGGTGTTTTCTCTCTTCCTCTCCACACCCCCATTAGTTCTGAGTCCTGTGTAAATGGAACGGAAGGAGCAGAATTCTAGTCCCAGCTCTGTTGCGAGATTTATAGATGGACTGACTGCAGCACATTGGTTTGCTCCAGCAGTCGATGAGAGCAACCTTCTCCATAATAAGAAAAGGAGGACTTGTGGCACCTTAGAGACAAAGAAATTTATTTGAGCATAAGCTTTCATGAGCTGTAGCTCACAAAAGCTTACGCTCAAATAAATTTCTTAGTCTCTAAGGTGCCACAAGTCCTCCTTTCTTTTTGCAGATACAGACTAACACGGCTGCTACTCTGAAACTTCTCCATAATGAGCCCATTCCCTACAAGTGCAGGACATAGTTCCCAATGGAGGTCTTATTGGACAGCATTAAATACATTTGCATTAGCCAAATATGTCTTCATCCACCCAAGCCTGTGTATGCTACCCAAAGCAAGTGATAAAAATGATAGAGTATTGTATTCACTGGTTAAAAATCTTTAAACTGTTCCCTATTTCAGATCACAAGATCATGTTCTGTGTGTGTGTGTGTGTGTATATATATATATATATATATATATATATATAATATATATATACACACTTCCTACTGTATTTTCCACTGCATGCATCCGATGAAGTGGGTTTTAGCCCACGAAAGCTTATGCTCAAATAAATTTTAGTCTCTAAGGTGCCACAAGTACTCCGTTCTTTTTGCTGATACAGAGTAACATGGCTACCACTCTGAAAGGTGAAATGTGTTGCTGTTTGAGAGATTAATCTGTCTGTTTTAAATATATCAGGTTTTTAGCTCTCTAAGTGCATAGGATTTAAAAAATTATGGTGCTCTTCAGATGATTGCTCTTAATTCTCAGTAAGATTCAATCTGTGTTTGAGCTTGTGTGTGGTTGGTTTGGGGGCATAGTATTTTGCCACAGTTAGGAAAATGAAGGTTCTGGAGAATCTCTGTTTCTGGGTTGGTGGAATCTGGTGGAGATGATTTGTGTTTTCAGAGGCCGCTGTTTGCAGATGTATTAATTCTGCAACCCCTCCGTGATAGAGAACTGTGTGGTATACTCATTTTCCTACCCAGTGAAAGGTAAAAACTTCATAGGTCCAAACTCATGCAAGGCTACAGTGTTGCAACTCCAGGCTGGTAAGGGAACCTCCTTTAAAAGGAACACTTGAATTGTGATAGTTAACACTAGTACTGAAGTTAATGGATAGCTTTCCAACTTGCATGTACTTCATGCCATTTAAAAAAAAAACTAGTTAAGGACATTTGAACATGGTTATTGTATGCACTTGCTTCACTGGAAAATTTATGAGTTGATCAAAAGTTGGTAGAAGTTCCAGAAAATATTAGTTTAAGGTGGCAACTGTTGCTTAGGCATTTCAAGCCTATGAAATATGGGTTAGGAGGAGATGCACTTTTATTCTAATTGTGAAATTCCTATTCCAAGAAGTGATACTTTTTACTGTTCTTAATGTTCTATAACTTCCAGCACCCTGTGTCTTAAGGGATATTATCCACATGGGGAACTGAATCCGAGAAATTAGGTGACTAGGCCAAGGCTGCTCAGGAAGCCTGTAGCAGAGCTAGTGTTAAACTTAGGCATTTGGGGTCCCACTCTGGTGCCTTAACCACCCTCTGTTCCACCTCATGCTGACGTTTCCTATGAGGCTGTGATACTTAGTTGAAAAAACAGCATTCCCTTTTGAAGCAGAAAATGTTATACTCAAATTTGCAATGACAACAGTAATAAAAAGTTCTTGTTCTAGATCTAATTGTATGTTGGTGATGGCTGTTTGAGTGACTTTGGCTATTGCAAGACTCTTTTCAGATTTAATTATCCTAACTACACTGAGTTTTGCACTGGTACAACAATGGACTTTGAAAATGAACACTGGATTTAGAAAAAATGGAGCTAGCTCTTGAGATTTCTGAAGCTTATAACAGTCAGGTTGCAAAATTATTTAAAATTATTAATTCCTGGGTGTATATATATTCAAACAGAGAAGATACACATTCCAAATTCAAGCTCTTGGTCTAGAAAAACTTGGCTAGAAAGCAATGTTCTGAATTCAGTAACAATAACAAAATGCTTTGTGTAAAAACTTAAGTGTGGGTTCAGATTTTTGATGAAACATGTTTAACTTTGTTAGGCATTCCCATAAAGTCTGCGCACAAAACACTATTTCTAAGTCCTATGTAAGAGATGGTGCACATTTTTAACACCACTTTAATCCTTAATTTTTGGGGGTGGGGGAAGCGAGAAGAATAGGATTAAGGAAACTCTCAGACAGGTTTAACCCTACTAAAATGTCTGTGCAGTGTTCCAGTACTCTAATTATTTTTCAAACTCATGGGAGCCTCTGCTATTGTCCCTGTAGTACTCGGCTGGAAATCCATTCTCTGAGGGATTGCAATGGTTATGCATAAACTTGTACATATAGGAAAAAGGTTTAAATCTGTAGTCTACTTATACAGCACCTAGCACAATAGGGCCCTGATCTGGTTAGCTTCTAAGCACCACCACAATGTAAATGTTTAATAGTAATTTTTAAATGTCCCTATCTATGTTAATAACTTTACATTATTAAAAGAGAGTTTTAAAAATATTAGTCTTATTTTTGGCTTATTATTAGTCTTATTTCACTGAGCCTTGATGACTCAACAGAATCATTAAACTTATGGCCACTTTTGTTTCCTGGTTCTTACATGTAGGCTGCAGATGCAGTGGGAAGGATATTATTCCTTCCAAAAAAAAACAACAACCACCCCACTTTCAGGGAGGGGGCAATTTGTAAAGTAAAATAAAATAAATATATAATATTTAAGTTTTTGGGGTCAACATTGGCAGGGTGTCCCTCTTAAAATTCTGCATATACATCCAGCATTGCAAAAGTTTAGCACAAATGCACTTCTGTGTTCTACTGTCCACTAATCAAGAAATCCATACAGCATCCTTTCACCCAATCAATTGAAGAAAAGACTGCCAACAATCACTTGGCATTTTCCTGGCCTTCTTTGTCCCTCAAGGCAGCCTCACTCTTTTATTCCCTAGCCTACAACTTCACAGCTGGTAAATTAGGTTTTCCCACAGCACTGTTAAGTGTCCCTGGTCACCAATAACAAGGAAGTGTTCCCAACAAAGCTAATGAGCAAAAAGGAGGCTAGAGAGGGGTTTCTGGATTAATGTTATCAAGGGGAAATTTTAAGGTAGGTGTGTGTGTTGGGTGGGGGTGTGTCAGTTTTTTTTGTTGTTGTTGGTTTGTTTTTTTTATTGAAACGTGTTTTGTTTCTTTAATAGAAGTTGGTGTCTTGGCAAAGCAGTATTTAGAGCAAGGCCTTTTGGTACCGGATCACGTCATCACCAGTGTCATGATGATGGAGCTGGAGAAAAAGCAGTCTCAGCATTGGCTACTTGACGGTCAGTAAACTGATGTGCATAATTTGGTATCATGGGTGCAATAATCTTGTATCCCTCTGTGCTGGTGGCTCGTTGGGGATTGAAAATCCCAGTCCTCGTAAACCTCTTGAAGTCTATTTCTTTGAATAAGACATTACTTTCCCAGGAACGATTTCACAGGAAAACAAATAAAACCAACCACAGCTTTTCAATATTTTTAGCAGCGAGGGAGGGGTGGAGGAGAAAGCAAAAACACTTCTGAGAGCTTTTAAGGACAGAGCTGTTCAGCTGGTCTCCTCTTAAAAACTCATGCTTCTGAAAATGAAACTCAGATCCTATTTGCATGAGATCACAGGTACTGAGGAAAGATTTTGTTAATTTAAGCAAGAGGTCAGAAGCTCCACTCAAGGTACTGTCACTCTAATGGAAGGGGTTTTACATCACCATCATGGTAGTCAGACAGCATGGAACAGTGCCTAGTACAGAGCAAACTGCTACAGAGCATGTCTGCAGTCACCATTCACCCTACAGCTCCCTTCTCCCCTGTGGGTTCTTCGTGTCCTTAACGGTCAGGTCTCTGTACCCAGTGTCCGCAGTTTTCAAACTATGGGCTATGGCCACCAGAAATTCTGTGAACCTTGAGGGACTCTGTGTCACAGTTGTCTCTTAGCTCATGGGGGTGGGGAGGGACGAGAAGTCACTGCTGGTGACCCTCTGTGCAGAGAAAAGGCAGGGAGGGGTGAAGGGAAGATGTACAAGCCCCTAGCTTGTTCCCCTTCCCTTCCGCTCCTGTGAGGAGTAGTGCGTGTGTGTCTGGCCAGTCTCCCATGGGAAGGTATGTCAGAATCCTTGACTTAGATCAGCTTTATGCAGCAAACAGTCTCTCACACTGCTGTTCCAAATCATGACATGGAGCAACTGGTACATGGGAGTGACTGGACACAAGCCAAGATAAATCACTTGCTGTTTCTTGTTCATAGACATGTGAAGTATCAACCACGCATCATGTATGCTAATCAGAACCCTTAAAAACACTTTGAACACGATTGGCTTTGTGTGTTTTTTTTTGTTTGTTTTAAAAGCCTTCTTGGTTGTGAAGATGAATTTTCGTTCCTGCAAATAGTTGAGCCCCAAATTTTACACCCAGAATCAATTGTGGGAGCACTCAAGTAGCGGGATGTCTAAATGCAACAAAACTAGAGGCCTTTTGTAAATATCAGGCCTAAAATATGAATTTTTATCAGAGTGAGAGTAGTTTTAAAATCGGAGGTGCCCCTCGTCTCCACTGTGGCTTGCATTTAGTCTTTTATATGTTGCTCTAAATATTTGATTTTACTTACTAGTAGAGCAGTGGGCTTGAGTTTGTGGATGTAAGGGGGTAAAATGAACGGGTTTTTTTGCAAAAGTTCCATTTCTTTCAATGAATCTTAGAAGAAACATTTCTGAGCATCTCTAACTTAAATGTAAAAAGTGACTAATGAGGCATTCAGACACCATGATAACGAGCACAGTATAAGCAACCACTTATTCATTTACATTATAATTAGGTGTTTATAAATGCATATGCTCGAGATTAGGGTCCACACTAGAACTGAACTCTGTTCAGAGCATTCCCTAGAGCAGGGATCGGCAACCTTTGGCCCACAGCCCACCAGGGTAAGCCCCCTGGCACACCGGGCCGGTTTGTTTACCTGCCACGTCCACAGGTTCGGTTGATGGCTGCTCCCACTGGCTGCGGTTCACCACTCCAGGCCAATGGGGGCCGCAGGAAGCGGATATGCTGGCCGCAGCTTCCCACAGCCCCCATTGGCCTGGGACCGCGAACCGCAGCCAGTGGGAGCCGCGATCGGTTGAACCTTCGGATGCAGCAGGTAAACGAACCTTCGGACGTGGCAGGTAAACAAACCTTCCCGGCCTGCCATGGGGCTTGCCCTGGCAGGCTGCGTGCCAAAGGCTGCCGATCTCTGCCCTAGAGAGATGACCTTTTCCGGTGGGCATAATCATTCAAACCCTATGATAGTTCCTTAATCTGGGAATCCCAGAATTTGGCCATCATTAAACTAGAACTCAGACCTACGCCTCATTAATACAAGGGCACTGGAAGTTTATCATTTCTGTACTGAAATGTTGCTGTTCACGGAAAAGCAAATAAAGCATTGCCAGAACTCTCTGGGTTTTGATGCGCTCCTGTCTCTCCAAATAAAGCAACCAGTGTTAGCCCATGTTGCCATGAGGTGACTGGAATGGTTTGTGGTGCTTGTGTAAATGATCATCTTGTTTCCTTATGAAGGACACCAACGCTCTGAACTGCAGGCTCTTGTTTCTCTTGCAGTGGCTTTTGTTGACACTTAGAGAATTTATGGACCCAGTCAAGGCTGCCGTACAAACATAAATTTAACTTTTTAAAATGCATATTGTGAGTCTCTCCTAGCTTCCTTCGGTGTCTTTCCTCTGCAGCTACCTTGTCTCTGTTGCTTCCCTTTCTTGTGCTCCTTCTCTGCTTGCATTAGCTGCACCCCAGAGGTTGATTTCAATCTCAAGTTCTTGTGCATCAGCTCCAGGCACTGAAATCCTGCTAGTCTATTTTGTTGTGTTGCTGGTGCAAACAAGTGACTGGAGGACAGATACGAGAGTGATCAAATCAATAAGAAAAGAAGTACTTGTGGCACCGTAGAGACTAACCAGTTTATTTGAGCATAAGCTTTCGTGAGCTACAGCTCATCGAATACAGACTAACACGGCTGCTACTCTGAAACAAATCAATAAGAATACCTGGATGGCTAGATCAAGCAACGCTGCTGCAAATGGAGGTGCAAAACTGTCCTATGGCCAGGTCCAGGCAGGAAAGAATGGGGGATGTATGTCTCCAGTATCCCATGTTGCCTCTGGCCTGGGGGATGCTAGAAAGTCCTGAGGCCCCTTCACAAAATCCATATGTTCCCAGTCTCTCCTTCCTTTTCTCTACTTTCTGCTTTTGTTGCTTTTTTCACTTCTTCCACTAAAACACACACCCCTACCTGTGTGGCACCCACTTGCACAAGTCAGAAAAGAGAGCATTTAAAGAGTCCGCTGTTCCCCTGGAGGGAGTAAATACATTGCCAAGTGCACAGGTCTTCCTGGGGTTTTAACTACCAATATAGCTTCCCGGGGAAGTGGGGACCAAGAGCAGTCATGCCATTAGTATGAGTATTGTGCTCACAAGGAGACGCCTCCTGAATGATTAAGTTCAGGCAGTAAGCTTTACAAAGACTGCAGTACACTGTGCAGCATATGGCTAGCCTGTGGAACCCCTCGCCACAGGAACTAGTGGAGGCAAAATAATGAGAAGAATTAAAGGGCTTAAACATATACATGACTTAATATAACTGAGGCAGCTCAGCCTATGACATCACAAAGGCCTTCAAGCAGCAGGGCTGAGATCCTAGCTTCCCTCCTTTCCCAGTCTGTCCTTGGCACAGGTGCATCCTGGGGAGTGGACTCTCCTTGCCCTGTAGCATAAGTCACTGTACTCTAGGTAATCTGTCCTACTGGTGTTCTAGAATCGTCACAGCTCCTGGCTTTAAACACAGGTGTAGAGAGTAAGGGTGTGCACACAATATTTATGACTGTGTACGTTTAGGGTATTTCTGGGCTTCTGACTTTCACCACTTTGCCACAATGCAACATTTTGACTTCCCTAGTCTGTGCTGTTGTGAGGGACCAAACAGCTGACTGGACTGTTTGGCTCAAAATGCCATCCTGGAGCAAATCACAAAACCAGACTTCCTTTTGGACTTCATGGGCTCTGCTGCTGCAAAACAGCCCTTAAGGTCTGAATGACCTTGGCCCTGGGATTTAACATGCCCTGTCTCTTTCTCTCTGCCCCCTCCCCCAAAAAAGAAAGGAGCTCGCAGTGAAAATGTGCTCTGCAGAGCAGAAAAAACAGTTGGCGTTAGAGCAGGTGCAGGGAGCCGTTCTACAATTCGCTTTGTTTGGCGTAAAGGTGCGCTATTTTGTGTGTGTGTGTGTGTTCAATAAAAACTGACCGGAGTAAATGTCACTCTGTACCTGGAGAATACAAGCTCTGGTATGACATGTGGTGGTGCAGATTTGTTGCAGATCTGAGGTGCCCAGGGAGATAGATATTTATAATCGTTTTTTACTGCAGCATATCATTACTGCTTGGTGGTCAGAGTAACAGGCTTTAGCATTCCCTCAGGCTGGGAGGGATAGCGCTACACAGTATTCCTTTGGGTTACAGGCAGAGATCCAAGATGAGGGGCAGCTGACTTCTTGTACATGTGGGAAGGTTTCTAGATGTGATGCATCCAGGTTTGGGTGTCAATGGCTGACCTCTCTGTAAATGTCAGGCATGGCTGGGGTTTATAATCTCAAATCATCCAGTGCTTGGTAACTGCTGGAGCATGGCACAAACTGTTTTTTTTGGAGGTACTTAGACTCTTGCCCTGCCATGGGGCAGTGTGTGTCTGTGGTGGTACTGAGCTTGGAGAAAACAATAAGAGGTTGTCCCTGTATGAGCAGGTGGGTGAAAGCCTGGCCTAGAATGACTGGGCTTAGTGACCCCAACAATGGAGGTAATTTTTCATTATACACAGTTTGCCCTCACTAGGTACCATTATCCTGGACAGTTGATTATTCTAAGCAAAATATGGCACCCCACGCTGCTCATCCTAAACTGATTGAAAGGCCCCATCTGCCCTCCAGAAATGTTTTCTCTCTGTTGGTGTCTGATACCCTGCCCCCTCCTTTGTGATATCTTTTGTAAGAATATGGGATGGGAGTTGGGATTTCAGGGAGTTGGTGATGGCTATAGAAACCATCTCACTACAGTATCCTCCACACCCCTGGTTTTTAAAATATACATGCTGCTTAGTTTTGCACACTTGATTTAAGCCCTGAAGCATGGGATCTGATGGCTTCTCAACATGCTTCCTGGCTTTGCTTTTCAGTTAAGGATTTGTTTCATAATTCCAACCTTGTTTTTCCCACAGCCACATTACCATCCATTCCATCTTGCTCTGGGCAAGTCTCATACTCATACACCTGTTAGTGCTTGGAGAAACTCTTCCTTTTTTCCCCTTCAGAATGATGGTGCCAAATTTACTCTAGTTTGGGTGAGAATCTCTACAGCAGTTGGTGCGTGATACCGAAAAAGCAATTTGCTGTGTATAATGCATGCTTTGCACAGATCCCTAATCCTCTGTACTAAATCCTATATTATTATTTACTAACCCAGTCTTCTACATAGGAAGCTACAAGGGTGTGTAACAGGGCATGCTCCGTCCCTGTCCTCTGATACCCCAGGGTATGTCTGTGCTCCAGTTACGCTCCTGTGGCTGGTCCGTGTCTGCTGACTCTGGCTCAGGGGTTGTTTAATTGCAGGATAGATGTTCAGGTTTGGCCCCGGGGGTCCCAGAGCTTGGGCTCTAGCCCAACCATGAACATTTATCCAACAATTAAATATCCCCTTAGCCCAAGTCAGCTGACTTGGGCTAGCCACAGGTGTCTAATTGCACCGTAGACCTATCCCCAGGCATCTCTCAGGCTGTCCAGTAAGTGGCAAATGTGTGTGATTTATTTACATTGCTTTATGAGACTGGATTGGTGTTGGTGATAACAAAGTGTTTACAGTGCTTCTCTACCTTTAGCTCTTTCCCACAGGACCAGAGAAGAACAGAGGCCTCCCTTAGCTGAGATCTCTGGGCTCATTTAGCCCAGGTCCTCTTCCCCCAGTAACTCCTTCCTGTGGCCTCCCGACATCTCTCAGCTAATGGACTAATTGGCTCATTCAGCGTGATCAGCCTGTTAGCCTTCACATCCACAAACAGCCTCCTCTAGGCAGGGGACCTGACTGTTGCTCAAAGGATCAGAGTGCTGGCTCCGGTCAGCTTCCAGCACTCATCACAGGATGGGATTTCAGAAATACAGTCTAATTCGAGGAAGAGTGAATTAGCAGTATATCCTTAACTGCTGTATTAAACCCTATAGCTGTACTTGCTACCAATACGTTATACATGCTGTCAGATGAACTGTTTTTTATAGAACTCAGCTCCTACAGGACTCTTCCCCCCTGCCCCCCCACTTCCCCAAAAAACCCTCTGAATGCTTACATGTGCTTCTGGATTTTGTATCTTCCTGTGACAGTAGCACTTCTGTAGATGGAAGAATGCATCTACACTAACACGCAATACACTAGAGGTGAGAGACTTTTTTTTTATTCTCTGTGGCTTTCAGTTCTAGGAGATATGAACTGCAATAAAATACATGACATGTGCCTCAGAATGTGTTCATACACTCCTGCAATCAAGGTGGAATTATAACACAACCAGCCCTGAACTGCATCTTGCTCACCCCTGGATCCTGCATTCTTCCAGGAGTGGCCGGTCTTGGAAGTGCTTATACATGCATAATCCCAGCTAGAGTAGTCTGACTCAAAACCCGAGATCTGACTGCCCCTAAAGCTTGGAAAATATCTGCTCTAGGTCTTACCAATGCAATTTGGACCCATCTCTAATCACAGCATCACATGGCTAAGTAGATAATTGCTGCCTGTGGAACTTCTCTCTTAATACATGCAGTTTAGCACAATCTGTTGCCATCATACCTATGACAGGTTGCCCTCTTCAAGATGCCACCTGATGTGCTGAGATACCACTGAGCCCACCAGTTTTGCCAGCATGGGACCCCCTGAACCTGTCTTGCTGAACCAGGCTCTTAAGCCTCCTCTAGTGTGCGTGCACAGACATAGACACACACCCCGCCTCCCAAAGACACAGACACTGAGATCAGCTGTGGGAAGACTCAGCTTAAGGGACTTGCCCCAGCGCTCAGGTGTCCACCTCCCTTGGAGTGTAGACCCAAAGGTTCGTCTTGCGCTGTAGAGAAATCTGTACAACGTAAGCTCGTACATTCGGCCCCTCCTTCAGTATGGAGGAAGATATGCACAACTACTCTCCCTCCCCCCTTAGAAATTACAGAATCTGGGTCTAATAACAAACAAAACAAACGTTATTAACTATAAAAGGCAGGTTTTAAGTGGTTAAAAGGGTAGCAAACAGAATAAAGCAGATTACTGAGCAAATAAAACAAAACACGCAACAAGACAGACTAACTTGCCTGCTACTCTGAAACCTGTCAAAACACGCAAAAAGAAAAGGAGTACTTGTGGCACCTTAGAGACTAACCAATTTATTTGAGCATGAGCTTTCGTGAGCTACAGTTCACTTCATCGGATGCATACTGTGGAAACTGCAGAAGACATTATATACACAGAGACCATGAAACAATACCTCCTCCCACCCCACTCTCCTGCTGGTAATAGCTTATCTAAAGTGATCATCAAGTTGGGCCATTTCCAGCACAAATCCAGGTTTTCTCACCCTCCGCGCCCCCCCCCCCACAAACTCACTCTCCTGCTGGTAATAGCCCATCCAAAGTGACCACTCTCTTTAAAATGTGTATGATAATCAAGGTGGGCCATTTCCATCATACACATTTTAAAGAGAGTGGTCACTTTGGATGGGCTATTACCAGCAGGAGAGTGAGTTTGTGGGGGGGGGGGGCAGAGGGTGAGAAAACCTGGATTTGTGCTGGAAATGGCCCAACTTGATGATCACTTTAGATAAGCTATTACCAGCAGGAGAGTGGGGTGGGAGGAGGTATTGTTTCATGGTCTCTGTGTATATAATGTCTTCTGCAGTTTCCACAGTATGCATCCGATGAAGTGAGCTGTAGCTCACGAAAGCTCATGCTCAAATAAATTGGTTAGTCTCTAAGGTGTATTTCTTTTTGCGAATACAGACTAACACGGCTGTTATTCTAAAACACGCAAAGTAATTTCTCACCCTAAATGTTGAATTAGGCAGGATGCAGAGTTTCTGTAGCTCAGAGTTTATTTCTTCTTACAGACTGTACCCCGTCTCAGTCTGGACTCTCCTGCCTTTCCATTCAGGTTAGTCTCTTTTGTCCCTTCAGGTTCTTTGAGCAGTCCTCCTTCTTGGGTAGGCCATGGAGGGGAAAGTCCAGAATGCCTTCTCTCCCAGCTTTAAATAGAATTTACAGCAGGTGGGAAGCCTTTTGTTTCCCAAACTTGACCTCCCCATCCTGTCAGTGGAAAATTACTAGAAGTCCAAGATCATGTTTAGTACCATGTGGCAGGACCACCTGGCCTAGTAGCGTTACAGCTAGTCCCAAGACAAGTCTCAGGAAGGAGAGAGATTATTATCTTCACAGCCTTGTTGTTTGTTCCTAATGGGCCATCAGGGCTGTGATGGCGGGTTGTCTGGTGGGTGTCTCTCAAATACACACACGCACAGCTGTAATTGTTACATAGTCAATATTCCTAATTTCAGATACAGAAATGATAAACACACAAATTGGATAATCACATTCCGTAAATCATAATCTTTCCAGTGATATCTTACATGAGCCATCTTGCATCAAGTATATCTCAGTTATGTCATATCCATATCCTAAGCATATTTTCATAAAGAATATGGAGTGTAACGTCTCAATGCCCATAACTGGGAATGAGTTTTGCACTAGGGAACCCTGATTGGGGGAGGGGATGAAGCATGTACATTTAGTTGTGTGGTTTGTTTTTAAAGTAGCTAGGCTATATGACTAGGAAAGAAGGTTCTCAATTACTGTAGCACTCTTGGATGAATAGGTATTAGTTACTCAGAATTCCGCTTTAGTAGTGCAAGGGGAAGGTGCATATGGGATGAGAATTGTGGTAGCAATAAGTACCAACTCCTCTGGTATTAGGAATCCCAATCAGTGTGGTTAAATGAAATTGTTGCTAGGGACCAAATATGATTGAAGCTAGGACATTTTGTGTGAAGAAAACTTCTCCCATGGGGGTGAGGAGGCAGGCACGCCAGGCTAAAAGGTTTCCTTTGAACATGTCCGTTCCTTGGAACTTCAAAATATTTTTCCTCTCAGACCACGGCAATTAAAATTAGGACTGTGCTGCATCTGTCTGATTATACATGAGGCAGGATGAGATTTGCAAAGGAATGGAAATATCCTGTAGCCTGCAAAAATCGAGCTGTATAGCACCGGCAGTGTACTTACTAGACATATACTAACATTGAAAGCAGAGGTGGGCAAAGTACGGCCCGCAGGCTACATCTGGCCCGTGGGACCGTCCTGCCTGGTTCTTGAGCTCCCGGCCAGGGAGGCTAGCCCCCAGCCCTGCCCCTGCTGTCCCCCCTCCTCCGCAGCCTCAGCTTGCTGCACTGCCCGCGCTCTGGCCCGCTGTTCCTGCTGGGCCGCGCAGTGGCGTGACTGGCTCCAGCTGGGTGACGGGGCTGCGAGCTCCTGCCGCTCTGAGCGGCATGGTAAGGGAGCGGGGGGTGGTTGGATAAGGGGCAGGAGGTTCCGGGGGAGCTGGGGTATGGATAGGGGGCGGGGCAATCAAGGGATAGGGAGCAGGGCGGGTTGGATAGGGGGTGGGGTCCTTGGGGGTGGTTAGGGGCGGGAAGTCCCGGGAGGGAGTGGTCGGGGACAAGGAGCAGGGGGGGTTGGATGGTTCTGGGGTGGGCAGTTGGATAGGTGTGGGAGTCCCAGGGGGCCAGTCGGGGGGTGGATAGGCATTGGGGCAGTCAGGGGACGGGGGGTGCTGGATAGGGGGTGGTGTCCCGGGGGGGTGGTTAGGGTTGGGGGGTCCTGGGAGGGGGCGGTCCGGGGACAAGGAGCAGGGGGGGTTGGATGGGTCGGAGGTTCTGAGGGGGGCAGTTGGGGGCAGGAAGTGGGAGGGGTGGATAGGGAGTGGGGGCCTGGCTGGGGATGCACAGCCTTATCACCACTGCTTTAATGGCCAGATAAGTCACTGCTGAGTTACCTGAGGGAAGTCCCCTTTCTTCTTCTTCTTCTTCAGAGGTCCCTCTGCAACACGCTCAACCCCAAGTAAAACGGAGCTCGAGATAAAGACTTAGAACCCCAGTAATTTTTCCATGGAGTGCCCTTCATCTATAGGTCTCCTTAGTATTCCCTTTCTCAGAAAAATGGTGTGCTCCACTAATTAATAATCCATAAGTCCTATACCGTGGCAATTAAGTTATGTGGCCTAATCATCCCATTACTTAATTTCTTGGCCCGGGGGACCTGTCGCTGATCTCCATTCTTGTCAAGTCCAATAGATGTGTAACTTGCTGATTAAGTTGCATAGTTTTTACACTATTAGGGGTTGATCCTGTGAAGTGCGGTGCATCCTCAATTCCTGTTGATTCCAGTGGCAGTTCAGTACCCTCATCACTCCAGTGGGTGCCAGATTAAGACCCAACAGTTTGATTCTTGAAATCAATGGCAAAGCTTCCATTAAGTTTGATTATGCAAGATCAACACCTTCATGAATAAGCAAAGCCAGGCCCTGAGAGCTGCATGCTTCACGCATCTCTGATGTGGTACCGCATGCTTTGTACATTAAGCTGCATGCGTCACTAGTTGAATTGCACAGCTCAAGATTGACAAAACTTTCATGATGGAAATAGGTTTGTTTCATCAGTATTGTTCTTGGGACTATAGACTGACCCTAAAGGTGGGGCCGTTTCTTCCCTTGAGCAATTAATATCTACAAGAGCCAAGACTCCCTCCAGCCCTTCCTCCCTCCCTCTTCACATGGCTTGGAGAATAGGACATGCAATATCCGGGGCGTCTTCCCTTCCCTCCCCCTCCTGGAGATCTTGCTGCCTCTGGTATACTTGGCATTGGCGTGTCTCAGTATTTATACAGCTTGCTTTCCCTTCACAAATATTGAATGTGTTTACCCTTGTAACATCCTTCTGAAGTAGGGAAGTATTATCCCAGTTTTACAGATGGGAATCTGAAGCACAGAGATTAGGTGACTTGGCCGAAAAGTCACCGATGCAGTGCTGGGAATTGATCCCAGATCTGAGTCCCAGCATTCTGATGATTGTACTTCAGAGCTATTCGCAGGTAGTCAGTCAAGTCAACAGTTAAGAACTTGGGTACACAGGGTGGTCATATGAAGCTTTAAAGGTGAACATACCTTGTATCGACTTGAATTCAGCAATTAATAGATACTATGCATGCAACAAAGTGGCCTGTCTAAGGCATGGAGTGTAAATTCTTGTGTTTGTGTTAATTTGTTTTAAGTGTACATCTATTCAAAGCCTCGGATACTTATTGCTTTTGCTGTAACAGAGGACTGGCGGTTTTCAACACCAGCACGGATATTGTGAAACTGTTCTTCACCATCCAGTAAATATTAGTTGCCTTTGTTAGTTCACATGACATGAGTTTGTTTGTTTGTTTTTCCTCTCTCTTCCCCTCCATCCCCTGTTCAGGTTTTCCTAGAACACTGGTGCAAGCTGAAGCACTTGACAGAATCTGTGACCTGGATCTAGTGATCAATTTAAACATCCCATTCGAGACGCTAAAAGATCGTCTAAGCGCTCGCTGGATTCACCCAGCTAGTGGAAGAGTGTATAATATGGAGTTCAACCCACCTGATGTACATGTAAGAGAATTTACTACATTAAAGACTAATTTAGCTGGAGAAAATTTAAATCTACTTCTAGATCAGTAAAGATGTCTCCACTTGAGAATGCCTTATTAGTCTTTTTAAAAATATTAGGGGGAGAAATCCTATTATACTCTAATAAGTACTGAATGCATGGGAGTTGAATTCTTCTTGCTAGATAAGTTTTAGAAAACTAGTTAGGTTTTTCATGCTCGGGGGCCTTAAGGGGGCAGCTGAAAGATTGTGTGCAAGGCAGTTTCCAATCAGACAATATTTATTTAGGAAAATGAGATTTATTTTAATCATGGGGTAAGAAAATGTCCTACTATAATTTACTGTGGTCCAGAATACCACAGTGTTTTATTGTGCAGTCATGGCACAATGATTATCCTGGGAGTTATGCAAGCTAGCACACAGATGCCATTGTTATCAAGGGAGAATACAAGGTGTCTTACAGTAACTAGTACTAGTGTCATAGATCAATGTTAATTATCCCTTTAACTCAGATTTTTATCTACTATATATATTGTAGTAAGTAAAGTGTCTTGCAGTGATATCATCTGACATGAATGCAAGTTCCTTATAGCTGGCCAAATTCTATCCTCAGTTACACCCATATAACCCCCATGGCTCACTGTGTGGCACTGGTTTAATCTGGCACAGTGTTCATGATGTATTGTTTGTCTTGTACACAGGGGATCGATGACATCACGGGTGAACCATTAATTCAACGGGAAGATGATAAACCTGATGCTGTTGCTGCTCGGCTAAGAAAATACAAAGAAGCTGCAAAGCCAGTAATAGAATTATATAAGTGAGTTTGAACGCACTCAAGTAATACAGACCCTGCCTGTAAAAATAAGTGCTAAGTTTTCATCTCCACAAGTCTGTTCTTGGCTTGCTCAGGGATATCTTGATGTGGCCTCTCCCAAGTAAAATTGCGTATGTGTTAAGATTTTTGGCCTGGCCATAATCAGCAGCCATATGCTATACCTTTTGGGGCTGGATTCAGGGCCCCACTCGAGTGGCATATGGGAGGTGTAAAGGCTGCAGTGGACCAAAGAACTCTCCCAGGACAGGAGCAGTGTAGCGGTAGTGGAAGGGGTGAGTCTAGGAGCAGGAGTCTGCCTGTTCTGCTCGGTGCTATGGGGCTTCCTGGCTGCAGAGCAGCCCTGGAAAAGCTGCCTTAAATTAGGACAAACCCCAGGGCTGCTGTACCTTATGCCAGAGCCTGTTTCAAGCCCTACAGTACATAAGAATGGCTATACTGGGTCAGACGAAAGGTCTGTCCAGCCCAGTATCCTGTCTACTGACAGTGGCCAATGCCAGGTGCCCCAGAGGGAGTGAACTTTTAACAGGCAATGATCAAGTGATCTCTCTTCTGCCAGAACTCCGGCAGTGAGATGTGATTCCTTTGCCTTTCTTTCTCCTCTGCTGCCGCTGGCTAGCTAGATTCTGTGCTCTCTTTCCTCTTTCTTTTCAGCCAAAAGCAGAGCCTGCCTTGGGTTCAGTTTAGAGGATGAGGCTAATTTTGCTGTTAAATTTAATTATAGGGAGATTCACCATTTCTCTGTTTTATGTTTAATCTGCTGCGTAAGAACAGTTGACTCTTCAGCGTACATAGTGTTGTGTTTAGAAAGTGGCTAACACATTTTTGGATGCAGTCTAAATGATAAAGAATACAAATTATTACACATGTCTCTGAGAGAAAAGAATTGTATGTATGGTTTTTAATCTAGATTTATTTATTTATTTAAAGGAGCTTTCTGTCTAGCTCCCTTTTTCCCCCCTCTCCTTTGATCACTCCAGCTGTCAGCTTTAGATTGTGCCGGTGGAATCGCATGATTGCAATAGCCGTGTATCTGTAAGCAGATGTTTGAGAGGAATTGTGATCTATTGATTGGAGGATGGAGATGGAGCCATCTGTAAAATGGAATGATCCCTACCTGTCTCTTAGGGATGCTGTGTATTTGATTGAAGCTGGAAGATTTTAAAATTTAACATTTCTGATTCTTTTAACTTCTTTAGGTAGAGCCTCTCAAGCACTGGACAATGAGAAAGAAAAAGTTTAGAGGCACAACAAAAGAAAACCTGTGCATAAAGTGTAGCAAAAACTCAGTTTTAAGACTCCAGATAAATGGAAGTTAGTTACTTACTGAGAGTGGCAGCATGTTCCAGGCACAAAGACCACACCAGCTTTCTTTAAGAGCTAAAACAGAGTCATGGATTATTTGTATTGTTATAGTGCCTCGGAGCCCCAGTCATGAGCCAAGACCCCCTTGTGCTAGGCGCTGTACAAACACAACAAAGATGGTCCATTGCCCCAAAGAGCTTACAATCTAAGTATAAGATGAGAGACAACAGATGGGTATGGTGTCAGCGTGCTACGCGGTGTTCTCCGCACACCAGCTGCCTTCAAATGCAGTTTTATCTCATGAACAACGGGGGAAAGTGGAAAGGACTATCTCAACCCTCCATAGTTATATGTACACTAGCAAACCAGACATTGGTATACAGTGTACTAAAAAAAGTCTCAAGAAGTTTGGAAGAACTTATCCCACTAAAATTTTGAATGTGACTCACCAGCTACAGCTTCCTTCCCTGTAATTTTTTCATTTTATTGTTGTTTACCAGTACACATTTGGAGCCTGATGTAATAGGTCTAATCACATGAGTAAGATTATTCACATGCTTAAATATTTGTAGGACTGGCTCTTAAGAGAATGTGTTAATGTTCTTGCCTATGCTGTGATTATTTTGGGGCATGTTTTGTCATACTTGCCTTGCCTTGCTTTCAGCTCTGTGCTAACGATCTAGTGATTGAGACTGAACATTTGAAAGCAATGCAGCATTCAGTAACATTTTAAAAGTTGAAATAGTCATATGGAATGAAAGGGACATGAAATACAAGGGACTGAGGCCCTAAGACACCCAGGACCTCAAGCATATGAGTAGTCCCACTGAAGCTTGTAAAATATTTAAAGTTCAGCGCATACTTTGATAAGTCTGAGTCTAAGGCTTTTACCTTGCAGTTGTTCTTCTGATGACACATCCATTGTAATGCGCTAGGAAATATACTGTAATGAGCAAACCTGCACTGCAGAGGGACAGACTAGATAAGTCTCTTGTATATAAAATGTAGTACACCCCTGCCCAAGATCCTAGGGACATCCTGGGGCAGGTAGCCCAAGCTGCCATCCTTCCCGCTGCAGCCACACTGCTATTTGTAGCACATGTACATCTACCTGAGCTGGGAATTACGCTTCCCAGCTGCAATGTAGACATACCCTAAGTAGTGAAGAATCAATGAGTAGATTAGATGAACATTAAGCATAATCAGCTTTTTGTTTCTACTATAAATTACACAGAGCTTACCAAAAATTTGACCCAAAACTTGACCTGCAATCTAGAATGGTTATTCAAGAGCTTAGGCTACATTCATTTTCATTGGTCGTGCTCCTTTGCATGTGAAGGCATCTGTTCTTGATCATAGACACTGCATAGTCCTAATGTGTTCCAGAATTTTCAATCAAATTATACTAATTTCTAATCTTAATTATATTTTTCAGGAGCAGAGGTGTCCTACACTCATTTTCTGGGACAGAGACCAACAAAATCTGGCCTTATGTTTACACTCTGGTTTCCAGCAAGGTCCGGCCTGTCCATTCCAAAGAAGCTAATTAACCATCTTGTGTAAAGGATCAAGAATTTAATATGGTTGTTCATTTTGTTTCTCTGTGCCGTATTGGTGCTGTGCCCAGTTAGAGGATAGTACAATGTCTAGAACAACTTCTTGGCTTTACTGGAGTTTACAGTTCTGGAAATGCAGTTACAGCCAGCATCAGGGTGGAAAAGAACCCTTTCTGTAAAAGATGAAGTCTGCTGGAATAAATTCTAGTTTTCATGCTACAAAGTATTGCTGATGTGATCCAGGAACCCTAATCAATGATTCAGACTTAGACAGACTTAGAGTATATCTAACCTATCATGGTTCCCTCCCTGAATCCATGTACATATGCAATGTGCTGTTCCATTGCTCCACAACACCCTTTGCCTTGAGCTAACTGTACATGGCAACTTCTTTATTTCCTCTGAGAAATAAAAACCCTAAATGCAGACTTTGACCCCATGGGGAATCAGTGAGTAACATGGAAAATATTTACATTGCAAAGCTCAAATGTGAAGACAACATTTCCAGTATTAATAAACATAGAAGGAAAAAAAAGTCCTGGGGGTTAAATACATTCTTGTGCTGTCCTCCAAAAAAATAAAAATAAATGCTGCTATATGATCTAGTTTTCACTAAGTGGTATGATGCATGCCAACCAATAGACCAGGAAACTGAGTAAGCCTAAGTTTGTCCATGAGAAATGAGTTGCACTAGTTTGTGCTTTGGTTGTTTATAGCTTTAACACTACAAGATATGGGCATAGTGTATTAGTTTATCCCAAAGATTTATTCTAATGTGTTTTTTGTAATTTTATCTGGAAAAAGTTCATTGTATCTATCTATTCTGCCTTATAATTGAGGTTCTTTCTTCTCTCAGTATACAGGGACCATTCTGGGGGGAAATACCTTTTGCAGGGGATTACTTTTTCTCACAATAATGGAACACTTTAGGGTCTGGTCCTTCAGGTCTTACACAGACACAATTCTCATTGACATCTGTGAGTTATGCACGTGTGTTGGATGGCAAGAGTCACAGCCAATTGGTGGTATTTAAGCACTTTGTGAATCAAAAGCAATTGTTCTTGTACATTCCTTGATGGTCAGGCAAAACTGACTGGTACTTTCTGTACACATTGTTGTTGTAGCTGTGTTGGTCTCAGGAGATTAGAGAGACAAGGTGGGTGAGGTAATATCTTTTATTGAAAGTTGGTCCACTAAAAGACAATGCTTCACCCGCCACCTTGTCTCTGTTGTTTTATGCTCAGTCTAGTCTTGTGCTTGAGGTTATGTACAGTTAAGCATGCAGCTCATCTAAAAACACTTGCCATAAACATTTCCAAGCACTGAACAAAACACTGCATTTTTCTAGAGGTGTCTCGAGTTTTACATAGGCTTTTTTCCCTGTTCAGATTTTTAGTTTCTGATTACAGCTAATGGAATGGGAAAGCTTTACTGTAATATTTTTTTTTTTTTTTTGGTCCTGTGTAGACATTAATTTCCAGTTTACAGCTACAGCTGCAGTGATCTGAAACACTGTGAACTAACTACTAGTGATTCTTGTGGGGAGGAAATATAAGTGTTCCTGGATTGACAATGTTACATGTGAATGAATTGTTGTAAACAAACACCTTTTATGGTGTATGAAATCTCTTCCTCAGTTTCCTTTGTTCCTATTTTCATGTGTTGAGTCATGAAGCTAGATGTAGTGGTGGCTTTTCTAAACTGGAATTACTGTAAATTTGTTTGACTTGATCTTTAATACTTACAGTACCTAATTAATGGGGGGTGTGATTTACCTCGTAAGGCCATGTCTCCTTAAGTTGCCTTATTTTATAAGCTATTTAAGAAAAACCAAGATTGTGTATTTTTGAGAAATAAGCTGAATTTTACAGAATAGCTTTTAGAGAACTTTATACCAAGCTGTTTCAGTTGCATAGCTTGCTACAGTCCACAGTAACCAACTAGAAGGGCTACTTCCATATTACAATAGATCAGTGGTTTTCAAACTTTTTTCCCCGCGGACCATTTGAAAATTGCTGAGTGTCTCAGCGGACCACTTAATGATCTTTCCAAATGTTTTTTGTACCGTTAGCTAACTATTGTAAAGTGCTTCGGATAAAAGCGCTATATTAAAAAAATACAACTTAATAATAATTAACATTTTTTATTCTACAAATAAAAGTACACAACTCATATTTTAATATCAGTAGTCTTACCTTCCCACCCCCGCCCCCCGCTGTGGCAGCCCCCGAGATGGGCTGGGAAGGAGGGGGGGTCACTCCCTCTCTTCTTCGCTGTGGCAGCCCCCGAGCTGAGGCTGGGAAGGAGGACTGCCTCTCCCCAGCACCCGCAGCCCTGGACCTGGGGAAAGTTGCCTCTTTCTCTGGCCACAACAGCCTTGCACGTCACAAATTCCGCCCACCCCTTCTTCTCACCCCATTGCCCCCTCCCACCTACTCCCTATTCCCCCCAGGGCCACCACCTCTCCTTATATGTGCGTCTTCTCCAGGGTTCAGGCACCTAATTAGTGGAGCCACGCAGTAGCGTAGCCAGGAGGGGAGTGGGGGGAGCGGCTGCTCCCCCTTTGAGCACAAGTGGTGACTTTTTAATTTATAGGCGACTTTTTTAATTTTTACTCACCCGCCGCCGCTCCAGGTCTTTGACAGCGGGGGCCTTCACGTGCTCCGGCTCGGCAGGGGCCTTCACTTGCTCCAGGTCCTTGGCGGCATTTCAGCAGCGAGGGCCTTCAGTGCCACCGAGGACCCGGAGCGCCGTCTGGTGAGTACAAGCGGGCACCTTTTCGTTTATGTCCGCTGCCTCTGTTCGCTCCACCTAGCTACGCCACTGGAGCCAGGCCTGCGCGGCTCCACTAATTAGGTGGGTGGCCCGTCAGTCTCTCGTGTGCGTCCGCCCAGGCGTGTACCTTAGGGAACTATCCGCAGACCACCTGAATGGAGTTCGCGGGCCACAGTTTGAGAACCTCTGCAATAGACAACTTGATTAATTACAACGGTTAACAAGCAGGGCAAGTGTCTGCTGCTGAAATGTCCTCATTCCTGCTTTTGGATCTTGACAATACACTCCTGAAGAGTGGCTATAAGTTTGTAGGGGGAGGATTCTTAGGTGGAACTTACTTTGGCTTTCTGAGGCCTGGGGAGATTTGTTTGAGTAGAAGTCGTCTTTACTTAATTTTTTTTTTTTGTCATCCTACATTAATGCTTTTTCCCAGCCAGGAAGATGCTAATTTTTGTCTTGGCATTCTTTTGTGATGGGAAGACATGAGTTATCGGTATGTTCGCATCCTCCCTTCTTTCGTACCACTCACATGACATTGGCCCAGTAGTGCACTAGATTTCCACCAGCCTTATCCTGGATTCCATTTTCTTCTCTATAAATCATGGCCCCCTCCTGCTCCTGGCAGTAGAAGGCACACACTGGCAGTCCCAGAGTATTGCAGCCAGTCGGCCATTGTCATCACTAGCCCATCAGACAGGCTATGTGACCATTTGCGTGTTAGCCGTGATGATACCGAGCAGTACTGCACAGTACGATCTCTTACTGGGGACTGTGACTGTTGGATTCACAATAGTATAAGTAGGAAGTTGGACCCTATTTTGATTTTAGAACCACTGTGCAATGTGGTGAGGTCAGTGCCTTCCTAGTTGGAATGCATGGCTTTGGACTGGGATCAGACAGCTTTTGAAATGTCATTACTATCCCTTTCTAAGTGAGACAAAGCAGAACTGCACTGATGTGGTATGAAAAGGCTGAGTGAAAAACCCTAATGGCCTGAACTGATCTCTCCACTTGTGTATGGGGCAGGGTTTTGAGGTGCGTGGAGGGAACAACCTAGAGGACATGAAGACGTGTGTGCAACCCTGCCTGGGAACCCATGTTATGCACCAGGGTTGCATATCAATCCATAGGGTTTTGGGGGCGGGGCCAAGAATGGGAGATGTAGCACCAGTTATGGATCTGCTGGGTTGGGAGGCCTGGTTCTCAGCTGCCTATCCATTCTCCCCTAGTTGCCTTCCACTGAAAGTAATGGTCTAAAGGAGGCACTAAGGAGTTCTAAGGTCTGCTCTCAGTGGGAGACTTCCCACTGATTCGAGCGGAGCAGAACTGAATTACAGGGCTAACCAGGTTCTCTCATGGTGTGAGAGGACAGGGAGCAGCCGCAGAGCACGTGGGAGATCTGTGCTAACTGTATGGGTGGGGAGGTCCTTGAAGGGATCTACCATCCATCTAGTTAAAACATACTTCTAATGGTTGGTTCTTTCCACTAACAGGACTGTACTCTGAACAAAAGAAATGGCTCAAATTCATAATATATGTTAGCAACAAAAGGGGTTATTTGAAAGTAAAACTGCTGCTTGAAGAAACAAATGAGGCTCCTGGAAAACCTCTTCTTTCACAGAGGGGTTAGCTAAAGGGTATTTAAATTATTTTAAAATATGCTAATATAGGGACAGTGGGGGTTGCTTGTGTGCACATCTCTGACTTTTAATGCTGGTGTGCTCCACTCACTGCATGAGACAGACCACTGCTGGACTCCTAGCCATGTTAGGAATCGCATATGCCGTAGTAGTCCCTGTTTGTTGCCATGAGTGGCCGCTCTCTGGGATGAGGACCGCCAGAAGGGAAGGTGCTAGGGCAGGAGTCTTCTGAGCACTAACATTCCCACATGCTACTGAGAAGTGTGATGGAGGGAATGCTGGGTCTGCGAGATTTATGAATGGAGTCCTTGAAAAGCAGCTGCTGTAGGAGGTGGCGAAGAGAATAAATGTGACCTGACTAAAAATTCCTAATATCTGAAATAAACTTTATCAAAGTTGCTAAACTGATGCAACTGTAGAGTCGGAGGAAAACACTGGTGGAAAAATAAGTGTGTGGGAAGGGATGCATTTGAGAATATTTTTCTGTTTGCCAATAGGTGTTACACAGCATTTCCAACAGGAGTTTAATCTCCTCCATTTTAAGCAAGCATTCAAATCCAAAGGAGTACTTGTGGCACGTTAGAGACTAACCAATTTATTTGAGCATAAGCTTTCGTGAGTTACAGCTCACTTCATCGGATACATACTGCGGAAAGTGTAGAAGTTCTTTTATACACACAAAGCATGAAAAAATACCTCCCCCCACCCCCACTCTCCTGCTGGTAATAGCTTATCTAAAGTGACCACTCTCCTTACAATGTGTATGATAATCAAGGTGGGCCATTTCCAGCACAAATCCAGGGTTTAACAAGAACGTCGGGGGGGGGGGGGGGGTTAGGAAAAAACAAGGGGAAATAGGTTACTTTGCATAATGACTTAGCCACTCCCAGTCTCTATTCAAGCCTAAGTTAATTGTATCCAATTTGCAAATGAATTCCAATTCAACAGTTTCTTGCTGGAGTCTGGATTTGAAGTTTTTTTGTTGAAGAATTGCAACTTTCATGTCTGTAATCGTGTGACCAGAGAGATTGAAGTGTTCTCCGACTGGTTTATGAATGTTATAGTTCTTGTCATCTGATTTATGTCCATTTATTCTTTTACGTAGAGACTGTCCAGTTTGACCAACGTACATGGCAGAGGGGCATTGCTGGCACATGATGGCATATATCACATTGGTGGATGTGCAGGTGAATGAGCCTCTGATAGTGTGGCTGATGTTTTTAGGCCCTGTGATGGTGTCCCCTGAATAGATATGTGGGCACAGTTGGCAACGGGCTTTGTTGCAAGGATAGGTTCCTGGGTTAGTGGTTCTGTTGTGTGGTATGTGGTTGCTGGTGAGTATTTGCTTCAGGCTGGGGGGCTGTCTGTAGACAAGGACTGGCCTGTCTCCCAGGATTTGTGAGAGTGTTGGGTCATCCTTCAGGATAGGTTGTAGATCTTTGATAATGCGTTGGAGGGGTTTTAGTTGGGGGCTGAAGGTGACAGCTAGTGGCGTTCTGTTATTTTCTTTGTTAGGCCTGTCCTGTAGTAGGTGACTTCTGGGAACTCTTCTGGCTCTATCAATCTGTTTCTTCATTTCTGCAGGTGGGTATTGTAGTTGTAAGAATGCTTGATAGAGATCTTGTAGGTGTTTGTCTCTGTCTGAGGGGTTGGAGCAAATGCGGTTGTATCGCAGAGCTTGGCTATAGACGATGGATCGTGTGGTGTGGTCAGGGTGAAAGCTGGAGGCATGTAGGTAGGAATAACAGTCAGTAGGTTTCCGGTATAGGGTGGTGTTTATGTGACCATCGTTTATTAGCACTGTAGTGTCCAGGAAGTGGATCTCTTGTGTGGGCTGGACCAGGCTGAGGTTGATGGTGGGATGGAAATTGTTGAAATCATGGTGGAATTCCTCAAGGGCTTCTTTTCCATGGGTCCAGATGATGAAGATGTCATCAATATAGCGCAAGTAGAGTAGGGACATTAGGGGACGAGAGCTGAGGAAGCGTTGTTCTAAGTCAGCCATAAAAATGTTGGCATACTGTGGGGCCATGCGGGTACCCATAGCAGTGCCGCTGATCTGAAGGTATACATTGTCCCCAAACTTTAGATAAGCTATTGCCAGCAGGAGAGTGGGGTAGGGGGAGGTATTTTTTCATGCTTTGTGTGTATAAAAGATCTTCTACGCTTTCCACAGTATGCATCCGATGAAGTGAGCTGTAGCTCACGAAAGCTTATGCTCAAATGAATTGCTTAGTGCATCCGATGAAGTGAGCTGTAGCTCACGAAAGCTTATGCTCAAATAAATTGGTTAGCCTCTAAGGTGCCACAAGTACTCCTTTTCTTTTTGCGAATACAGACTAACACGGCTGTTACTCTGAAACCATTCAAATCCAGGGTCTCATTTCACTGCCTTTACTGTCCTACCCTCCAGTGCCGTTCAGGGGGATATATTTGAACAGTGACATTTGGGGCTTTCATTTGTATCCATTATTTTATTTGCTTTTTGTCTCTCTGTATTGAACACATTTCAACACAGTTAAGAGTCTTCCTTGAGACCATTCTCCTTATCTTTATCAAAACCTATGAAAGTGCAAATGCTGCTGTTCCCATTGTTTTTCAGGCTGTCGTATTTCATCAGACAAGAGGCTCTTTTGGGCATCCTATGCTGCATCTTTCCCCTTAGGGAAATTTATTCTTCCAGTTATGTAAGATGAATGGCTTAGAACAACATTTGGACATGCTAGAGCCACAACAATTCCTGGATGGATGGAGACATGCACCTTTGAACTGTAGCTAGAACACCTTTCACTTTATTATGCCTCTCTCTCTCTGTCCATTAGTAGCCTTAGCCATTTTTACATGCATGTATAATATTTCATATTGTGCTTTATAAACATTAGTCAGTCCCCAGGCAGCCCCTATTTTGCAAATGGAGGTATGTGACTGGCCAGAGGTCCCTTGCTGACTCTGAGCATGGGGCTGTAATCCTGTGCTCAGTGCATTGGACTACGTGTGTGTAACATTCTGCTGAAGAAGTGACAAAACTACCTGTTGGAGGCGCATCCATGCCCTGTTCCCCTGCAGTAGCTGCAAACTCCATTCTTGGTGGCCTTTCTTCTGCAAACTTTTTTTTTAAATTGTTAGGTTTCCCTTAAAGTTACCATATTTAGAAGATAATTGTTGAATGTCCAGGTTGTTTTGAATGAGAGAACTTTGCGCATTGATCATAGGACTAGAAGGGACCTTGAGAGGTCATCTAGTCTAGTCCCCTGCATACATGGCAGGACTAAGTATTATCTAGACCATCCCTGACAAGTGTTTGTATAACCTGCTCTTAAAAATCTCCAATGATGGAGATTCCACAATCTCCCAAGGCAATTTAGTCCAGTGCTTAAGCACCCTGACAGGAAGTTTTTCCTAAAGTCCAACCTAAACTTCCCTTGCTGCAATTTAATTGCTGCTTCTTGTCCTATCCTCAAAGGTTAAGAAGAATAATTTTTCTCCCTCCTCCTTTTGTACTTCAAAACTGTTACCACATCCCCTCTTAATGTTCTTAATACTATCTCCACCGCTGGCAGTTTTAAAATCTAGATTGGATGTTTTTCTTAAATATATAGTCTGGGAATTATTTGGGTGAAGTTCTGTGGCCTGTGTTATACAGGAGGTCAGACTAGACGATCACAATGGTCCCTTCTGGTCTTGGAATCTGTGAATCTATGAAAATAGCAATCTCTATTCTTTGTGGCATCTACAAACTTTTTTAATGTCAATTTTTTAAAGAGTTGTAAATTCTTTACATCAGTTTGACACCTGATCACCTTGGGGATAATACTATATTTACATACCACAGCAGGACATTGGTGGATCGACATAAAGCACTGTATAAGTATGAAGTGTTGTTTATTTCAAAGGGTTGGCACTCACAGCATGTGCATTCCTCAGGGTTTATTAATGATGCTGTGGGTTGGAGTGGTAGTGATTGACTTCAGGAAGTATACTAACACCAATACACTATACATGGTTGCACTGTCATTTCAGCACTAGGTTTTTAATTTTGAGTTTGTAAAATGGCTGCCACACCTGTTCTTTAGTGCAAAGCAGAATTCAGGAGACCCTGAATTGGGGTAGGAACCCCAAAACTCACTTGAAACCAGGTACAACCTGGCAATCTGTGTCAAATCCAACAATTTATGATGATCCCTCCCATCCCAGAGTCCAGCTCTACCTTTTTAGTTGTCTGTGTTGTGTGCAAAGGGGTGGGGTGTCTGGAGTGTAGTTAAAGGGATGGAATGGATGTGTGTGTATTTACCTTAGAATTGCTATGGGAGGGCTTGTTAGAGGTTTTAGGTCCTAAATAAATCCACTTTTTTTTAGGAGAGGAATAGGTCTAGTTTTACAGGGCATGCACTCATTAAATATTGGTGTGCAAATTATAGATACTTGTACTGTGTTTTTAAAGGATGGATCCAATCATTGCTGAGATAAACATCTTCAATTTGAACTGCATACTGTCCCACTGCACTTGGGTCACGCAACCTACCTGTGTTAGTTGTTTTACTTCAGCTTTCTCCTACAGTCTGAATCTTCCCGTCAGAACACAACACAATTCCCCACTTCATCCCCTGACTTTGGTACTTTACTGTGAATCTTATGCGTGGTTTTTTGTTTTTGTTTTTTTTAAAAAATAAAGTGGTGACAGTTCTGTAATAAACCAACGTGGGGGTTGGAAGGAGGAGGTTTCCTCTGTCTGTCCTCTCCTTGGGAACCATTTGGTATTTGTATGTTTGCTGATGGCTGGAAATGTAACAGCGAGTTTATTATTGGGTGGTCTCGTCCCTGGAGAATCACTACAGCTATATTGCCATTTGAGATATGTAAATAAATTTTTTTCCCTGCTTCTACCTGTCTTATGTGGTGTTTAATTTGTGGCAAGACCTGGCACTAAGATCACACTCTTTGGTGAGCACCAGCTGTGTACTTGCTCCTGTGTGTGCAGAAGGAGACAGTCCCTGCCTCTGGGATCTTACAATCTACGGCCCCTGTCCTTCAAACTTCTCTACATGGGCACTTTTTATTTTTAATTTTTCACTGAGATTTAAGGATCTTAGCTTGGCAGTTTGGAGATGAGAACTCCTGAATCAGTGCAGAGATGTATCCATGCTTTTGGCAGGATGAGTTTACAGGGGCTACTTTGGGAAGGTAATGTTGTCAGCAAACGAAGAACTTGCTTTTTGGGTAACTCCTTCCTCTGCCTCTCTAATAGTAATACATCCTTCTGCTCCTGGGGTTATTGTGTCTCTGGTTGCTTAATTATTTTTCCCCAATGACCGAGTGAGCAAGAGCAGTACATGGTTATGGATTTTTTTTTTTTAAATGAGAGTAGTAATATGAGGAGGCATCTTGAGTTTAAAAAGCCTGTACAAAAGAATCTGGTTACAAATTTTTTACTTTTCCATTTGTTTGTGAATGCCCATTTCCTTACAGGAACAAACACTCACCCAAACGCTTTCTTCACCTATCCCCTTCAGCAAGGCTGTCTGTGTTCAATCAGTTCTCATTGGTGTGGTCATTAAATTCCAAGCCTAGATAGTACAAGTTCTGGGTTACATTTTTGCCTTATTTAAAACCTGTCCCCCAATTCCTACCATGTTACCTTCCATTCCATTTAATGTATAAAACATGCCCTGGATCTAGGGCTCTTCTCTGGCCAGCAGGTATTACCACAGGGCATTTCATCAGAGGTGCTTAGCATCCACATTCTCCATTGACATCAGTGGGAATTGCTGGTGCTCAGAACTTCTGAAATTCATCTAGGTGACTTAATTTCAGGAGCAACAGCCTGATATTTCAATATACATCTGCTCCCTTCCTGGTGCTTAGCACTCTCTTACTCACCAAGATTGCTTAAAGTAGTGTCTTTTGTTTGTTCAGTCGAACCAGATTTGTACAAGTCCTTGCTGTTTGTGGAATACCATGGTTCAGCTTCCCTCCCCTGTGAATTCCATGTGTACAATCAAGCTGCATGAAAACCAAATATTTACTAATTTAGCTTGCTGCTTGTATTCTACTTAGTTCATTGTTCCTTTTGGCTATGATGTTTCTCAGAGCTGGGTCTTTGGGCCCCATGAGGTCTTCTCAGATTTGGGAGAACTGGAGATATACAGGAGATTCCAGTTACAGACAAAGTTTCTAGCCCGTTTTCCTTTGCACATGTAATGATATAAATTGAAAGGAAACTTCACTTTCATTTCTGCAGCTAGGAGCTGGAGGGAAAGCTTCAGTTCACTAGCCTGATTCACGAGGACAGTGAGTCAGTATTTAACAGAAGGTTTGGCAAAACCGGGAGATGTGACTTGTCTGTGGTGCTCTGTCCAAAGTTTCACTGGGAACTGAGTACATTGTGTAGGAGCAAAGAAAACAAAGAGAGAACAATTTAATGCCATTTGTATCACTCTGGGCTATTTGTTGAAGAACATGCCTGAAATTGTTTTTTATGTACATTGAAACCTGTAGTGGGCCTGAGTTAAACTTTTGATGAACAGTGAAAAATAAGCATAGGAATTGCAAAGGTCCCTGTTGCAGTATCTGATTCATCCTGGAGCATGAGGTGCTTGGGTTTATTTTTATCAGAATATTCAAAGTGTCTAATACTTAAAAGCAACCTCCTGTGTACAATGGCCTTTCAACAGGCGGGTCAAGGAGGAGAGCTCTGTGAAGCTGGGCTGTGCCAGGAGGACAAACAACTATACAACTACATTGACTTCTTAGTGTAGACTCCCAGCCTTAGGACAAAGAGTCAGGTAACCTCTGGCTGGGCCTTAGAGCACTTCAAGGGCCTTATCTTCAGAAATAACCCAAAGTACTTATGTAGCGGCCTGGAGCAGACTAAGAAATGTACAGTAGGAAAAATGCTCGGTAGCATCATTTCCCTACCCCAGCCAATGCCAGGATCCTTCGCACTTTCCCTCTCAGTCCTTTCTCCTTGCTGCTTTCTCTGGTCTTGCCTATGCTAGATTATCTGGGGAAGTGTCCCAGGACTTCCTTACTGTCTGTGGGAGAGTTAGTGAAGAGAGGACGCTGGTGGTGTTACCATGGTGTCATCTCGCCCTGTTCAGAGCAGGTCTAGACGACATGATGGTAAAAAAGGCAGAGCCCTGACCATTCAAGTGCTCCCACTGGTGCTGGTGAGACTTCCCCTGCAAAAGATTAGTGTAGACGCACAGCCTTTGTTTCCTTCACATGTGCTCTCAGCTTCCCACCTTCAGTATGGCTGCCCTATGCTTGGAACAAGCTCCCACTTCTCCAGCAAGTGCCCCTTCTTTTACATCACGCTCTACTCTGTTGTTTGCAGAGTTGTCATAGCTGTGTTGATCCCAGGTGGGTGAGGTAATATCTTTTATTGGACCAATTTCTGTTGAAGAGCCAACTTGCGAGTTTACACAGAGCGGAAGAGGAGTTCTGGGTTTCTTTCGCCAGAAGAAGTTGGTCCAATAGAAGATATCTCACCCACCTTATTGATCTGTAGATAATCTTGGATTAAGAAAGCTCCTTAGGGCTGGGAGTATGATTCACTACATTTGTAATTATTTATGGCCCCAGGAACACACAGGGGTAGATTTTCAGGTGCTTAAGTACTCACAATTGGGACCAGATTTTCAAAAGATTTTAGCACCCAGAAGCTCCCACTCATACACTTCAGGCCTGATTTTCAACATAACTCAGTATCCAATGTGAAAATTTGACCCCTGACTTTGGTGCCTAAATGGGAGGTGAGGTCTTCTGAAACTCTGGTTTTTCAGGTCCTGTATAAATACTGACGGGCTATATCTGAAAACCCCCCACATATAATGATGTACATTCCCTATCTAACCCTGGCAAATATACTGGGACTTTGTTCTTATGAATCATAATCTGGCTGGTGTATGTGTATCCTGTAATGGATGGACTCCAAATTTCTCAGCTGTGTGTCATAGGCCTGATACTACCAAAAGGTAAAGAAGATTCCCCATGGTGCAAGCAAGAGTGGTTGTACTTTTGGAGCAGGTGGTCCAGATTTTATATACTCTGCCACTGTACAGTTGCAAGTTGGAGTGACAATCACAAAGCCTTAGGTACCAGTATAGATAATCAGACATTTAAAAAAATAACTATGAAATGAATCTTAAAAAAAGAAAAAAATCTATTATCAAAACTGAATAAGAGTCTTCTAAAGTTTTATTTTGAAGAGTGCTTCCCAGTGATACTTCTAGGCTAATCTTAGTCAGAGTCCTACAAAATGTATTTGTTACCCATATGCTATTTAACTAAAGCTGGTTGTCACCACAAGGGACTGGGGAAAACGCAGGTTTTTTGAGGCTTCTGTTCCATAGATTGTGGGCTGTTCCATGACTTGTGGATTCCACTGCTGCTGCTTTCAGGAACGCTACCTGGATAAGCACTGCTACCACGCACTTGAAGTGCTTCCCCCCCCCCCCGACTTTGTAACCTGGATGAATTGTTAGTGGGGCAGAAAATTGCGATGAAAATACATTTATTTTACAGATGGCTTCCTCATGCTCTGAGTCGGACAGTGTTGTGATGGCAGAATGAGGACAAAATTATTCAGTGGTCAGGGTACTAGCCTGGGAGAGCTTGATTCAGCTCTCTTCTCTATCAGAGACTTTCTGTGTGCCATTGTGCAAGTACCTTAGTGTCTCTGCCTCAGTTCTGTACAATGGGGATAATAGCACTTCCTTATCTCCCAAGGGTGTTGGTGAGGGGGGATAAATACATTAAAGATGTGAGCTGCTCAGATACTGTGGTAATAAGGGCCAGACAAGCACCTTTAAGGATAGGTAAAACTATCACTGGAACTAGTTTGAAAACCTCATGCTTAGAAGAAACAGAATGCATAGCTCGTAATCCTGCTGCAGCCATAGGTGCACTGTGATCACGATGATGGGATGAATAGTAACCAAGTTATACTAATAATTAGCTAGGGCATTTATAGATCCACAAAACATGGGTCATGCTTCAAGTCCACCACAATATACTCTCCTTTACTCCATAATATTTTTTTGGATTTACACTGATTGTTTAATGCAAGAAGAGATTAGAATTGTTATGATCTGTAGACACAAGTGTATTCCCCAGGGGAATGACAAAACAGAGAAACGAATATATCTGTATTTCTAATCCATCTCACTTGTTGATTAGATGCCTTCTGATTTCAAGGTTCTCCTCAAAGAACACCTTTTGGATGCTGTTTTGCCTACATGCTCCTTTATCACTGATTTTTTCCAAAGGATTTAGATTTTTTTTTTTTAAATGAAACTTGACTCAGAATTGAATTAAGGGAAAATCCTTTGACTCCAGATCCTACTCCATGCCACGTTTTAGAAAATGTGTTATGTCTGCTTACATACTCATTCTTTCCTGATTCTGTATAATTCTAACTATAACCCAATACCATACACAGTTGCATACAATTATCACACATCAGTGCCCTGGCTTGATGGACATACCCTCCATGACCTATGACTGGCCGTGAATGACAAATCAAAAGTCAGCATTTCGCAAATCAGCTGGGCTTCCTGCTGATCTGCAGCAAGAGGAGGAAGAGGAGAATGAAAGAATCTGAAAATAAAGGTAAGAAAAGAACATAAAGGGAATTGCGTACAATAGATGAAAAATGAGATGTTGCATAATTAAATAAGTGGGACCGTTTACAGTATATTCTCCTGAGTAACCATTTTAAAAATGCATCCTGCATCTTTGATGCAAAGATCCTAGTAAAAAAAAAAAAATGCAGTTATATAATATGCTGAGGGAAAGATTTTGCATCGACATCTGCTTCTGATTTCAATATATCACATATTACCATTTGATGGCAAGTTAAGATGCTGAATTTAGCAAGTGCATAGCTGAATATTTAGCATTTGAATAACTGAAAAAACATCCCCTTTTCCACATACCTAGCTAATTATATATAGACCATTAGAGCTTTGTTTGACTACCTAAATGTATATTTAATATTATGTCATCATCTGAGCATATTACCTTCAATAGAGAAAAATAATGTGATGTTTCCAGGTTAAAATAATAACTGCATGGTGTGATTAGCAGCCGAGTGCATCTCGGCTTCTGAGGGAAAGATTAACCAGGTATATGTTTAAGAATAAAATATTTAATATAAAGAAATACAGGCATATATATTTTCAGGACATATGGTCGAACTGACCTTAATAGCTAGAAAATTTTGAAAATTATATTTCAGTTCAGAAAAGACTTTATCACTTTCAGTTAAATGTAGTTTGCTTTGACCTTATTAAGACAGATGCAAACAAGACTGCTCTGAGAGGTGAAGGCAGAAACAAATAATCACAGAATGTCAGGTATGTTTCTGAGGCTGTGAATTAAATACCATTTCGAAGGTACATATTTCGTACTGTAGTGTTTCTACGTTCCTCAGGCTTTAAAACATGAAATGTTTTACTTCCTGATATATTCTTGCCCTATATTGCTGTCCATATTTTGGATACTGTGGGAATAAAAAAGGCCTGCAGCACTAGAAAATTGAACCCTGTATTCAGATATTGAATTTGGATTAGGGCCTCCATCTTCTAACATCCTCTAAACTGAGGGTTTTCTCTGAGTCACAGCATCATTCAAGGGGAAAAAAAATCAAGTAATTTAGATGGTACACACAGCATTAAGACAACACAGGCTGTGCTATATTTAGTCAGCTGTGACAGACCCTGCTTGTTTGTAGCCCCAGAAATGTTAACAGCTGATACATGCAGTATTTTTGAGCTCTGTCTTTTAAGGAGGAATCAAATTTTGCCCTTTAGTACTGTTTTTTACTGCATGTCGTTGGTAGTGTAAGCTCAAACGTTCAATTGCTGACTGAACGAATTTGTTTCACGTACGGCTTTACCCTGGTGCAGATTAATCCTGGATGTAGCCATATAGCATAGGCCCCAAACCTGTTCTGTTTCCTGCTGTATGTTTTTATTCCCACCCCCACTCCAATCTCTTTGACAGAGTGGTGTATTTTTTTTATAAAAATTTTCTAAAACTACTTCTACTTGGATGAGCAAGGAACAGGAAACGGTTGTCAAAGTCCGTATACTTTGATGGTGGAGAGAGTGTAGCTTTGAAATGCCCTGTAAAGGGGATTTTTGGATCAACATTAAACAAACCAATCCTACACTTTCAGAGGATATAAATAAATGACGGTGCTTTCAATCTAATATCTAATACACACTCAGGATTCTGTATAGGTCACTGTAGGTCTGTTTACATTTCAATTATCAGTGTTAGAGCCTGTGTACTGTAGATAAGGACATAATATCAACATGACTAATGAATAGAGAATCTGGAAAGTGATTACTGTTCTTGAGCCAATATGCTTTGGAAGCATTCAGAAATGTATTAACTAATACTAAGGTATTGTGAGAATCTATTCTTCGTTGTGTGTCACACACCTGTTAACGCTAAGGCACAGAGAGGAGAATAAACCTCTATAAACATGCACAATATATTCTATAAACCACAATTGTAACACTACCAGATAAATAGGGTGCCATAATTTCCATTCACTTTAAAAATCAGACGTAATGAGATACTGATACACCTTGGTATTGATGCATAAGCAGCTGTGTAAAGCCACTTACATGAAAATACCCATAAATATTACTTTATAAACTCTAATTATTTATATTACAATAGCATGTTAAGGCCTCAGCAGACACTAGAGCCTCATTGTGCTAGGCTCTGTACATACTCATAGTGAGACATAGTCCCTGTCCTGAAGAGCTTGCAAACTTCATAGACAAAAAAATACAAAGGGTGGGAGAGGAGATGCACTTCCTGTGTTGTCGTTGGGGCACAGACACAGAGAGATTAAGGGAGTTGCATAAGGTCATACAGGAAGGCTGTGGCAAAGTTAGGAATTAGACCCAGATCTCCTGAAACTGGTTTTCAATTAGAAATTGAGGTTTTGGTTAAAATAATGTCTGCAATCCATGGGATTTTTTTTCAATCAAAAAAACAGAATGCCCAGAAATCAAAAAAACTTTTGGCTGAATGTTTTTTTTATTATTATTATTATTATTTGAATTTCTGCCAAAAATGTTTTTCTGTGGAAAATTTAGATAAATTTTTTTTCTGTTTTAGAAACATTTTGCACAATAAATTTTTTTTCCAGACAGCCCTATTCCTGAGTCCCAATCCAATGGCGTAAGCAGACCATCCTGCCCTGTAAGGAACCCTGGAGGTGTGCCAATAATATAGAATATAGAATATAGAAATTATTTTTTAAAATAGAAATTTCATTAACTTTAATTCAGAATGTCCACAGTTACCATTCTTGGAGCTGTGGGAACCTTAAAAATATGTCCCCTACAGTAGGCACCATTAACAACTCATTCACCACTCCACACTGAGTACCACAACATTTTTTCATTTAAATTACTGCAGGGCCTGAGGAGGTGAATGTTAAGATTTTAATGGCAGAGCATTACCCCACTTCTGGGTAAAGTTCATCTGACTCTAGCAACAACAAGCTGCAACAGAGGGAATTCCCTAAGTGATCTTACCCTCTAACTCTAGTCCAGGAGAGTTGTGCTTTGACTCTTGGCCTCCCTGTTAATATGTATATGTGGCTGTGATTCCTTGAACATGTGCTGGAGATTTAGCAACATCCTGGGGATGAAGGGACACAGAGGTGGGAGGGAACTGTTTGAGGCCAAATATGTTTGTTTAAATGGAAGGTCTGAAAACCTACAGCTGGTCCCTGTTTTGCTATTAGCTAAGACAGGGTCACATGACCTTATCAGAAAAGAGACCCCTCAGATGATGGTAACTAATGTTGCTGAAATTTTAAGGCAAGGTCACTTTTAAAGCATATAATAAATCAGGTAATTTGGTATATAGGGCAGGAGACTATCTTTTTTACACCCTAATCCCATGGGTTTTCTTGTAGTAGAAAAATTAAGCATGTGCATAAATATTTGCATGATTGAGGCCTTAGATTGCAAACTCTATGTTCATGATCATTTAAAGACTGTCTCAGCTAGAGTTGTGCAAACTAGACCCCTCAAAGTTAACTTTCAGGATTGATCTGAGTGATTGTAAATTAAATGTTTCTTATCCTAACTGGTAGCAAAGAACCTGAAGTGTGTTTATCTGGAGAACTGGATTTTCTGAGAGATTCAAGCCTTTTCCTCAGCCCTGTTCTTCACCACTATTAGTCACACTTTCAGGGAGAGGCAAAGCCAAATCCTGTGGCTCAACAAAATTTTTGCTGATTCACTTAACCAGGTGCAGAAGGCAGATGTGACTTCACATCTCTGTGAGAAGCAAATCCCTTCTGCTGGACAAAGCCTGCTTTCATTTAAATATTCTTGATGATCTTTTTGTTGTACAACATCAAAATACATCTCAGGAATGCAAGCCAAGACACGTCACAGGGCAGACTCCAAATCTTTGTAATCCACAAAAGAATCATTTAAACACCAACAGTGAGCTCAGTGGTGAACAAAACAGAGGATGACGTGGGTCCTGATTTTCATTTACACTAAGGTCTCTGTACTCCACTTGCCCAGTGTAGAGGGGCCTCTAAGTGTGCACAAATGACGTTTGCACCCATCTGAATGCCCCTTACACTACCACAGGGGGATAAAGGGGCCTCAGAGTACATCTGCACTGCAAATGAAGGTATGATTGCAGTGCAGGTAGGCATACCTGTATTAGCTTTAATCTAGCTAGCACTGGTAACCGTGATAGTGAGAATGAGGCAGAGTGGGCTTCAGAGTGGACTACTGCCTACTCCAATACCAGTTCACTGAGAACTCTGGCTATGTATTTGGATTGCTGACTCATGCTGGGATCCATGGTATTGCAACTTCACTACTATGGTTACCTGTGCTAGCTAGACTAAAACAAGCACAAGTGGGCGTACCTGCCCTACAATTACACCTTAATTTGCGGTGAAGGCATACCCTCTTTGTGACTGTGACTCAGGCCCAGGGTCCCTGCACCAGTGAATTTACAAATCCTGAGGGTTCATCTTGCGATGCCAAAAGTTGTTCCCATTCCAATGAGCAAAAATGTTTCTTCATTGGATTTGCACGAGTTGTTCTTTCATAGCTACACGCTACTCTGTATTTTGATGGCAACAGATTGGGAGAGGGCACAACCTAAACAGCAGCATGGGCTGTACAGGTGAATAACCACTTTGGAGACAGTGGAGAGATGAGTGACAATTTTGAACCTCCGAATTCCATCCACTAGAGCAGATGCATGGCATGTTTAGGAGTGCTGCAGATTTGGGGTAGGGACTATCTTTGTTCTGCGTTTGTACAGCATGTTGCACAAGGGGGCCCTGGGCACTGCCTCAGTAAGCACTAGGGATATATAATAATAACAGGATGGGATCCTACAAGGGAGCAGAGAAACTTTCATGAAGAAAACAGTGATAAGGTGAGTTACTACAGATGGCAAATCTTTATTAATGTTTGGCTCAGTTACAGTCAACTACAGCTCATGGGCCAGACTTCACTTGTGGACTTGTTCAAAGAAAACTGTCAGTTTAGAAATCATATTGAGGGAAATCTATGGCATTTTCTTACTTGCATTAGCATCTAAGGCCCCACAGTCCTGTAAGCTGATCTCCTCTCAGGAGGACCCAGGCACCTGCACAGAGACTCACTGAAATCAAGTATCAGGGGGTAGCCGTGTTAGTCTGTATCCACAAAAACAACAAGGAGTCTGGTGGCACCTTAAAGACTAACAGATTTATTTGGGCATAAGCTTTTATGGGTAAAAAATCCCATTTCTTGAGGAAAAAGTGGGTTTTTTACCCACAAAAGCTTATGCCCAAATAAATCTGTTAGTCATTAAGGTGC